>NC_063212.1:15906726-15929226 GCF_017589495.1 Alosa alosa
AGTAAACCTGTAGTATATCAGTGCTTGAGCAGACTATGCATGTGGAAAATTATAGTCATAAATCTGACAGAGACAGATCTAAGAAAATGATGTATCGTGTCATCAGATTTGGATAATGCTTATGTAAGGATGGGAGAGCACAGAGGGTTTCCAATGGGATCTGGGAGAAGTGTTATCGACATGAATGCTGCACACAGAGATCGGAAAAGATATCAAACAGTTATGGTTACTTGTGGAAGAAATATTTGGACTCTGAATTGTATGAAGTGAAACGCATGCGTACCAAACAACATTTCCTAAGGGTACATGTTTTCTTAAAGAGATACATGGGTGAAGGAAGAACTATATCTTGAAAATCGAATGAAGAAACTGTATTTTTGAACATTCCAAAGGGCGAGAGCTAATTTCACCTTGTCGCCCCCATTTTGAGGTGTGTGTGTGTGTGTGGGGGGGGGGGGGTACTTTGCTCTCTTTGGTGCTCCCTCTCCTCATAGACTTGGATGCTTTTGTCTGCTCCAGAGGTGCCTCATTGTGTTCCATTATGGGCCTCTGTACCATGTATGGAGGGGTGTAGATGGGGGGGGGCACTGTGCACTAATCTCCAAACTCCACTGACAGTCCTCCCAGTCCCCTCAAACGCAACCACTCAGATCGTCCGCATGTTTGGTAGATCAACGATACGTTTATTGATATTTTTTCTTCTTTCCTCTCACCCATTTCTTTGAGATTCAAGTCCTCCGCATGGTGAGTTTGTGTCGTCGCTATATCCTATCCTTGTTTTGTTTTTTATTCCGCGGCTGTGATCCAGTTTAGCGCTAATCTGCCGTGGCCGCGCCGGATTCTCATCTTGTAATCTACTCAGCGACGGCGGATCTGCCTCGCCCATCGTGGGCTAACGAATCAACACTGCCGCTGCACGGCTAATCCACTTTTGGTGGACCTGGCAACTGAGTTGTCCCTTGCCCCCTTGTTAGAAATTCCCTTTTTCCCTGTCCCATTGCAACACACATTGGGTACCTCTCTCTCTCTCTCTCTCTCTCTCTCTCTCTCTCTCTCTCTCTGTCAGTTGTTCTTCGAGAACATGGAGTCAGAGGAGGATATTGGGGGGTATTATGGTTTTACTTAAGAATGCAGTCGCTCAGTCTTGCGGCACTTGGAATGTGCCTTAAACTATAAGCTGCCCTTACCTGTTCATAGTGGATTTGATCTGTCTTGTCTTATAACAGGAGCTGTATGTTTTCATTAGATTAAAGGATGTAGCTGAGTCTTAAGACACTAACACACACACACACGCACACTCGCATACTCACACACACACACACACACACACACACACACATACACAAACACATAGTTCAGACCCAGGAATACTTTCCACTGTAGGTCGTTATATTCTTGCTTTCTGTAAAGACTTTTTCCATCGTGAAAAAAAAGATAGGCCTTGGCGGAGGCTTTGTGTTCCGAATGTAAATACTAGCACTATCCAAAAGAGAGGAAGAAAATAGAAGAAGAGGGGGAAAAATGGTGCCATTTTTTAAGCTTGTTTTGCTTTAACCATAATATACAATGTTTACATGGTTTCACTGATATTTTTGGAGGGGAAATGACTGCATGCCTTGTCTGTACTCTATTACACTGCTTTGTACTTGATAACCATTTGTACTTGATCGTGTGTTGACTTGTTTCTGTATTACATTAAAAAACAAAACTTGGACTGAATTGTAACCTCCCGTTTACCCACTGGGAATGTATGTGTCATACCATATACATTATGCCTTGAGCAGGCAGTGCGGAATAAAACAACAACTATAAATATCGCACATCGTGGAGTTTAGCGTCATCATTTAGTTAGGTCATTGGAGACCCACCGAACAAACTTGCGAAGACCCTGGAAAACAGCACAAAAAAAAGTGTCTAAGCTTCGACGAATGTGAGAGGGTGTGAAAGAGCAAAATGAAAAACAGAAAAAGGGAGTTATAAACAGAGTGATGAAGAGAGAGAAAAGGTTTGAATAAAAATAAAAGAGAGAGAGAGGTAAGGGGAAGTGTGAGAATATGAGGGATGATGGGAAACAGTGAGGGATTGAACAGATAGAGGATTAGCCGAGAGAAAGACAGAGCGAGAGAGAGAGGGAAGAGGGGGCAGAGGATGGTGGAGAGAAATGATGGGAAAAGAGAGAGCGGAGAGAGGCACAGACGGAGGGGCACAGAGAGGGGAGACAGGGAACAAGTAGAGAGAGAGAGAGAGAGAGAGATGACAAAACAGAAGGGAGTAAAAAAGGAGAATGAGTGAGTGAAAGAGGGAGGGGAGGGAGGGAGGGAGGTATACCAGAGGGGTAGACAAGTTTTTTTTTTTTTTTTTGTCTAGATAGAAATCTGAAGAGAGAGCCAGTGAAGAGGGAGAGAGAGAAAGAGGGATAGAGGAGAGAGCATGAGTGAACCAGAGTGAGGGTAAGAGAGAGGGAGAGAGAGAGGGGTAAAGGGGGATGTTGACAAAGCAGAGAGACTGTGGTGAACAAAGAGAACGTGGGGAGAATGAGCCGGGTGAAACATCAAAGGGATTTTTTGGGCCTGGTTACCGGGACAACAGACATTTGCATGCGATTAGCTTTTTACATCATATTAAGAGGGGAAGGGGCGAAGGAGAGGGGAGGGAGGAGAGAGAGAGAGAGGGAACTATAGATCATAAAGGGAAAGGAGTAGGAAGGAAGGAGAGGGAGAGAGAGAGAGAGAGAGAGACGCTGGTGACACACATACACACACACATACACATTGACTTGGCGACTAACAACCAAGCGCTTGTCCGTGAAGAAGCCAGTTCACGTGTGCGGTATGCAAATCATTGCATTAAGCCGCTTGTGTGGGGCTGAGATGATAGATGTATATCTAATATGGCTGGACTTCTTCAAATGTTTCCCAGGGCTTGTGTGTCATTCCTTATCTTTTTTCTTATTTTCTGAAGTGGTTCTGTTGTCTTTGGACCTTTGCAGTTGGTTGTACTGTCTCGCCTGCTGCCTCTCTCCAAGTCAATATATTACATACACTCGCTCTCACATACATCATAGTCACACCCTGCAGGCTACACATGCACTCACAAAATGCTCCCAACAATATGCTCAGACACACTCATTCGCACACACACACACACACATATGCACACACACACATACACATATGAACACATATGCACACATGCACACACACGCACCCTTTCTCACACCCTCCCTTCTGCCTTCTCTGTCTCTCCTTTCCCCTTATTTCTTCACTCATTCTCTTCCTGTGCCTGTCTGTCTCTCTTCCTCTCTCTCTCTCCACTGTCTCACTCTCTTCTTCTCCCTCTCCATCTCTCTCCATCCCTCTTTCTTTCACCAAATCCCTCATTGCCTCGTCCCTCCTCCTTTCTCTCTTCCTCCTCATCCCTCTCTCTTTCCCTCACTCTCTCTTTCCCTCTGGCCTGCAGTGCTGCATGAGATGCTTCAGTGCCCTCCGTATTGTGGCTGCATTGTGCTGAGAGGCATCGTCATGGCGGCCGTCGCCACGGCTCCATTGTGCTGGTGAGTATTACAGTATCAATACCCTGACACTGCGACAAAGGGCCAACAGCCTCCACCATATCACCACCCCCTGCTCTGTCTCATCCCCCTCTTCCCCTCCTCTCTCTCACTCCCTTTTCCCTCTTTCATTCCGTCTCTCTCTTTCTCCAGCCTCAGACCATCCCTCTTTTTTTCCATCCTTACCCCTCCGTCAATCGATTTCCCTCCATATCCCACTAAATATGTATGTATTGATCCCCCTCTTTTGTCAGACAACTCCCTCCCTTCTTCCCTCCCTCCTTCTCTGCCACCCTTTCTCTCTCCCCACATCTCTTTTCTCTCACATCTATCAGATTTCATTCTCCGTGTTGCCCCCCTCCCTTCATATCTCACTCCATCTCTTTCTCTCACTCTAACCCCTCTGTCGTTCACCATCTCTCATTTCATCTCACCCCCCCCCCCTATTCCTCCTCTCTCTCTCTCTCTCTCTCTCTCTCTCTCTCCCTCTCTTCTCTCTCTCTCTCCCTCTCTCTCTCTCCCTCTCTCTCTCTATGTGCCATCTAACCCCCTCCCTCGCTCGCTCTCTGTTTTTTTTCTTCTCTCTCTTTTTTTGTTTGTCTCCGTCTCACTCACTCTCTGCATATTAATTGCAGCATTTCTGCAGCGGAGGAGAAAACAATCAAAACGTCAGGGGCGGGTGATGATGCTACTGTAACACACACACACACACACACACACACACACACTCATACACACTGTTGACACGGACATACATACACACAAGCGCACATACACATTGGACACAGATAGGCATGCATACAAATACACACAAATAAACAATACTTATGCATACATACATACAAAAAATGGCGTTGTGCGAACCCAGACAGATACACACACCCACATGGGCACAAACACATATCTGCATACATTGCTAACACAAACAAACATCACAAGCACAGAAACTAAAGTCTGCTAAACCTTAAAAAGAGAGGAAAAAATGTTTGGCCAAATTAATCCCTAGGCTACAAAATAGTGAGATATGTGTTGGATGACATTTTGTGTCAGGAGGAGAATATATATGCCCACAGCTCATTAACACTTCCACCCACAGTGATATATTCAGAATGTTAGGCTATACGAACCTAAGTATGTTCAGAGAACATACATTCAGAGAATAATGTGACAAAGACTGCATGGCTATGGGGATATTATTTATGATATTTGGTGAAGAATAAAATCAGACATTTTTAATTACCTAGAAAATGTATTTTGAGACATTGGATCATTCTGTATTGACAAATACCATTTGACAAATGTTTTCAGTTATTTAACTGTACTCTTGATTATGTGCATCAAAAGAAGCAAAACTAAAACGCTGATGTTTTGTTTTAATTGATCAGGTGCATGTCTATCTATCTATCTATTTTTGGGTGGGAGGAGGGTGCAACATTTATGGCACAGCACGGGCCAGTTGGAAGCAGTGCACCTGCGCAGCCTCACGTGAGCGCAAGCCGCGGACAGCCTGCATGTGCTCGCGTGAGCTGTGAAAATCCGCCGGGGTAGACATGGAGGAGTCAAAAAACTTTCACACACCAAACTTCCGGCTTGCAACGACAACTCTCTCAGTCTGTAACCGCACAAAGCAACGGCAACTTTTCTGCACCTTTATTCCTCGACAGAATCACGTTCTTGCATAAAAATATTGAGATTCTTCTCGACCAATGTCAACAAATACACGCTTTACTACTTACCTACATTGTTATGACAATAAACGATCATTAAATGAAACTTTTCACCCTCTTCAGTAGCAAAAACATGTAGTCTAAACTGTTTATTAGAATTTTGTAACAACATAATGGGATTCACCAGATACCTGCAAAGCAACAATATATCAAAATGCCACACGCATTTCTGATGGACCAAATTAGGGGCAAATGTATTTGAAATAGAATAGTTTAAATATTTGAGATGTGTCCCAAATGCACTGCTGAAGCCTATCCTGCCGTCCTATAGATCAGATGCTGTGCGAACGAGAGAGTGATAGCTGCCCCGCATGTGGGAATGTTTTAAAATGGTGCCCGAAAGAGTCTAATTACATTTGCAACCTACATCAGACTCCACTCTATCACCGCTCCCTTTCTCTCCCTCTCTCTCTCATTCACTCACTCACTCACGACTACACAATAAATGGATCTTTGCGAAAAAAATGCAAGAGAGACGTGCGATAGAAGAGGGGAGGAGGAGGAGAAGAGAAAGAGCAAGGGAGGGGGAAACGGCGTATGCTTGTATACAACAACCCCGATTTCCATTTTTTTCCCTAACTCGTAATGTATTTAATTCAAGTGAAACGTAATCATGACGTGTCTTGTCATTAATCTCATCGTCGCCTCTCCCGTAAGTACATTGAGCCTTACTTTCATCAGGAATATATAGTTAATACAGATAAATGTATCAATATTTATATACATGCACCTTTATAGATGATAAGATGGATACACGGTTGATAGTGCGGTTACAGGCTTCCCAAAATGACATACTTGTTACATTTACAAACAACCAAATATCTGACGACGACTTTTTTTCCTGTGGATATAATCAGTATAGAACCATCATCAGTATTGTCTAAACAATTTATAGTTATGTTTTTTTTTTTCTTAATGTAGTAGTTTTACTCTGTTTCATCCAGCTAGCATGCGTACGATGTGAGTGATTGGCGGGTCATATATGCGTGCTGTTCAGTGCATACATGTAGCCACACACACTTGTGCAGTTTGGTGTATGTCATGTATGATGCCCGGCTATGTGCGCCTATCCCACCGCCAGGCTATGTGTTCCAAACTGCCGGCAACGATGATGCGAATATGGATCAAGAAAATGTCGCAACTTTAGATTAGGCCCAAATTAGTTGCATTGCAGGTTAAATTGTGATAACACATTTATTTATCATTATTCAGGTATAATTTGTCTTTTATAAAAAAAAGTGTTCTCTCCGAAGTCGGGCATTACGCATCGTTTGTTAAATAATAACCATCGAACTTTTACAAAGTTTCCGCTATGTTTCAATCTTAATGCTGAACTTGAATACTGCAACGTGCACAATGCATGGTCTGTGATTGTATTTTAGCAAGACTTGTGATTGTAAGCAAGGAGGACATCAGGCTGGCTACATGAATCAAAAACATGCTACTGAACTTTGAGTGATTGTAGTTTGTATTTCAAAAGAGTACTCGATGTACTCGACATGTCGAAACGTGAGCTTTTGGTGTTAAAGATGACGTTCTCTATCGACGTTGTGTCTGTTGAGGAACAAGTGATGAATGATTTGAGGATTGGGCACTGTGAATAAATCTTAAATGTAGCGGGGTGATTAGCTTGGCTAATTCTTTTGTTGGAAGACGCGTAAAGTATGGCACTGTTGAGAAATATCGACTTTTGTCTAGGATAGGAGCACATACGAGCGTCAACTCCAAGTTGCGATACATATTGTAGCAATTTGGGCATAAATAGAGCTACTAGTTACTACCTACTATTACCACAACCCGTCTTGTCCTAACGTCACCTCTTTGGAGTAGCCTACTAGCTCCGGTAGTCACCTCTTTTGACGCTACAGTGTTTTCACTCTAAGTAGCGACCGCGTAACTGTAACACTGAATCTATTCAAAACATGGACTAAGTTGTTAATAGTCACTGAGTCGGGGAAAATTGGGTTTTAGGCTTTCTGCTTAAGTCAACGTTCAAAAGTTGTTCATTGTCATACACCGGAGGGGCTGGTTGGTTGTAGTTCAGCTATTTTTGTGATGGTGGATGGATTGGCATTGCAATTCAAGATGAAACCCATGATGGCACTTTTCTCCTGCTCCCCTCGCATACTCGTGTCCTTTCCCCTCCCTTAATCTTTTGTTGAAAGAAATTCAGGAAGAAAATGGACCCGGCGTACAGTCAGATCTAAACGCTAGCTCAGCGCCCCGTCATTACCATCAGAGCGTTTAAAAATAAACGTCTGCTGATTCTAGAAATATTTGTTTAAGATAGTGTATATTGTTCTTTCTGAACGATGATACGCTTGCAAACCAAAGCATCGAAGCGGTTAAATCTGGTATTGGCGAGGATTGCACCCTGCATTAGTATTTGTTTGTTGGTAATTATTTATTTCATTAATGTACCTTTTTAATTGAGATGGCCGCGAGAGAGAAGGGGGAGAAAAGCGAGTGAAAATGGTTGCACGTTATTGACGCACATCACAGGGGCGCGGAGGAAATTCCTCTCGAGATAAGAAGCAGACGTGTCATCTATGTCGTCCGGATACATAATGCCGTCCCATAACCCAAAAAACGTTAAAGTGAAATAATACTGAACTCATCTTTCATACGGGGCAACGTTTACAAAAATATTCGTTTCGCTGAAAGGGTGTACTGAGTCGTAGCAAAATCTTCTGAGGGCATGACTGAGGGTACAGTTTTGCTCTCTTTCTCGTGCTCCTTAGCCTGCCTCTTTCATCTGCGTCTCTTTGGCATGCAAGTGTCTGCCAGGGACTGAATGCCTCTTATTCTTGGGATTCTTATTTTAAACCACCATTGAAGTTTTTTTCGTTTAAAGAAAGTGAGAGAGATGAATATTACTTTCAAACTAGATTGAACCAACGTGCATTTTGGTCCCTTAATCTGTTCATTATGTCATGTTTGCCAGTTCATCTCAGTGCAGTCTTCCAAGTACACACATACTGTACATACTGCGTCTCCTATGCGACTCCTGCTTTCTTGAAGGGTAGCTCTACTTCAGAGTTTACTCACCAAACCACTGATTACTTTAATTGCGGCAATTAACACTCTGTTGGAGAGAGACTCCGGTGTACACATTGCCTCCCCACAGTGAAAGCACAGCTGTACTGACCTTAAAAACAGAAGGTGAAGTTTGAATTGTAGTGTGACATATTATGCACATCCCCTTTGCCTATTTGTTTTGCTCTGAGCACACAACTACCCTGAAATTAGTCACAGCACAACTGAAAGCTCCACGCTACAACCCTGGACGTCCGGCAATTTTGTAATAATGGTTATTGTGATGAGTCCATTTGGGGAGCTCACTTGCCGACCATAAACAGATGGCATATAAAGACCTGTTATGGAGGAGTTTAACCACAATTGACAAAGTGGATCGGTCTGCTTTAGGCCATCCACAGCATGTTTATTCCACTCTCTGGATAGACTAGTACCCATGCACAAGCATACATTTTAAGCAAAAGAGATAGAAAAAGGGCCATGCCAAACATCACCCCTCCATAATCACAGCATGTAACTGACATAACCAAGTCTTATGGCATTGACCTGTTGCCACCACTTGTACTGTACAGTAACATATTGGAGTCAGTCTTTTTTCCCCCCCTCCTCTTGTATCAGGTCTGAATCAGAGCCCTTGAGTACTATGTGTAAGCGACGCGGTGCCTGTGAAGATTCGCAGTGTTGGTCTTGGGTCAGGACATGGCAGCGTTGTGTTGCGTGTGTCCGTGTTAGACAGAGGTGCCACACAGATGGAGAAGAGACTTGTTGGCCTAGTGCACAGCAAAGGGTTGTACCGGTTGTACACTGTAGAGTGAGCAAAGAGGCGCAGGCTATTTAACATGCAAATGTAATATAACCATAATCAGAGTTGGTGGTCCATATTTGTGTAGTTTTTCTCACTTTTACCATGTGTTATACACAATATATTAGTATTAATTGTGTATGTCGTGTCTTACAAAAGACAAGACATTATGGTAACAAACATGCTCATCTTTTCTCTCTCTCTCTCTCTCTCTCTCTCTCACACACACACACACACACACACACACACACACACACACACACACACACACACACAAACACAAACACACACATGCATACAAAGACACACAAGTCGAGAGTCCTTTCACAGTGCTCCACCTCTTGCGTCTTCACTTGTTGCATACCCAGCACAAGTCAGCATTTGCCTAACAATTCACGACGTTAATGACGATGTGTTCTTTTGGTGTTTTTGTGTCCACTATTGGCATGCCATGGCTGCTTTGAGATAGGGCCCATTAAAATGTGCCACCCCATCCAACACAGCAGGATGTTCCGGTGCAGCAGTAGAAAGGGGGTGGGCAGTTAGGAGAAGATGGTGTGTGTGTGTGTTTGTGTGTTGAGGGTGAGTGGGTGGTATGTTTGGGTGAAGCGTTCTCCAGAAGATTGTCATCCTCTGGTGATGCTCTGTCTTTTTTTTTAATCAGTGAATTAAAAAAAGTCAGCTCCCTGACACACTCTCATTTCACTAAAAACATAAAGCAGCAACCAGCTGTGATGCCTTAAATAGAAACAGTTAAGTCAGGGAATGCCCATGAAGTACAAAACAAAACAAAGAAGATCCATCTTTTATTTTTTAAAAAGAGATTTCTCCAATTGGGGATTTCTTTAGAAAAGGGGAGTCACTCTCCATATGCATTTAAAATGAAAGGGTTATCTAGGGTCAGACACACGCAGTGTGAAGTCAGTCATGTCCATAATTATAAAGCAGGTACAGCTGATCTGAGGTCAGTCAGCGTGGAGCAGTTTGAGACAGCTTATTAGCACTCAGCCATCGAGGGAAAGGGTGGCGGAGGAAGAGGAGGAGAAGACAGCGCAAAAAAATAAGGGAGTGTGTTGGAGGAGTCCTGAGATGAAAGTACACCTGTGAGACACCCGTGAGACAGACACAGAGAGAAATGGAGAGAGAGCAAAAAGAAAAATGTATGTATGTGTTACATACGATATATATATATATATATATATATATATGTATATATATATATATATATACATATATATATATATATATATATATATATATAGAGAGAGAGAGAGAGAGAGAGAGAGACAAAGAGAGAGGGGGGGTTAAGACCGTGGGAATATAAAAATATATGAGCACAAGTGGACATCCTCAGGTAGAGAACGAAAGAAGTGCGTGCGACAGAGAGGAGAGGGAACAGGGGGATGAGTAGAGGGTAAAAGAGGACAGGGGAAACATCTACAGGATGGTTCGGTTCATGGAAGAGAGACTGAGAGAGAGGGAGGGAGGGATAGAAGGGGGTAGTGTGTATAGTGGCGAGGGGGAGAGTTCAGGGAAAGGTGAAGTACAGGAAATGAATCCAGTCTGCAGGGAAGTTTGCTGTGTGACCAGAGGCAAAAAAAGCCGGCCAGATTTATAACAGTATGCATAGTCAAACTATTTATACCACCTACACACGTTCACACACACACACACACATACACACACACACACACACACACACTTCACCCTACCTTCCTTCAGCACACACACACATGCCATTACCTCTCTCTACTTTCCTTCAACACACAGTATTAATGGGGACATGAAACATCTTTGCACACACACACACACACACACACACACACACACACACACACACACACACACACACACACACACACACACACACACACACACACACTAATGCACACCTACGTCCTCATACAACCACACACACACATCCTTACTACTAGACCACTAGCCATTCCTGAGGGATCTACATTCATTCATACACCTACTCTGAACACACCCACTTAAGCTATATATAGACTGTCTACCAGATTGTTACACTTACATGCACCTCTGTAGAGCCTTATGTAATCCAACCAGAGGCTCATAGCCTAGCTGCTGTAGACAGATGGTGCTTCCAAAATCACTTGTGTATCGCATCCTTAATGTAAAAATCATGAATTGCAATTTCCTTGGCTGCTTTACTATGCAAAGATATGTCCAGATTGTACGCATATATTTGTCAAAGAAATCATAACAATGACCCATTTGGGGAAATAGTGGGCCGCGGCTGAAGTGGCCTTGAGCAAGGCACCTAACCCCACCAGCCCCCCGAGCCACCGTTAAAGCAGGCAGCTCACTAATTGCCCGAGATTAGTGTGTGCTTCACCTCATTGTGTGTGTTCACTGGTGCAGTGTGTTTTCACTAATTCACCGATTGGGTAAAATGCAGAGACACACACACACACACACACACACTTCACCCTACCTTCCTTCAGCACACACACACGCACGCACACTTCTCTCTACTTTCCTTCAACACGCAGTATTAATGGGGACATGAAACATCTTTGCACACACACACACACACACACACACACACACACACACACACACACACACACACACACACACACACACACACACACACACACTAATGCACACCCACGCCCTCATACAACCACACACACACATCCTTACTACTAGACCACTAGCCATTCCTGAGGGTTGTACGATATATTTGTCAAAGAAATCATAACAATGACCCATTTAAATAGGTGGGTCATGCCTGAAGTGGCCTTGAGCAAGGCACCTAACCCTCACCAGCCTCCCCGAGCCACTGCTAAAGCAGGCAGCTCACTGCTACCGGGATTAGTGTGGTGTTTCACCTGTAATACTGTGTGCAGTGTGTTTCACTAATTATTCCTCGGTGGTTAAATGCAGAGACACACACACACACACACACACACTTCACCCTACCTTCCTTCAGCACACACACACGCATCTATCTCTCTACTTTCCTTCAACACGCAGTATTAATGGGGACATGAAACATCTTTGCACACACACACACACACACACACACACACACACACACACACACACACACATACACACACACACACACACACACACACACACTAATGCACACCTATTCTCATATACCACACATCATTGGTTATCTCATTACTAGACCACTAGCCATTCCTGAGGGATCTACATTCATTCATACACCTACTCTGAACACACCCACTTAAGCTATATAGACTGTCTACCAGATTGTTACACTTACATGCACCTCTGTAGAGCCTTATGTAATCCAACCAGAGGCTCATAGCCTAGCTGCTGTAGACAGATGGTGCTTCCAAAAATCACTTGTGTATCGCATCCTTAATGTAAAATCATGAATTGTACCTTGCCGGTTGATTACAGTGTAAGATATGTCCAGATTGTACGATATATTTGTCAAAGAAATCATAACAATGACCCATTTGGGAGGGCCAGTGGGCTGCTGCTGAAGTGGCTCTTTGAGCAGCACTCCAACCCTCACTGCGCCCCGCGCCGCCAAGCAGCAGGCAGCCATCATGCTGGGATTACAGGTGGCGCTTCACCTCACTGTGTGTTCACTGTGTGCAGTGTGTTTCACTAATTCACCGATTGGGTTGGAATGTGAGACACACACACACACACACACACACTTCACCCTACCTTCCTTCAGCACACACACACGCACGCACACTTCTCTCTACTTTCCTTCAACACACAGTATTAATGGGGACATGAAACATCTTTGCACACACACACACACACACACACACACACACACACACACACACACACACACATACACACACACACACACACTAATGCACACCTACGTCCTCATACAACCACACACACACATCCTTACTACTAGACCACTAGCCATTCCTGAGGGATCTACATTCATTCATACACCTACTCTGAACACACCCACTTAAAGCTATATATAGACTGTCTACCAGATTGTTACACTTACATGCACCTCTGTAGAGCCTTATGTAATCAACCAGAGGGCTCATAGCCTAGCTGCTGCTGTAGACAGATGGTGCTTCAAAATCACTTGTGTATGTCGCATCCTTAATGTAAAAAATCATGAATTGCAATTTCCTTGGCTGCTTTACTATGCAAAGATATGTCCAGATTATGTGCATATATTTGTCAAAGAAATCATAACAATGACCCATTTGGGAAATAGTGGGCGGCTGGAAGTGGCCTTGAGCACCTAACCCCTCACTGCTCCCCGGCGCCGCCGTTAAAGCAGGCAGCTCACTGCGCCCGGATTAGTGTGTATTGCTTCACCTCACTGTGTGTTCACTGTGTGCAGTGTGTTTCACTAATTCACCGATTGGGTTAAATGCAGAGACACACACACACACACACACACTTCACCCTACCTTCCTTCAGCACACACACACGCACGCACACTTCTCTCTACTTTCCTTCAACACGCAGTATTAATGGGGACATGAAACATCTTTGCACACACACACACACACACACACACACACACACACACACACACACACACACACACACACACACACACACACACTAATGCACACCTACGTCCTCATACAACCACACACACACATCCTTACTACTAGACCACTAGCCATTCCTGAGGGCTGGAGGACTCATATTCACATAGGACTACATGTGACTGCTTCTTATTCTACCCATGCTGTCAGCTGGTCATCACCAGTGTCAGGGACATAGTCACAACAACAACAACAACAACAACAATAATAATAATAATAATAATTATGATAATAATTCGTGGAAGATGAAGAATTACTGTGTAGACATGTTTGGGTTAAAGCAACACCAAAGAACTTTCCCTCTGTCGCACGCACGCTATTTGGGTTAAATGTGAAGAGGCGCTTACATGGGAAGAGGACGGACAACGCTTTGAGATTTAAAGATGGCAACCCTCAAGGGTCTATCTCTTCAATCTATGTCTCCTTTCCGTTTTAGCAACATATAAGCCATTTTTTTGCGTCACAGTGAATGAATGATACTAGCCCATGATTGACCTGGTTAAATAAAAATAAAACAATACCAGGTCAGGTTGTAAATTTAGATATGTTCTACCCAAACGTTGTGAGAGAGGAGTACTCTCACCTGTGGCATCGTTTCAGATAGACCTGTGAGGTTTCTAAAGTCTGCAGTTTGGTGGCCAAAACTCAACAGGAAAGAACAGGGTGAGGTTTAATGCCATGGGGTCTCAGCTTAGAAGTGTACACGGTAGAGAGGACTGCCATGGCATGCTGCCCTGCATGTGTTTTGTAACTATTGATATTCAGATTTTGGACTATTTAGATATATATATGAAATAAACCTCAATTTTCGGTATGGTGATCTTTGGCCTGTGTGCAACGTACCACAGTGCAGCTAAAGTGCTGTGTATACCGTGTACCTATGAAATGATTATATTCAGTGAAACCATACAATGTATTAAACTGAAGTTTAGACTTGCTTTACTCCACATTTTTGAACTCCTGCCTGGCCACCCAGACAGGCTACTGGAAAGTGCAATCGCTGTTGGTGTTGATTTACCCTCCTCTGCTGTGAGATTCGGCATGTCAGGGTTCCACACCGCTGTTTGCTGAGACAAAGGTGTTCGGCATGTGCGAATCTCGTGCATGAGTGCCTATGCCAATGAGCTTCAGCCCGTGTTGAAAGGCAAGCCAACCAGCCAACCACCCACCCCTGCACCCCCGCACCCTGCCTCGCTCCCCCAACTCGGCGTCTTTAAAAAACGTATTTGAATTATGTGTGCATGTGTGGGTTTTTATCTATCTCCTGCCGTCTGCCAAGCCTTTCGTCTCACCCCTCCCCCCACTGTCTAGCACCTCATCTCCATCCTCATCTACAAGCACACACAAACACACACACACACACATATACACACACACACACACACATGCACACACACAAAGCTTTATTGGCATGACAGGGCTGGTCAGACACACATTGATGTATACACACACACACACACACACACACACACACACACACACACACACACATACTCACTCACACATACATGCAAATGTGTGCACATACACACACGGCAGTGGCAGCGATTGCGGAACAATGCCATGCAACGGTGATATTCATATGATAATACCATCAGGCCAGCCATACTGTCAAACTAACACCGTAACCTCTCTGCCAGTCTGCAATCTGCCATTTTTACCATTTATTTACTTGTCGTTGCTTTCTGTGATACATTTTTTTTTCAACCGTCGCTGCTAAATTGATAAGTGTTTGCAAATAATGAAATCTGTTCAGCATGTCTCTTCTCTGCCCCTTCTCCTTGCTCTTTTTCTTTTTCTCATTCTCACTCTCTCTGTCTCTCTCTCTATCTCTCTGTCTTTCTCGATCCTTTTCTTGTTCTCTCTATCTTCGTCTCTTCTCTTCCTTCTCTCTCTTCGCCATGTTGGCAGGCCCCAATCTACCAGCTGATATCAGCATTCCGTGGCATCGTGCCAACTGGCACCGCTGCCAGAGAAAAAAGAGAGAAAAGGGAGGAGGGAGAGAGGGAGAGAGAATGAAAGAAAATTAGTGAATAATAGAGGGAGCGAGAGAGGGGGGAAGGGAAGAGAATGAATCTATGGAGGGAGAGATGGAGAAAGAAAGAAAAAAGATGGAAAGAGAGGGAACAATGGTGTGTTAGAAAGGAATAAAGAGGAGGAAGAGAGGCATAGAGAAAGGGGAGAAATGAAGGGAGGGAGAGAAAGAGGGAGAGGGTGTGTGATTGATATTGTGTGATATCCCAGTGAGTCATGGCTGAGCTAAAATGTCAACTGGCTCAGTTGGTCGCCCTGTCATCCAAGTACACTGTCACAGTCACAGATACATACATGCAGCTCACACACATACACACACACACACACACACAGGTGCATATACATACACAGACAGATGCAAGCACAGATGTACACATAAATATATTCAAATGTATAGACAAACTTAAGCAGAAACACACACACACACACACACACACACACACACGCACACACGCACATACACACACTGTATATATATATATATATATATATATATATATATATATATATATATATATATATATATATATATATATATATATATATATATCAACGATAGCAACAAAGATACAGACAATCACATATGCACACCATTACACAGATGGGTCAGCATTCAACAGATGTTGTTTAATACAACCACCAGTGATGTCATCTAGCATGTGTAGTGTTTTCTATACTTCCTTCTCTAGCCTTTCATTCATGCATGGCCCTGCATAACGACTGAGGTCAGGTGTTAGGTTTCTCTTTGAAAAGAGAGAGAGAGAGAGAGACTGTGTGTGTATGTGTGTGTGTGTGTGTGTGTGTGTGTGTGTGTGTGTGTGTGCGTGTGTGTGTGTGTGTGTGTGTGTGTGGTTTATGTGTCCCCCTAAGGGGCTCTATCTGTTGTCAGACATGGCTGATCACACACACACACACATATGACACATGTGTGTGTGTGTGTGTCTGTGTCTCTCTGTGTGTGTGTGTGTGTGTGTTTGTGTGTGTTTCAATTTTTTTTTGTAATTTAAACAGCTACTGTATGAGTGGACAGGAAGGGTGTGTGGGGAAGTCCAAACATCTCGCGCCCATCCTGTTTGGGACAGTCGGTGTCCTGTTGTGCCCCATGTTCTCTCTCTCACACACACACACACACACACACACACACACACACACACACACAGAGAGACAGTGAGAGAGAGTGATAATAAAGAGAGAGAGATACAGACATATGAAACATATCATGCACACTCCCACTATAGTACATGTGTGCAATTGTGAAACTGCATGGATGCAAATGTTCAGGTTATATAAGAATCTATACACACATGTATGCACATGTACACACATGCTTATACACACACACACACACACACACACACACACACACACACACACACACACACACACACACACACACACACACACACACACACACACACCTCCCATTCTCTCACATGCCTAAACATGAAGTCATCCAGTGTGACCGTCACAAACACTACTGTTCTGAGAGTATGCAGCACAAGTAAAGGAGCAATGTCCTAAACCTTCACATTCACAGTGTTTATTTATTGTACATGCATAGTCATATGTATGTGTCTCTGTGTGTGTGTGTGTGTGTGTGTGTGTGTGTGTGTGTGTGTGTGTGTGTGTGTGTGTGTGTGTGTGTGTGTGTGTGTGTGTGTGTGTGTGTGTGTGTGTGTGTGTGTGTGTGTTTCAGGGAATTCAAAGAGGTGGTCACAGAGATCACCATCCTAGAAGAGTATCCTTGCTCAACCTGACAACCGGAGCATGGCTTACACTCTTAACTGGTATGTCTGGGCTACACACACACACACACACACACACACACACACACACACACACACACACACACACACACACACACATTACATCTTACATAATTGTATCCCTATCTATCTTCTCCTACTGTGCTAGCTCTTGTCTGTATGTTTCTCTTTCCAATAATGTTAAATATTTAATTAGAAAATGTACATATAATTTACCATGACGAAAGTGGAGTTGTAGCAATAGAAGGTTCTCTCTGTCTTTCTTTCACCCCCCCTTCATTTCTCCATCCCTCTCTCTGCCTCTGCTACCTCTTCTCTCTCCCTCTCTTATTTTTCTCTTTCTATCACTCCCTATTTATACCTGTCTTCCTCTTTCTTTCTGTCATTTGCCTGTTACCTTTTCTCTATCTCTGTCTCTCCCTCTTTCTCTCTGTCACCCACCCACTTTCTTGTCTTCCTCTCCCGTCTCTTTTGTCCCATTGTTCTCTCTCTCTTTCTTTCTTTCTTTCTTTCTTTCTTTCTTTCTTTCTTTCTCTCATCACCCTCCCTCTTTCCCTGTCTCACTCTCTCTGTCACTTGTCTCTCAACCCTTTATCTCCCTCTATTTCCCTCCCTGCCTTCCCTCTCTCCTAATCTCTCTCTCTCATTTCTCTTTCTTTCTCTCTCTCATCTATCTCTCTCTCTGTGTCAGAGTATGGATTCGCCTCCGGAGTGTGTGCTGGCTCTGTCCTGTGAGCCCCCCCTCTCTCCTCCGGCGATGCCCTCCCTGGACCACAGCCCGCTAGCCCATGAAGAGTCCAGCCACTGATCCTCCACCGCCCCAGCCCACCCAAGCCCCAAGGGCTGGCTCTCTCTCGCCCTTCCCTTGCCTCCGCAACCACCAGCTGGGCCTGGCTGGCCCGGTCAGCGGGAAGGCAACCCGAGGACGAAAGGTGGTGGGGGGCTGGACGAGGAGGAAGAGGAAGAGGAGGAGGAAGAGGAGATGTCCGCGCCACCTTCTCCCACGCCGGCTGTGGCGCTGTTCCCCGGGGAGGGGGCCAGTGCGGTCGCAGGGCCCCCCCCACCGAGGGAGTCCCCCCCGGGCACTCCGCCATCCGTTTCCTCCGTGGCCCGAGGCCGTGTGGCTGGAGATGGCCCTACCGGCTGGCGTCGCCGGCGGCCGGCGGGGGGGGCTCCCGAGGGAGGGGCAGCGGCGCCCCGCCCGGTGAAGCTTGACCTGCAGCTGTTCCGTCGGGACGGCGCGGTGACGTCTACTGCGGCAGTGCCCTCCGCAACGCCAGGGGGCGCCGCGCTGCGCTTCCCGTGCGGCGTGTGCGGCAAGCGCTTCCGTTTCCAGAGCATCCTGTCGCTGCACGCCCGCGCCCACCGACTGGACCGCCAGCGCCGGGCCACCGTGCTCTACCATGCCGGACGAGACGCCTGCAAGCCGACCGCCGGGCAGGACAAACCCGCCCAAGGCGGGCCTGGTGGCGGCCGGGGTGTGCCGTGGATCAAAGTCTCAAGCAGACTCTGGATGGACATCTAGATGGAAGTCTAGATGGACGAAGCCCTGATGCTTGTCTGGACATCAGTCTGGACATCAGTCCAGACCGAAGGAGGAACAGAAGGAAAAGAACTATGGATCGAAAACTAGAGCCACGTCTGGACCACAGAGTGACCAGTCCAGAACCGAGTTTGGAGTTGAGCCCAGTCGAGACAATCCACCATGAAGATTCCCTCC
Organism: Alosa alosa; assembly: GCF_017589495.1. Classification (NCBI taxonomy): domain Eukaryota; kingdom Metazoa; phylum Chordata; class Actinopteri; order Clupeiformes; family Clupeidae; genus Alosa; species Alosa alosa. The sequence goes on from NC_063212.1 coordinate 15,925,912, forward strand.
AGACTGCCTTCAGCCCTCACTTCCTGTCTGACCCCTTTCAGAACCCCTCCCTAACCCCTCCCCCGACCAAAGAGGCACCAATCACAGCTGCCTTCACCCCGTTGCTCCCCTCCCACTTGGAAGACCCCGCCCAGATGACAATGGCCGCCACTGCTGCCGCGGCAACAGCAGCCGCCACTTCCTTCCGTTGCAACGAGTGCAAAGGAAAGTTCCGCACAGCGTCCGAGCTGGCGCGTCACACGCGCATCCTGCACAACCCCTACAAGTGCACGCTGTGCCCCTTCTCTGCCAGCCAGGAGGAGCGCCTTGCCGCCCATCTCCTGGACAGCCACCCGGCTCCCTCCACCAAACCACGCGACCACCATGTGGCCCAACCTACGCCAAGGACAACATCAACGCTCCCCTTCTCCCCCCAGGTTGGTTTCTGTTCTCTGTGTTTGTGCCATATGTTCTTTGTAATGTCCGTGCTTGTTGTGTGTGTGAGTCCGTGCGTATTGTGTGTCCTTTTGTTACTGGGTCGAGCTTTGTGGAGTCCAAGAGAAATTTCACATTGGGGACATTAAAGTATCTATCTGTCTATCTATCTATCTATCTATCTATCTATCTATCTATCTATCTATCAGCAGACTCGAGAGAATCCCACCCCGCCCAACACGCCTGTCGCCATCACGGCTCTCAACGCCAGTCCCAACGCTGGCACCAAGGCCAGTGCCAAGGCTAGTGCCAACGTCAGTGCTGTCATCTCCCAGGGCAGTGGGGCTGCCCCGCTGCCCGCCTTCCGGTGCGAGACGTGCGGTCAGCGCTTCACACAGTCCTGGTTCCTGAAGGGTCACATGCGCAAGCACAAGGACTCGTTGGATCACAAGTGCCAGGTGTGCGGCCGCGGCTTCAAAGAGCCTTGGTTCCTCAAGAACCACATGAAGGTGCATCTCAACAAGCTGGGCCTGAAGGCCGGCCTAGCCGGGCTGGGCCTCGGACCCACGCCGGGGGTGGCCGATGGGCCGACAGGCAAGTCCTCCGGTGGGGGTGGGGGGAACAGGGGCAGGAATCAGTCCCTGAGCGCCCTCTACTCCAGCCTCCTGCTGGCTCGCACCGGTGGAGGGGGTGGCACTTTTGGAGGTGGAGCAGGTGGTGGAGCAGGGTCTGGAAGCCGGGCAGAACGCGAGCTGGCTGCGGCTGTGGCGGCGGCCGCCGCCGGTTCCGGCTCTGGCAAGGCCTCCCTCCTGAGCTACCTGGGCCTGCCGGGGGCCGAGGGCGCCAGCTGTGTGGAGAGGCTGCAGGCCGTGGCCCAGGTGGCCGAGATGGGCAACGGCGAGCGCCGCGAGAGGGAGCGCGAGCGGGAGAGAGAAAGAGAGAGGGCCCGGGAAGAGCGCGGAGGCCCCGAGGCGACCCATGGCACCGGCGGCGACGCAGCAGACCAGGCGGTCATGTGGCAACTGGTGGCCCGAAGCCTGGCGGCAGCACAGCACAGCCACCAGCAGCAGCAGCAGCAGCAGCAGAAGTCCCGGTCCAGACCCCACCAGCCCCACCAGCCGCTCCCCCAGCCCAGAGGCTCCGTGGCCGGGGAGGCTGAGCAGCTGCGGGCCTACCTGGGGGGCCTGGGAGGCCCCGGGACCACCACGGGCGGCAGTGCTGGGAGGGAGAGGGACGACCACAGCCACATCTCGGCCGGCTCCGGCTCTTCCGGCCTGGGCGCGTCCGAGGCCTCGCTGGGCGGCCCCTGGGAGTGCCCCGACTGCGGGAAGCTGTTCCGCAGCCTACAGCAGGTGGTGGCCCACGCCCGCGTCCACCTGCAGAGGCCCCACAAGGGCCACCGGCGGGAGGATGACGGCACTCTCCACGGAGGAGGAGGAGGAGGAGGAGGGGAGGAGAGGGTGGTGTGCGGAGAGGAGGGAGTAACAGCAGCGGTGGCGGCAGCACCAACAGTAGCAGTGAGAAGCGGACGGAGCCCAAGCTGAGCCAGAGCAGAACCGGGATGGCAGGAGGGTTCCATTCCCTCTTATCGCCTTTCTCCGGTAAGGAACCTCAGACACCAACACAACAGTCAGAACATGTCTCTGTGCTATTTTGCATGAAGGTTGATTTCTTTCCACACTTATCCAGCGTCTCTGGTAAGATGCCTTAGTCACATTTTTTCCCCCATTACGGTTTCAGTAGTTCCTGAGACATTTTAGATTAAAGTCCTCTTGAGTGATGCTTGGAAGGTCCATCTTCTCTAATAATAATAAAAAACATTTCATGTAACATTATATACATTAATGTTCCATTAAGTGAGTTAATGCTTTAAATTACCAATCTATTGTCATTGTAGTATATATCACAGTATCCTACCCTGAGTACCCTATAATATCTTCATATTATACTATAAATATACACACAGTACCCTCCAGAGTGATTGGCACCTCTTCTAAAGTTGGCTTAAAAACAGGTATATAAAATTATCTTTTGGTGATTTATTGTAAACTCACAATGAAAACAATGAGTAAAAATCCAACCTTGAAGGGAAGGAATTTGTTTCTGAGTAAAAAGGAAAGGGAAAAAAAGAAATAAACGTTTTTATCAAAAACACGTTGCCCACAATTTTTTGGCATCCCTAGAAAATCTTATATACAAAATGTAACAGAAGCATTTTCCTATTTTTATTCAACTTCTCGAAGTTAATCAGAGTGTGAACTTTCAGGAGTAGTTCATGACTTTTTCACTAAACTATGCAAATAAAGTGACACAGAGGATATATCATCTGGTCATTTTTCAACATGGGAAAGACAAGAGAATACACTAAATTTAAAGTGTGTTGACATTTGTCAGGGAATACAAACTAGGTACTTGGTTGAAAATGCCACTATTTACAGTTGAAACAATAAATAAAAGGTTCTAATCAACTGAGAATGTGACAAACATGCGTGGACAAAGACCCATGGTTATTTTGCCCCTACACACAGTGTGAAGGATGGTAAGAGAAGCAAACAATTCCATAAGAACCACTGTTGAGTTACAGAAAGAGGGTCACTGTTGAGTTACAGAAAGAGGGTTTAGAGGGCATGCCAGGTAAAAGCCTTCCCTGTCATTTAATTACCAATGTAAATGGCAGGAGGTACTGAATGCTACAGCGATATTGTCTGGAATTGTGGTCTATTGTCAAATTAAATACAAATTGCGCTCTTTGGCAAGAAATATTTTAGGTGGGTTTGACGTACATAGAGGAATGACTAAACTGAAAAGAACTCCATGCCTAATGAGAATTATGGTGGAGGGGCTGTGATTCTGTGGGTCTGTTTTTATTCCCAAAGGCCTTAGGAACCTTAGTAAGGTGGA
>NC_063212.1:15936726-15991726 GCF_017589495.1 Alosa alosa
ATATCAAAAGAGCACTGTGCAACATTTCGTTTTTATTTTCCAAAGTAGTTCTATTATTCTTCTTCTTTTGACCTTTGACCAAACTTTCTTTTATCGGAAATTGAAGACACTTTTTTTTCAAGTGTAGAGGTCAAGCAGCAGAATCCCTTGACCTCCCTAATCAATCGTTCAGTCAATCTATCAATCAGTCACCTTGTTAACCAATCAACTGAATCAATCGAGCAGACATTCAATTCAGATATTTTAGCACCAAAGTGCAAGTGGGAAGTAAAAAAAAGAAAAAAAATAAGGATTTTGATTTTGTAATGTTTTGTTTAGCCTACTCATTGCCTATCTCAATGTGATTTTCTTCCCTGGTTAAATAAAGGTATAATACAATAATAATAATAATAAACCTCTACTCTATAGCACACTCTTTCTTAGATGTGAATCAGGCCGTATTTTGTCCTGAAATTGAAGTTAAAATTCCTCTTTATACATTCAAACATTTCTTTGGCTACCCTGAACCAGTAAATGAGAATAAGCTAGCTACCTATGGCACTTGTTTTAAGGCCTAACAAGTCAATTATGTACTGCTTGTGTGTATACTGTAACGTATGACTTTAAGCATAGTGTATTAGACATGGATGTGCTGTTTCTTACAAAATTCCCAGTCCATTCTATGTCATAATCCCATTCCCACAACCAGACTTTCTGATTGGATGAGCTGTAAACTTGACCCCGCCTTGTTTGCCAATGATTGATGGCGAGAGGGACCAGTGATTGTTGGCTGCTTGCCTTAATTTGTACATGTTGCGTTGTTCAGTTCTTAATTTTTTTTTGTTATTGTCGTTGCTGTTATTGTTGTCGTAGAGCACCTTATTGAGTTGATAGGTCCTGACGTGGTGTTCCTTTAAGGAAAAAAAAAATATGAAACAAAAAGAAGAGACTAGTCAATACCACCGTGCCTTCTGTCTAGAGCACTTCCTTTTTTGTAAGCTCACCAAAAGCACTTATTCCTCATGTCTCCTCGTCCTCCTCTTCCCCCTCTCCTCCTCCTCCTTGTCACCTCCACCCATTTCCCATTTGTTTTGAAATCTCCTCCTCTTTGTTGAAGGTGTCATTCATCTTTCTAGTTGTTACCTTGTTGCCACAATTTGTCTTAGTCCATTGACTGAGGTTCACAAATGGGACAAATGGGAAGCTTCAGAGTCCACAAATGGAATGTGCACTCATAGATTTGCATGCCGGCATACAGACACACACACAAAAACAAATACAGGCACATGCAAGGTCACATACACAGACATTCCAACACACACACACACATTCAGATGCACAGACTCAAATGAATACGCCCATACAAAACATACACTGAGGCAATTGTATGAGGAAATGGATTTATGTGCCATCCATCACACTTCATTGTTTTATTCTGTTGCTCTCCGTCATCTCTTTCTCTCTCCTACTCTTTCATCCCCTCTCCTCTCTTTCTCTGGCACCACTGGAAGGTGATGTAATCTGCGGTATTATGGCCTTTTATTATTAGATATTTGTTTTCGTTTATTTTAATTCGTTTTTTTTATTATTATTTTATTTTTGCAATGCTGATTCGATGCCGATGAGATAGGATCAAGCTCTTCTTCTGATGATGATAATTATTATTGGATTTTTTGGTATTGAGGGAAAAAAAAGAGAAAAGAAAAAAAATGTGTCTGTTGAATGTTGTACAGATAGCACTAGACATGTTGTGTGTTAAGTGAGAGGCCAAACTCAACTGCTGCTGAGATCTCTACGTCACTCTCTCTCTTTTGTCCTGATCAGCCTCATCTAGGGTACAGTAACTCACCTTTTCTCCCTTATTTAAACTTTCCCAGATCTTCGGTTATAGGGTCTTCTGAAAACAGGTGCCATTCATTTGAAAGGATAGAATTATGCAAGATCAAGGATGCTATAACTTCTATTCTTACACCCTGAACGTACAATGCTTATACAGTCTGTCTGATTGGATTTATATTGAGGGACATTTTAGTAGTAGAGAGCACCCAAGAATGGACAGAATCTGGGCACCTGATGTAAACCATCTCTGCCAGATCTGTTCCATCTTAGCAGGCCCTGATCAAGGGCCTCTATCCCAAACATGTTGGTGTCTCAATTATTTAATGAGGTTTGTTTTTGCTCTTAGCTCTTTTGGGAAACACACACAAACCCTGTTGACGTATAATATTATATTATATATATTGTAATGTATATAAATTATGGTCAAGTGGAAGTATGGAACAGGGAGACCACAGCTTGAAGTATTGAAGGTTGTTTTCACTCCACACACTGCGGCTCATCAGGGGACCAGGCTAGGGAACATTTATCCAATCTCTCAATTACTCCCTGCCGAAGGTGCATCTAAACACCAGTCAACATTTGCAAAACAAAACACTCTCCGAGAAATCTATGGCCATGCAGTGCATACTGGGATAGTTGCAGAAGACCCTTGGATGAGGTGGTCAGGATAGACACAGAGTGGGCAGGGAAGTGGCCTTAAGTTTGACCTCTCATATAGTTGGCTGCTATTGCCAGTGCAGTGAGGGGAAACTGACCTAACATAGTAGTGACTAATATGAAACTGTGGACTGAAAAAAAAAAAAACATATTAGAAAGGACTCAATGAAATAAATTTAAAAGACAACACTGTGTCTTTATTGTGTCTGTTCACGTTTGTAAGGGGATTTCATTCAAATAATACCATTTACAATATAGGTAATTGTGGTTTTGATCATTAACTTAGCAATGTTTATTGTGTTGTGCCGATTGAGTTATTAAGGTCCACACTGAATAATGAGACTTCTTTCATGTTTTTGAGAATTAAAGTTAACACCGAAGTACAGACACTATGCAAAAAAAAACACATCTTTTCACATCTTTATTTGTATACATTAAATGAAGGGACAGTGGTAGCATATTTATTAAGAAGCTGGGCTAGCATGCAGTAGCCTGAAAAGTTACATGTTCAATTCTCGACTTCCAACGTTGCCTTTCTGCAAGGCACTTAACCCTAAGTTGCTCCAGGGACATTGGCCTTTGTAATATAATTGACATATGTTTTGGATAAGTCACTTTAAATAAAAAGCATCTGCTGAATAAATAAATGTTAATGTAATGCTAGAGGCAATGTTACGAATGGTTAACATAATTTAACATAATTAACTTAATTTAATTCTTCTTATTCACCCATATACAGGCAGCACAAATACTACATTGATATATGAGTTTGCTACATAAAAGTGACCAGAATGTGCATTTTGAATCTAATATCGATCTTACAATTTTACATGAAATGTTTTGTTACTGTGTACATTTGTTTCTGCATACCATAACAATATATTTGATTTGCAATGAACACAACAAACATTTCTAGGATAAGTCAAAAAGTAATATCAGAGTAACATGATTGCAATTGTAATTGATAAATAGTATAACAGAAAGCTTCATGTTCTTGCGTAGGTGATGGTGAATTGCACAGGGCTGTAGTCAGGATAATCATCTGAGAATGAGAAAAGGAGAGAAAAGAGTGTAGAGGACTCAGACCACATAGGAGGAAGTGAATGTCCATGCTGGAGTGCAGGCTTGGTTAATCTGGGGGAAATACTCATTAAGATCCAGCACCTGTTTCACAGCTTTCTTCCCAAATTGATGAACCTATTTTAGGAACTTTAATCTTGTTATATACAAACATAGTTATTGAGAATTTCAACAGAATGTGGGGAATAAGCAGTTGTGACATTTGTTTTTTATCAGTTGGACTTTTTTTACAATAACTTAGAAACATTATAGACACCACCTAAACAGCTGCCATCTTGGCCAAACCTTTTGGTTACTTCTGATGAAGAGGAGGTAGGGCTAGACAAAACTAACAGGAAACTCTTTTGAAATAAAAAAGCTATTTTGTTTAGCTGCTCACCAGTGTAGCAGAGAAAGTTGAGCTGCTCTTTGCAGTGCCGGTCGCTCCACAGAAACTGCACCATGTTGGCTGCTGCTCCACAGGCGCTGGTGCCAGGGATCTCGTGGTACCGAGGTCTCCCCCCTTCCCAGCTGCTGTGGTCCATCTCCTCCCCGTTCATCCAGTACCAGACGCTGGAGAGCATCCTCCGCCGGAGCCCCAGCCACACGTGGGCAGTGTTGGCTCCACGGAGCAGCAGGGCCTCCCCCACCTCCAGCTGCTTCTCTGGGCTATGCAGGCTGGCCAGGTCCCTGTAGAGGCTCCGGCAGTGGAGCAGGGCGTCGTACCAGCTCAGCTGCTCACGGACCAGCACCACGGTGCGTCCACTGACCAGGAGTGTGAGGGGGGGAGGAGGAGGAGGGGGAGGGATGGTGGGAGTGGTGGGGGCTGGAGTTGGTGTGGGAATGACTAGAGAGGAGAGGAAGGAGTAATGAGATACGGCTCCATTCTTGTTTAAGCCAACTTGTGCTCTTCTCACTCAAAGTGTAATACAGTACCTGTGTGTGCATGCCTGTCTAGTCTAAAAAGTCAAAAGAGACACATTCTATATAACGCAGCTGGTAAAACAACATTTAAAGTAGCAATATGTAGCAATTCCCCTTTTGTTCATTTTCAAAATAGTGGACACCTCTTTAGTGTTAACGGGCAACTCAATTTGTTTGAAACCAATAATGTGTGTAGCATAATGTGTAGTTTAAAACAAACACCTCCTAAAACTAAATGTGTGTGGCTATAAGGAAGGGCAAACAAACAGTGCTGTGTCTAAAGTCAGTGATGTCTTTAATTTGTGTGTAGGCTCTCACCTGCAGGTTTTCCAAACACCTGCACCTCAGCCAAGGCCAGCTGCTTCCCCTCCCCATTAATGAAAACATTAACATAGCGTCCCTCCATCCCATGACAGCTATAGTTATAGGTCTCCCCAACAGGAACCACTGAGACCTCAGCACACCTGGCAAACAGAGGAGAGAGAGAGAGATATAGGAAAGAAGGTGAGAAGTATTCAGGTAAACATAAATAAAGTATAATAATATTGTTTTCAAAATAAGACACAAACCTGTTTCTATTCATCAGTGCAAATGATAAAAAAAAATGATGGATATAGTATATAGATATGTAGAGTTGAATGACACTTCTACATATTTTCTATGTAGACTATTACTACTACTAATACTCTGAGAGCCCGTTCATAAAGAATTCAAAGGATTATCATGAGCTTATAAAATGCCTGTGGTGTTTCTCATCACTTATGTAAGGAAAGAACACAGATTCATCATATTAAAGGATTAATACTAGCTGTAAAAGAATATGAACCTGAAATAAAGAAGAATTCTACCAGCTGTTAAATTCAAGAATCACCTGGGATTCCCAATTTGGGAGCTGCCAATGTGGATCTGAGCCCCATTGAGTGTCTCTGGACAGCAGTCTGGCCTGTTGGTGATGCTCACAGTGTCCACCCTGTAAACCATCTCCAGGTCCACCCTCCAGACTGGAGTGGTGTACACTTGGCTGAGAGTGAATGTGTTAAGATCTCCATCAACAGCCAAGTCAGAGGCATGGCTGGATTCAGTGGATAGGAGACTTGTTGGTTTTCCTATTGCTACATTTTCTAGAAGATAGTCAACACTTTCTCTTACAGTCAGTAGAGATGAAATGTGGCACATGTTGTTTATTTAAATGTGCATAATATTCATATATCAAGGATATATTTAAGGTTAAATTGTTTTGTTTAAGCCAACTTGTGCTCTTCTCACTCAAAGTGTAGTACAGTACCTGTGTGTGCATGTCTGTCTAGTCTAAGAAGTCAAAAGAGACACATTCTATATAACGCAGCTGGTAAAACAACATTTAAAGTAGTGTTAACGGGCAACTCAATTTGCCTGAAACCAATAATGTGTGTAGCATAATGTGTAATTTAAAACAAACACCTCCTAAAACTAAATGTGTGTGGCTATAAGGAAGTGCAAACAAACAGTGCTGTGTCTAAAGTCAGCGATGTCTTCAATTGGTTTGTAGGCTCTCACCTGCAGGTTTTCCAAACACCTGCACTTCAGCCAAGGCCAGCTGCTTCCCCTCCCCCGGAATGAAAACACTAACATAGCGTCCCTGCATCCCATGACAACTATAGCTGAAGGTCCCCCCAACAGGAACTGCTGAGACCACAGCACACCTGCCAAACAGAGGAGGAGGAGGAGGATAGAGAGAGAGACAGTTACAGGAAGGAAGGTGAGGTGGAGAATGGAGAGTAGCCATGTAAATATAGTGTAGGATGATGTTTTCAAACTAAAACACAAAGCTGATTCTATTCATTAATGCAACAACCCTAGAAATAATTCTAAAAATGATACAAATAAAGTTGAATAACATACACTGTTGAGTACTTTCTATGAAGACTATTACTAGAATGTCCTTAGGGTCCAATCATTAAGAATTAAAAGGATTATCATCAGCTTATAAAATTACTGTAATGATTTTTATCAACACAAATCTATGTTATAAACCTTTAAAGTGATGTAAAGAAAGAATATAGATTCATCACATGGATAGATTAATAGCTGTATAATAGTTGTAAAATAATATGAACCTAAAATAAAATATCATTCTTAATATTTTGCCAGCTGCTAAAGTCATAAATATACCTGGGATTTCCACTTTTGGAGCTGCCAATGTGGATCTGAGCCCCATTGAGCTTCTCTGGACAGCAGTCTGGCCTGTTGGTGATGCTCACAGCGTCCACATTGTAAACCCTCTCCAGGTCCACCCTCCAGGTTGGAGTGATGGACACTTGGCTGAGAGTGAAGGTGTCTGGATCTCCATCAACAGCCAAGTCAGAGGCATGGCTGGATTCAGTGGATTGGAGACTTGTTGGTTTTCCTGTTGCTACATTTTCTAGAAGATAGTCAACACTTTCTCTTACAGTCAGTAGAGATGAAAGGTGGCACATATTGTTTATTTAAATGTGCATAGTATTCATATATCAAGAAAATATTTAAGGTTCACTTGTTTTGTTTACCTTTTTGATCACCTGATTTGACTTGCACAGCCAGGGCACCTGAGGGGGAGGAAAATGTGAGTACACACACACACACACACACACACACACACACACACACACACACACACACACACACACACACACTTAAACATTTACACACACACACACACACACACACACACACACACACACACACACGCACACACACACACACACACACACACACACACACACACACACACACACACACACACACACACACACACACACACACACACACACACACACACACACACACTTTAATCCACACATACATTGAACAATTACATATTCTCAAACAGTAGGTCTTGATGGTTAACGTTACTGGTATATAGTGATCAAAATAGAGTTTATTGACTCCTAATACACTGTCTGAATATGAGACTTATATCGACAGAATAGTTACATATGCCAATGTTAGACGACTATAAAGTTTCTTTTTTGATCCATACTATATATCAATAACCTTAGATCAAGACTACTGTAGTTGCTTATTAAGCATTGATCAAGAATAAATCCACTATTCAGTAAGAATAAGAAATAGCTGAACAATGACCTAATAAATGTGTCATGACACTTAACATCGACTTTATTAACTAATACATATCACGTCTGTATTACAGTTTTTTTCACTCGCTAACAAGCGTTTGTCTAACCAGTTGTCACATTTTCAAAACTCTTAACACAATTAGCACAGCATCGGTCTTTTGTGGCCATACCATTCACACATTTCATGTCGTTTTCACACAATATGCAGTCAGTGAACACATTTCCACAATGCTTACATTTTCTTAACAGACAAGCTATACCTCACAACAAAACTATGAATTGTTTTTGTAGTATTTACGAATGTTAACACACAACATTCCACAATGGCAAACACAATATTCCAAACTTTAGATACAGTATAAAAACCTCTGCTTCTGCTACCAAGCGGTTTTATCCCAGGTGCATCGCCTTGGATAATATCAGATGCAATGTTGATGAAAACATGTGGCTTAACTCTGAAGATTGCAGAGATTAGAACTTTTTTAGTCCCCTTTTATCTGGGCTTTTTGATGTTGTTTTTGTTCAGAATGCTCTTGTGTGTTTCATGGATATTTTGTTCACTGTATAGCCTGGGTGTTCCCATGCTGCCTTGCGCGCGATTTGATTCACACTGCTAAGGCAGCCTGGAGACCATGGAGCAAATTTCGCCTGAGATAGGGAACCAATCACAGAACAGGTGGGGAAAGCAAGACGATGATGAGCTATGCACAGACGCATTTGATAGACATCCGTGGCACCCAATAAATGGATCTGGGCATTTTTTCAAATACGAGAAAATGAACGTTTGGTTCCCAGACCACGTCTCATTGAGAAGTGGTGGCGCTAGCCAGGCTATTCACTGTAAGCAATACTGTAAAACTTTTTCTGTTCTATCGTACTGTAAACAGTATTTCTACTGTACCTCCTGTAGTAAACAGTAAAGGGAAAAAAAACGGATTTGCTTTTTACTGGAATGCTTTTGAATGTGAACATTACATGTGGACAAACAGTTCCCAACCAAGAAATTTAGTGTAAAAACGGTGGATAGTATGTTTTGCATGCAAATACCTGTACAATAAAAGTCTATGCAGTTTTTGTAATGTCAACAATAGCCAGTATTTTGAAACCTGGTGTACTGTACCTTGATTGACTGCATGTACCTTGTGAAGTGAAAACAAGTGTTATTCTTTGACAGAATCATTTTGAGTCAGATTTCCAGTGTTTTGGTAAAGTTAGTGTGTGCCGAGAAAGATGTGTTCTGTTTTGAAATGAAGAGTTAGTATATATTTAACAAAATGTGTTTTTGAGAAGAAAATTATCCATTTGGCCTATTGTGTTTTGTAGGTGTGAGTCTGTGTTAAGAGTTTAGAAAAAGTATCTGAAGTATGGGTAAGCGCTTGTTAGCGATTGAAAAAAACTGTAATGGCTAACATGTGTTCCCTATTTGTTTGTTAGAGGTCACCTTGAATCTCTGTTCATTTTGCCTAATCTAGACACCAAATCCTTTTACAAAGCCTCATAGTCAAATGCAGCCTTACTACACAAATCCAATGTGCAAATTACTCCATTCATTACTGTGTGCTGTATGCAATGGTCGGTTGACCTTCTCTTTATATACGAAGAGAAATGCACTGGTTGATTCATGTGTACAATGCGATTATTGGTCAGCTTCCTTCTTATATGTCTGCACTTTTAAGAAGACTGGGTACAATTTATGCTCAAGCTGCAAAAACCCTTAAAACTGGAGCTCTTCATGTATCAAGTTTTATTTTGATATGTATTTGTAGTCAATTTGTTTTTATCTTTGTTGTTACTGCTGCCTCAATGTTGTCTTTTGTCTTTCTGTGTGTTGCCTTCTTGATCAGGGCCCTCTTGAAAAAAGATAACAATCTCAATGTGCTTTTTCCCTGGTTAAATAAAAGTCAAATAAAAAAAAAAAAAAAAAGGTGTGTGTTTTTTTTATTATTATTATTTCCTGGTAGGTATCAAATTGTAGAGGAAGTTAGCTACAGTACCCTCCAGAATTATTGGCACCTCTACTAAAGTTGACTAAAAAGAGGAATATAAAATCATCTGAAAAAATGAGGAAATATCCAACCTTTAAGGACCCCAAATTTCTTTGTGAATGAATAATGTATCATAAATAAGTAAATGTTCTTCCTTAAAATACAGGGGTCATAAATATTGGCACCCCTACAGTATGTTAAATTCCCATAAAGGCCAAGAGCATCAAACCAGCTAATAGGCTAACTGAAATAAAACCATGCCAATCTCTAGGTACAGTATGGTGAAGGGTATGTGATGATGTGGGGCTATTTTAATTCCAAAGGCCAAGGGAAATTTTGTTCAAATCTACACACCTATGGCGACTGAAAAATGTAAGGTTCATTTATCAAATGTTATTTTGAAGTATTAAAAAACATTGTTGTTTTAGAATTTTCGAACAAAATGGTTGGTAATTAGTATGTTTACGATATATAATTTGTTTGATGGTTGCTGTTCTTAAACAACATTTGTGTATATTTATCACCAAACTCCTGATCACAGTCACTAAAAAATATGATAGAAATGTAGATCATGCAAAACCACTTACATATAGTGAGCACATAAAGGTCCATCAGTTGCTGCCAACAGGAATGTTATACATGTCATTATATACGAAGATTCACTATGAAATCTTCATAACCACAGTCAAGTCTTTCTTTTTTTGTTTAGATACAGAGTTCACCAACAATCTACATTTAATTTCAAAAAGAGAAAAACAAAGGTTAAGACAATTATTATATTGGTCAGCCAGGATGGTTTAAATAGGCAGGAAACAGACAGAAAAGAAGGAAATAATTGTCTTTACCTGTCAGTGTCCTGTTAAATCGATAGGGTGAGATGAGATGATGTTCTGTTCAGGTGAGTCAGGTGTTGAAGTGTCTGTCTCTTTGCTCCTTAAAGTGATGTGCTGGCTACAAAATGACATCTGCTCTAATGAATGTTAGCAGTGGCAGTGGTTCAGCCTTTCAAGGCGTGGCCACAGGATATGGGAGGTGTCTGTTATTTGATTGCTTACTTATGAGGTGATGGCTACTATGACAGATAATAAGCAGTGGGTGCATTTTAGGGAATAATCTTTCGGAGGGGGAAAAATAATTATGAGTGAATATTTTTTTCTTTCTACTTCATGGTTAAACACTTCGGAGGGAGAACTTTTTAAATGACTTAAATCTGAGTTGACATAAATTATTGTGTGAGTCAAGCAACTAGTTATTTAATTAGCTTTAATTGAGCATTTGCATTTTTAAATTGAGTCAAAGTTGACATACATATTTTACATTAATGGGTCATTCCATGTGAACATAAAAATACATAAAAAGGACAACAACCAGTCAAGACAAGATCAACAAGTTTTTTCCCCTACCTGGACTCAGCCACTAGCAGCATATAGCCCCTTTCAACAAGGTAAACAAAAACAATGCTTGAACGTTCTATTTGGGCCCCAATCTACTTCCTCTGCATTAAGATAACATATGGAATGTTAAAAAGGAAGTCTTGTGGGGCCAACTACTGTATGATGCTGATAATGGAACTCTCTTGAAAGGGTCCATATCTAAGTACATCTGTTTTACTCTTCATTTTAAAGCTCAGAGGGATATTTACCTACAATGGTCCCAGTCGTTTCTACCTTACACATCAGGAGATATCTGTTTCCCGAAATAGGTCTGAGCATCGCAAACACCCCCGAGCAAAAAAAGAAAACAAACAAAAATGTGAATTTGAAAGCACCTCAGATGGATGTGTGTGCACTGCCATAACTATGACAGGGTCAAGGTGTTCAGTAGTCCATTCCAGTAGTCCACACCTGCTAGAGCACAATGAGAGAGAAATGCTACAGCAGGGATTCCTATTGTAACAATACCAATATGCAACTCATCATGATTTCTAGCCAACAATCTTTTTGGTTTGGGGTGAAACTCATTGGTCCACTGTGGCGAATAGACAGAACTGTTGTTGGGGCATTTGAGAAAACCACAATAGGAATTTCCACGTTAAGTCGCTCAAGACATGATACGTGAAAAAAAGCTGCTGAGAGTGTGTCTGAGGGTAAATCCCCTGCTGTAGTCGTGCTATTTGAATATCCTGATCTTTTTCTATTTGTTTATTATTTGAGGGTGAGCTTCATTTGAATGTTTCATCTGTCATACTGGTTAGTAAGCTTGACTCATTCAAATGTGTTTTAGAGGGACAGTTTACGCATTAAACCTCTAGTTGCAGAGTAAAACGCTCTGACTGTTCAGAGTCTCCAATGGTAAATCTACACCGTTGAAGGCATAGTCATACTATTTCAATATCCTGACCCAGCAGCTGGGCACCACAAAACAAACCCTGCATGAGTTAAAATAACCCAACTTAAGACCCAACAACATCAGCCAAGTGCTTGGGTGTTTGAGGATGTTTATACATTTGTTCACCACAAGTGATTATGTGCTGTTTGTTGTCAGAGAAACCAAAACAATCTGGAGCAAATGTAGGTAAAGAATGTGGTAGGAATTCCACAATACTGAACAAGTAACTGTATGTGTCTGGACTGGTCACATTCCATTTCACTGTAGTGCACCCAGCATGTGGGAGTGGCAGATCTGCTGTGGATCTGTTGTCTCGTTGGCTACTTCCTAGTTACTATGTAACATGCAGAAACTGCAAGTACACAAGACCATAATGCTCTACAGTATGGCTGCCATGAGAGTCGTAAAGAAAGTGTTTGTCTACTGCACTGGAGGTACCATAGGGCTGATCCACGATGGGGATGGTAGGCTTTATGGCTTACTAGTCATTCTAGTGTGGCCATATTTTGAGGAATGTTTTCAAATGTATTTACTTTTTTGTGGACCTACTGTCCTACATTGTCATTCACTGGATGTTGGTTTCTTTTAGAGAGCACTGAAGTTTTATGAAACTTATGAAATTGACAGTTATTTCTTTATTGTTGTATAAATACAGCTTCTTTCAAATTCCAGGCTTTTTTTAAGTTATAGGCCTACTGACTTTATATTCTATGATTGTATTTTTCCGGAAGCTTATGTAGCTTGTGAAGCACAACGTGCAACCTGTTTCCACCAACAGCTGCCTTTGCCTGTGATCTGTAGCTCATTAACACAGCAGCATCTCTGTGCTCCGTGTGTTCTACTGTACCTCTATAAACAGCAGCACCTCTGTGCTCTGTGTGTTCTACCCCTATAAACAGCAGCATCTCTGTGCTCTGTGTGTTCTACCCCCATACACAGCAGCACCTCTGTGCTCTGTGTGTTCTACCCCCATACACAGCAGCACCTCTGTGCTCCGTGTGTTCTACCCCTATACACAGCAGCACCTCTGTGCTCTGTGTGTTCTACTGTACCTCTATAAACAGCAGCACCTCTGTGCTCTGTGTGTTCTACCCCTATAAACAGCAGCATCTCTGTGCTCTGTGTGTTCTACCCCCATACACAGCAGCACCTCTGTGCTCCGTGTGTTCTACCCCTATACACAGCAGCACCTCTGTGCTCCGTGTGTTCTACTGTACCTCTATAAACAGCAGCACCTCTGTGCTCTGTGTGTTCTACCCCCATACACAGCAGCACCTCTGTGCTCTGTGTGTTCTACCCCCATACACAGCAGCACCTCTGTGTTCCGTGTGTTCTACCCCTATACACAGCAACTCCTCTGTGCTCCGTGTGTTCTACCTCTATACACAGCAGCACCTCAGTGATCCGTGTGTTCTACCTCTATATACAGCAGCACCTCAGTGATCCGTGTGTTCTACCTCTATAAACAGCAGCACCACCCTCTGTGCAGAAGCATGACACACCTCATCACTCTGAGAAGTGACTGGGTCCACTTTTGGTTTCTGCCTATAGGAGCAAAGCCAGTGGGGGACAGAAATATGACTTACGGGAATCCTAACACCACAGGATCCCCGCTGCCCTTCCACACATATGCAGGTAAACTCATTAAAGTCAGTCAGTCAGTCGGTCTGTCGGTTTCTTGAGGGACGTTTTTCAGCAGGTCAATGCAGAGCATACTGCAACACATGAAGAGGCCAATATATCATAATATGTCAGAAGAAAGTGAAAGAGATGGCTATTTCACAGGTCAATAAGTCAGTTAGTTGGTTGATTGATGAATAAGTATGCAATTATTAGTCGTGTGAGTAGTAGCAGTGGTGGTGGTTGTGATAGTGGTAATGGTAGCATTTATTGTCTGAGTGTAGCTTTGTGTTTTTTGTAGGTCACTCTCGACAAGGAAGCATTCAGGATGTCAGAGAATTCATCATCAACCATATTCAGCTGCATCAGGAACCTGCTGTCACAGAAGATTTGATTCAGTTACAGTAAGTATTCAGATAAATGTCCTGTCGTCTCCTATTGCAGTGGAACAACAGAGAAAACTCTGGCATAGGTACATTCAGATAGATGGGTAACATGCAATCAAAATAATATTCAGTGCTTGAAAAAAAAAGCATGACCAACACTTTTCTTTCTATTTCAATAAAGAGAGTGTCTGTAAAGTCTGTAAATTTTGGGACACAACATTAATAAGTGAACATATAAGGAGACATTCAGCATGGGAGAGTTGAGACCATAGAGTTTACTTAATAATATGCTTCATCATATGCAGCATGGGAGACCATAGAGTTTCATCACATTCTGAAATATTTCATATGATTTGCCTCATTGGTATAAGACATATGATGACATGCATTTTTAACCATAGTCAGTTATTTTTGTTTTTATTTTTTTTTTCAGTCAGAAGGCTGTCGATGACTACTTTGTGGAGGAATGGGATGAGGATTCACGCAAGTATAGCATTTTCTTCAAACTTGAAACAGTAGAAGAACCAGTTGATTCCACTGAAATTACTCCTGATCATTGGTTTGAGATGGCAAAACGCATCCAGGTACACAGCCAGAAAATGCACCCAGGTTTTATTCAAACTATTATTCTTGACCTATATGTGTTTATACATCATGTTTATTCTCTTTTTCTTATTGATGACGTCTTAGCTGATCCCTTTGTAGAAAAGCTAACTCTTCATAAATGGGAATACTTAAAAATAAATATCTGTCTTTCTGTCCACCTGCCTGTCTGTCTATGCAGAAGGAGAAGAGCCATTATGATGGCTTCGTCATACTCCACGAACGAACACCATGGCGTACACCTCCTCCGCTCTGTCCTTCATCTTGATGGATTTAAAGAAGCCAGTTATTTTGACTGGAGGCCAGGTTTGAATGTGCATTGTCATTCATGCTTATACAAAGATGTGATATTACAGCATTTTTCCTTTGGTGGCAATGTGCTGCACCGTGTTAACATAATGCATCTTGTATCGAGGTCTTTTGTGTCTAAATATTCTGCTGTACATACAGGGGCGGATTATGAACTTTCGGGCCCCTGGGCCCAGATGTATTAAGGGCCCCCCACTTATTGTCGTATATGTATTCTCCCCCAGAATTTTTTTACATTTGTTTGATGTGATTTCCTGTATTCTGGTGCATTTTGGGGATAGCCAATACTAAATTCAATCAGATTCATAGCCTACATCCTGATTTGTTGATATTGAGGCAATGATTCCATGCAAAGTCTTAAGGGGCCCCTGACCCCTTGGGCCCCTGGACCTGGGCCCGGTAAGCCCGTACAGTAATCCATCCCTGTGTACATAACATGAATACATGTGAAACTTTGTTCTTACCCATAATCCTGTTCAGAGGTCCCTGTTCCATCCACGTGGCAATGCCATGGTTGCTTTGGTGGCCACGTGGCAATGCCATGGTTGCTTTGGTGGCCACGTGGCAATGCCATGGTTGCTTTGGTGGCCACGTGGCAATGCCATGGTTACATTGCCAAAGGTGCTTTGGTGATGGCAGGTTGTCTGTCTGGTGAAGAGAAGAAGAAGGATGTTTTTCAGCAGGTCAGTGAACAGCATGTTATATATGATACTATCAAATGTCTAAGATGTCCAGATGCCATGTAGGATATATTATCAGAGGAAGAGTAAGAGGTGGCTGCTTCACAGGTGGTGCTGTTTGATAACAACAAGCTGTTCCAAGGCAACAGGGTCTGCAAATTTGACTGTCAGTCCTTCCATGTGTTTGACTGTCCAAATGCCAAACCACTAGCATACATGGACCCCATCATGAGAGGTAACATAATCAGTAACTCTCTGATCATGGGCATTAGTAGTCATTTGTTGAAGTGGGATATTCACACTTATCTTTTCTAAAGGATAGATAGGGACTGCAGTTATCTAAAACGTTTATACACATTGTGCTTACCGGTATGTATCTATTAATAATATTTTGGAAAAGATGTGTTGAGCATTGTTTCTGCATAACTATTCTCCCTCTGGTGGATCTTGAAGTGCTTGCCCACACACCAGTGTGTGTTAGGGACAGAATTGAGGCCAAGTCCAGTCCTGGTGAAACTGCTGTTGTAAGAATCCTACGCCTCTTCCCTAGAATCCAGGAGAAGTATGTAAATTCGGTATGTCAGAGTAGCATGCTAGATCTCCGTGTACAGATGGCTTTCTTGTTTTGTGTGATCCACTATTTAAATCACTAACCTTCCTCAGGTGAGGAGTGTTCTAGAGGAGGCTGCTGGTGTGATCTTAGAGTGCTATGGCCCTGGGGACATCTCTGGGTATGACTGGTTGAGAATAGAATGCTTCCTTGCTAGTCAGGTTCTATAAAGATGAGGTTAGAGGCCTCCCTAGTGTTCTCGGACTCTACTTTGGAACAGACTAGCAAATGTGAACATGCACATCACCACGGTCCGTCTGAACTCTTTCACTTTTACAGTAACGGCTCTTTTTCAGTAGGTCGCTGCTCCGTGCATTTGTCAATGCAGAGAATTATGGGTATTCTTGTTCACCTGAGGATCCACAGACGCATCCTTGAAAATTCTCAGAACAAAGGACGTGAATTTTGAAGCATTCTTGACATTGGAACAGTGCTTGGCAGACTTCAATGACGTGGCAACCTTGAAAAGGCAGCCCCCCACACAGATCTTAATGGAGACTGGCGTTGTGAATGGGTTTGACATCACGCTTGAAGCAGCTCTGGCCAAAATGCTTTGGACACTCAAGATTATTCAGGAACATGAGAAAAGAATTGAGGTTTGTTTACATTTGACTTCAACTTAATTTAGAGTGTAGAATGTGCAACGAATGTGATAGTGAGTATTTGCGATGTACGATTAAGACAATAAATACATTTTAAGAAGCTTTAAATCACCTTTTGGCAATGAAGTTAACCAATGAAGTGAATATATGTGATGAAAGTACTGTTCAGGAAAAGTGAACTGAGTAAATATGAGTACTTATGAGTATGGGTTGCCGATTCGAACCCCGACCAGTAGGCACGGCTGAATTGCCCTTGAGCAAGGCACCTAACCCCTCACTGCTCCCCGATCACCGCTGTTGTTGCAGGCAACTCACTGTGCCGGGATTAGTGTGAGCTTTACCTCACTGTGTGTTTACTGTGTTTGAGTGTGTTTCACTAATTCACGGATTGGGATAAATACAGAGACTAAATTTCCCTCACGGGATCAAAACAGTATATATACTATACTGTAACAATATGATAGTGACATACACAGTCTCCATTCAAAAGGTTTATTAGCTGAGAACGACAGCACACAGACCAAGACACAGTACACACGGGGCAGGCCAAGCAGACACACACACTACACATACAGGGGAGGACGCAGCCCCCCACACAAAAAGGATCACACACGAGGGAGAACTAAAAGGGAAACATGTTGCAATAAAGACACTAACTTTACACTTATAACTTAAGAGAATAACGACATAAACCCCCCAAATGTTCGCTCTCGTATCCCAGCATGCCTTTCGCGGGAGAACGCTAACACTGTCTTTTTGCGCCGACGCTACAATACTATACTTTTCCCTGAACGAAACAACCATTACAGTTTTTTCTGATTGCTTAAGCACATTTTTTGTAACTATGGCTTTTTTTTGCAA
Organism: Alosa alosa; assembly: GCF_017589495.1. Taxonomy (NCBI): domain Eukaryota; kingdom Metazoa; phylum Chordata; class Actinopteri; order Clupeiformes; family Clupeidae; genus Alosa; species Alosa alosa. Next base: position 15,954,264 of record NC_063212.1, read on the forward strand.
AACTCTACACACAAATGGCAAAACCTCTCACCCAATCAGCAAAACATTGTAGTTCTCTTGCAAAAGCTAACACACCTTGCTTAACTCTTCACACCTTCGTAAAAATGGTGATGGTATGAATATAAAACTGATGGTATGAATATAAAACACATCTGGCTTTTGCTTTCTCTGTGCACAAGGTAGACTATGTCAGTTTGAGGTCCTACTTTTGTCATAGTTCTGTAAACATACAGGGATCCAAACTTCAAGTATTACTGTTTACTGTATTTACACACATCAAAACAAACACAAGTGTGTTTTTCCAAGTCAAAACACAAAATAGCATTTCACTGAGACAAAACAAATCAGTCTACATCGAGATTCGTCTCTCTCAAAATTTCGTCTACATCACATGCAATGTCCTAGTCCAAGGCACGGGGAAAATATATTCTGGAATGCCATTATCCAGGCCTGACATGACAACATCCCCACATGTAGACTGATTTTTTTTTTGCCTGTAAAGGGCTATTTCTTCCTCTTCTTCCCCTTCCTCTTCCCCCTCCCCATCCTCCTCTTGCTCCTTCTTGTCCTCTTCCTCTAACTTCACCTTGTCCTTGTCATTCTCTCCCTCTCACTTCTTCACCTCCGCATCCTCTTCCTCCTCTTCTTCCTCCTACTTCTTCACCTACACGTCCTATTCTTCAGCCTCCTCTAATTCTTACTTTTCTCACTCTTCCTGTTCCCTCTATTGTACCCATTGTACATTACCTGTGGCTTATTTATAGTGCTTATGTCATGAGCGCTCTCTCTGCCTGGTAACACGCACTGATTGAAGTCTGATGACCTCCACCTGTTCCTGCTCTGCTCTGCCTCACCCTCGTTTACCTACCAGCTGCACTGCATTCACCACTCATCATGCCCTGTATATAAAGCCTTGCTTTTCAGTCCCCACTTGTCAGATTGTCTGCAAACCCGCACCAGTTACCTGCCTGTCTTGGAAAACGACTCTGACTCTTTGCCTGTGAACCCAGACCTCTGCAAACCTGCACCAGTTACCTGTCTGTCTTGGAAATGACTCTGACTCTTTGCCTGTGAACCCAGACCCCTGCAAACCTGCACCAGTTACCTGTCTGTCTTGGAAACGACTCTGACTCTTTGCCTGTGAACCCAGACCCCTGCAAACCTGCACCAGTTACCTGCCTGTCTTGGAAAACGACTCTGACTCTTTGCCTGTGAACCCAGACCATTTCGACTACTTCTTTGATCTCAGCCCGGTTATCTTGACCTGCCTTCCGTCTCTCTTCTCTGAATACAGCCTAGCCCTTGACTGTACTGCTGCTTCGTTTCAATTGCTGTTGTGTGTGTGTGTGTGTGTTTCCCCAGGACTTCCCGGATCATCCAGCTCCTGCCATTGCTGCTTTCGGCTATTGGGGAACACACACGCCAGAACTCTTGGAACTCCGGAACCCCTGTAACCCCCAACCCTTAAATAAACTTTCTAGCGTGGCCTTTTTGTGGTCCTACCGTCCTGTTTTGTGTCTGACAGTGCGATCTGACCAAACATGGACCCAGCGCCGCGGTCAAACCCGCATGGAAACCGGCGAACCAGAACCACCCACCGCCATGCAGCGCCTGGGAGAGACAGAGAGGCCAACATAACCACGGCTGACATTGCCTCCCTACTTCAAGCCGCCTACCAGCAGCAACAGCAACAACTAGCAGCGATCTTTCAACTTCTCACCAACCTATCTCCTCTGCCTGCTCCCACCGGCCCAGCCCCAGCCAGCCTGCTCACCGGCCCAGCACCCGAGTCTCCTGCCCCGATTCCGGCTCCCGCCCGAGTCCCGATTCGGGCTCCAGTCCAGATTCCGGTTCCAGTTCCGGCTCCAGTCCCGATTCCGGCTCCGATTCAGGTTCCGGTTCCAGCTCCCTCTCCAGCCCCAAGTCAGACTCCTGCGCCGGCTCCCGCTCCAGTCCCGATTCGGCTCCCGCTCCAGTCCCGATTCCGGCTCCCGCTCCAGTCCCGATTCCGGCTCCAGTCCCGATTCCGGCTCCGATTCAGGCTCCGGCTCCAGCTCCCTCTCCAGCCCCGAGTCAGACTCCTGCGCTGGCTCAAGCTCCAGTGCGGCTCGGCTCCAGTCGCAATTTCGGCTCCGGCTCCCGATCCAGCTCGGGCTCCCGATCCAGCTCCGACTCGGGCTCCAGTGGTGAGCTCGACTCCGGCTCCGGCTCGGCTCGGCTCCGGCTCCGGCTCTGGCTCTGGCTCTGGCTCTGGCTCCGGCTCCCTGCTCCGATCCAGCTCGGGCTCCGATCCAGCTCGGCTCAGGCTCCAGTGGTGAGCTCGACTCCGGCTCGATCCAGCTCCGACGGGCTCCGATCCAGCTCGGCTCAGGCCGGCTCCTGGCCCGGTCGTCCGCCCCTGACCCGCCCGTCTCCGGCCCGGCCGTCCACCTGACCCTCGTCACCGGTTGGCCCGTCCCACCCGGCCGTCCGCCCTGACCCTCCGTCTCTGATCGGCCCGTCCACCCGGCCGTCCGCCCTGACCCTCCGTCTCTGACCCGGCCGTCCACCCGTGCCGTCCCTGACCCAACCCAGGTGCAGGCTCCTGGCGAGCTGCCGTGTCCAGTTTTCCCTGCAACCCAGGACTTTTGCCACTGAAGGGGCGAGGGCTGGATTCGTGACCACTCACCTGGCGGGCCGAAGCTCGACTCTGGGGAACGGCGGAGTTCGAGCGCCAGACTCCAGCACGTGCTAACCTCCGATCTGATCCAGCAGCGCTCACCGCCGAGACCAGCCCTGCTCCAGCAGCGCTCATCGCCGAGACCAGCCCTGATCACCCAGTGCCGCTCCAAGTAGAGCTCACAGCAGGCTGCAGTGCCAATCAAGCAGCTGGACCTGGCTCCCCCAGGGGCCCCATTCCAGAAGAACCCAGTTGGCCATTAGCTCTCCTCTTCAGCCACCCAGGGATATTTGGTTCTATCGGGTGGTCATCCTTCTGGTACTGGACAGCCAGCAGGTGGAGGTGTACTACACAGACTTTGGTGATGTTAACACGGTGGACAGGGACCGCCTCTGCTTTCTCAAGGCATGCTATGTAACGCCCCTGCTCAGGCCGTTCCTTCATCTCTGTCTGGGATCAAGCCAGTTGGGGTCTGCTGGACAGCAAATGCCATTGGATGTTTCCAGAAACTGTGCTGTGATCGTCTTCTGGTTGCAGCCATAGACCGTTACCGTGGTGGTTTTATGCAAGTCTACCTGTGTGACACGCATACCCATGAGGACCTATACGTCCACAGCATCCTCCAGACCGAGGGACATGCAGTATCATGTTCTAAAGCTGACTACTTGGAGACATCTTGCAAGTCCAACCCAGTGTCCATGTACCTGGGGAAGGGTGAACTCAAGCCAGTGAAGACGCCCGAGTCGGCAGTGGAGGAGACGCACGTCACAAGTGCCACACCAGTCACAAGTGACCCAGAGTCCGTTCATCCTGTCACTGAGGCAAAGGTCTCTATGGAGGAATCTGCACCCCCGCCTGATATTCCCATCCTGGAAGCTGCACCCCCGCCTGATATTCCCGTCCTGGAATCTGCACCCCCGCCTGTTATTCCTGCCCTGGAATCTGCGCCCATGCCTGATATTCCCGTCCTGGAATCTGTACCCTGTTCTGATGTTCTCAACCTGGAATCTACATCCCTGCCTAATGTTCCCTTGGATGAAACGGCCCAACCCAAAATCAACCCTTTTGAGGCTCTGCTGTCAAGACATTCTGATCTCCAGTGATTGGGACCAAGGCTGGAATCCCAACAGAAACAGCAGGGCAGAGAAGCATGTGCCAGAAATTGCTAATCATGACTGCATCCCCAAGCATGAATCATTGCCCAGGCCAGTTCCTGTAGTGGAGAGTTGTCCAGTGGAGGTGTCATCACCTAGGAGGGAGACCTCACCCCCCAGAAAGAGACGTGGCTCCAAGCGCCGGCGTGCCCATAATCAGTCCTGTGCTACCATGGATGATGTCCCTGCTCTTGAGTGTGGCCCCAACCCAAGCTTACCGAGTGTGTGTCTGACACCAAGTCTGGCCTTGTCCCTAAGTGTAATCTTCTGTCTATCTCCAAGTCGGCTTCTCCACTGGGGTGCTCACCTAAGTGTGGGACTGCCTCTGTTCATGGGTGTTCCTCCCCATCTGTCCCAACTACTGTGCCCGTTACTGTGCCCGTCTCTGTCTGGGGATGCCGATCGCTGTTCCCATTGCTGTGCCTATTACGGTCCCTGTCACCATTCCCATTTTCATACATGTTAATGTCCCCAACCCCATGTCTGTTTCTACTCCTGTTTTAAGGCCCACTTCTGCGTCTCCTGTGTCTGCGTCTCCTGTGTCTGCGTTGCCTGTGTTTCGTCTGCGTCTCCGGTGTCATCCTGTGTTGTCTGTCGTCCGCGTCGCCTTTATTGTCTGCATCTCCTGTGTTTGTGTCCATGTCGTCTGTGTCTGAGTCTCTAGTCCTGCCAGTGTCAGAGTCTATCTCTGTCTGGGAGTCTTCTGAGTTGCCGGTGTCTGAGTGTGAATCTCCTGTGCCACCTGTGTTTTGAGTCTGTCTCTGTCTGTGTCCCCGTGCCTGAGTGTGAGTCTCCTGTCTAGCTTATGTCCAAGTCTGTCTGTCTGAGTTCCCCTGTGCCGTCTGTGCCCAAGTCTCCGCTCCTGTCCGAGTGTCCAGCATGGGTGATATTGGATACTGCTGGCCCGCCGCCAGAGGCTGTCACTGCCATGATCCCATCCTGATCAACCTGCAATCCGTGAGGGGCGCCCCAGAGGGTCCCTAACCGTCCCTGCCGCCCGGCTTCCTGTCCTGTGCCTGACCCTGACCCTGTCTCGGTACCTGTCCCGTCTTCTGTCCCACGACCCTCCAGCTCCCTCCGAGGGATGAGGATGTTCACTTTCGGACGCTCGGAGGAATTCTAGCTCCCTCCACGGCTCCCCTCCGCCCTCCCGGCGTGGTGTCACTCTTGGGGACTTCTGGGGCCGTCCCTTAGGGGGGGGGGTTCTGTCATGACTCTCTCTCTGCCTGGTAACACGACTGATTGAAGTCTGATGACCTCACCTGTTCCTGCTCTGCTCTGCCTCACCCTGGTTTACCTACCAGCTGCACTGCATTCACCACTCATCATGCCCTGTATATAAAGCCTTTTTCAGTCCACACTTGTCAGATCGATCTGCAAACCAGCACCAGTTACCTGCCTGTCTTGGAAAGCGACTCTGACTCTTTGCCTGTGAACCCAGACCTCTGCAAACCTGCACCAGTTACCTGCCTGTCTTGGAAAGCGACTCTTACTCTTTGCCTGTGAACCCAGACCAGCTCGACTACTTCTTTGATCTCAGCCCGGTAATCTTGACCTGCCTTCCGTCTCTTCTCTGAATACAGCCTAGCCCTTGACTGTACTGCTGCTTCGTTTCAATTGCTGTTGTGTGTGTGTTTCCCCAGGACTTCCCGGATCATCCAGCTCCTGCCATTGCTGCTCGGCTACTGGGGAACACACACACCACGGAGACTCTTGGAACTCCGGAACCCTGTAACCCCAACCCTTAAATAAACTTTCTAGCGTGGCGCTTTTGTGGTCCCTCGTCCTGTTTTGTGTCTGACAGCTTAGGCTGATTGCAAAGTGAACTAATTATCTAAAGCAGTTTTCATATGAGAAAGTGTGCCAGAGAGTTGGCAAAATAGTGTAAATAATAGCCATTGTGCCTACAGTTGTGCAAAGTGTGTGTTACAAAATTGCAAACTGAGTGCAAAGCAGTGTTTGTGCTTTTAGTTTTGCGAACTCAGTGAGTGGTTTTGCCATTTGTGTGTTGAGTTTTGCAAAAAAAAGCCATAGTTACAAAAAATGTGTTTAAGCATTCAGAAAAAACTGTAATAGGAGAGATTTGTACTGTATGAATATGTTACCCTACTTTGCCCCAGGTCCAAATGAATAATAATGTGCCTCTGTGTACAGGAGATGGGGGGCAGTATTTGTGTGGAGTCCAGTTCTCCAGCCAAACAGGTGAGGGGTAATGTAATGGAAAGATCTATGTGTTTGGTATCTACAGATCAGTATGACGACTCAGCCGACTTACTGTGTCAATAGACATATTTTTGCATCTTCACTCTATCTCTAGTATTGTTTGTAATCCTACTCACCCAGATACCTTGCTGTTTTCTTTCATTAGCTGGTGTTGCAAAGGAGCTGCTTTCAGTTAAATTTGCTGATCTGTCCATCTGCCCTGATCTGATTTGCCCAGCAAGCCAAAATTCCATTGCATCTGTGTGTTTGTATTTTATCATGGTAAAATGTGGCATTTGCTAAATTATATATGATGCAGGACTATTTATAAAGCACAAAAGCTACAGTCAAGGCAACAACACTTTCAACAAAGTTACAATAGCAGTTGTAAAATACTGACATGTTTTTAAGGCATGCTTCAGAGTGAGAAATGGGTTCAGATTCGGCATATGCAGGATTTACAAATAATTACATTGGCAAAAGTCTGCTTGACCTAAAAGGATATTTTCACTTTTCACTATTGCATGATGCAGTCATAGACAGAGTAATAATACATTAATTTAGGGTATTCACAACTCATAAGAAGAAAGGGAGAATGTTTGATTTGTCTGACAAAATATATATAGGACATATCTGTTTCTTGTCTTTTGAAATACAAGGCCTGTTGTATGAAATGAGGTAGGCCTATCAGAATTAATAACATCACGTGGCCTGCAGGTGACAGGAGTTCCTTCACTTTCTTTTGTACCTAGGCACTGAAGCTCATGCGCTACATCGCTACCTTGCCTAGCCTACCTCATTCAACACGTCGATTTATGAAGTATGGTGAATGAATCCTTTGAAGTGTAGGCTTATAAAAGAAAGGGATAACAATTGTAGGATTCTCACGTGGTCGTCGTTAGCCTATATTCATAATAACACATCCAAATAGGCTATTCAGTTAGTTTCGTTTTTGTTGTGCATGGCCAAGAACAGTTTTCTCTTAAGCTTCTAGGTGATTAATGTACTTTAGCTGACTATTGAAATACTAACAGCATTGTTAATAATAACCTATTTTTGAATAGGCGACTTCTGCGCCTCGTTATTATTCCGTTGATTTAAACTAGGCTACGCACAGTGCATGGTTCGCTTCCGTAGGCTATCATGCGTCAAGAAGTCGCTTCCGTATTTGTCTGAAAATCTGAATGAATAGACTCAAAACTTTGCCCTGCCTCTGCAGTCACATAATGTCGTCTAAGAAAAACGATGTACAGTATGATATACCATATATATCTACTCACAGACCACTAAGAATAACGTGCAGACCGACCACACTTTGAGAAAGATTGGCGTATGATGTGTATGCTTCTCGTTCAAAATTATTAGTTTGTCACAAAACCATGGCAGTGCCACCAGGAAAGTAATAGTCATTGACTATCCCACACAAAATAGTACCACTCAAAGATAAATTAGCTTATCTGTAGTTGCATTTTCTTGAGCCCAGAAATGTTTTACTTATGTTAAGATGAGAAAAAAACAATGTATTGCATGTTTTTTCTATTTTTATTGTTTAAATATGCAAATGAGGCCCTATCATTAAATATGTGCCCATTTGCTTACAAACAAAATCAGATTGTGTGATAAAGCCAGGCTCAAAATTATTTTTCCAAGGGAAACACGTGTATATATATTTTGGGGTCTGAGTTGGTGAAAACTTTTAAGGAACCTGGTCAGGGGGTAGAGTTGACCTATTACACCATTCCGGCCTTTCTGTGCCTGTGTGATGGATTTTATGGCAGGTGTTGCAGTGAAAAGCCCAACAAGCTCTTTATTTAAGCATTAGGTGTAAGCAGGCAGGCAGCCTGCCATACCTTGTATTGTAATGTCACAAACTGGCCCTGAGGAGTGGGAATCCTGGGTATTATAGGCTTCAGGGGGTATGTTGAGACTGGAGCTGTAACCACGGATGGATCATTAAGGAATTAAGTACCCCTTGATTAATGAAAAGTAAAAGCTAAATATCTAATTAGCTTTTATCTAATTAGCTTTTACTTTTCATTAATCAAGTACCCCTTGATTAATGAAAAGTAAAAGCTAAATATCTAATTCCATTAGACTTTAAGGCAGGTGTAAGGCAGGTCTTGCAGTGAAAAAACAACAAGCTCTTTAATTAAGCATAGGTGTATGCAGGCAGGCAGCCTGCCATACTGTAATGTCACAAACTGGCCCTGAGGTGTGGGAGTCCAGAGTATTAGGCTTCAGGGGGTATTTTGAGACTGGACCTGTAACCACGTACGTACGGATTAAGGAATTAAGTACCCCTTGCAAAAGAACTATACATGTATACAGCATGCACACACAGACATGCACAAGAACTATATTCAAGAACTACATGCAACTACAAGCATGCAACTACAATAACTACAGTATATACAGCATGCAAAATAACTATAGCATGCACACACACAAACACATACAAAAATTATATTAGGGGTGGGAATTGGCAAATGCGATACAACAAGTATTGCGATTCAATACTGCGATAAATTGCAATTCATGTCTCCCATATTACTCAAAGGCATTGCAAAAAAATAATAAAGATAAGACTGTTCAACTCACTTCAAATGTCACATTTAATTCTGCGAACATTATCTACACTTTAGCTAAAGTGCAAAAACGTTGTTATGGCATGGTGCATGTCAAGGTCCTTTTTCTATTCGCTTGTTGAAAACCGAAATACACCCACACTTTCAATGTGAAAGAAAGGCTGAGTGTTGTGTATAACAGATTGTGATTGTGAAGCCATTTTCTTTTGAAATTGCTGTTAAATGCACAACAAAGCAAGTGGGCGTGATAAGCTAATATAATGCTATCAGAGTAAACCCTGAGTAAACCTGACTCAAATAAAATTAAGCTAGATAATCAATTCTATCATTAAATATTGAGATACTTTACGCTACTCTATTGATATAATTGTCTGCACAATATATATAGTATAGTATAGTATAGTAGCAAGTGACAGTAAACGTTTTTCATTGTTGTGTCGGCATTGGAGTTTTCTCCTGTATTGATAATCGAAGAACAATGGAATGTTATATTAAGTGATAAACAGAAATGTTTAAATTCAGCATGTTTTTTCTTAGTCTTTTTAGGGCAGGGATGTCAAAGTCAAATACATTAGAGGGCCAAAAAAACAAATTTGCTACAAGCCGAGGGCCGGACTGGTTCAATGTTTATTAAAACATATTAAAATGACTGCACGTAACCTATTGAACCAAGAGGTGTACTGTATTTTATTTAATGATTAAATGAATAATGACTGTGACTGAAGTGCGGGCAAGGTTTGCACAAATGTACGATTTTTCCCATCCTCACCGACCTTGTCATAAAACTTGTTGAAATGATCATATGATGCCTCAAGCCTCATGACTCATGCCAGTCAAGGCATACTTTGGGGTCATAGGGCCCACCTACATGAACCCACCCCTCCTCCCACCCCCCATTAAATTATCATAATGATATCACAATTATTATTATTTTTATACTATATTGCTATACATGCACTTCAAAACAGTCAATGTTTAAAGTGCTAAGATTGTTCATAAAAGTTTGTGAAAACATGCACATCAGAGTACTGCTTTACTAATGCAAAATATAATTAGGCCTACAATAGTTTCATTGTTTTTGCATTGTTGCATGATGCTTGCATGAGAAACAGCAGTTATATGGGTGCCGTTGTTTTGGGATGTTTCCCTCATGCAAGCATCATACATAAATAGAATATTTATATGTTATTTAATTACATTTAATTTGAATGCCTGAATGTAAGGATTCAGGAGATACAATACCAGCTTGTGTGAATGGTAAATGGCGGATCAGATCATGCGTAAATCACTGATCTGGAGATCTTTAACCACAACTTAATTATATGCCTCTATGTTTGATGACACCAAATTAACAAGTATTTCCTACTAATTGCAGAAATGTGTGTTTTCTTTTTCTGTCCGCGGCTCCTTGACCAATTGCGCAGCAAATTATCAGACGATGGCCCGGGAATAATTTCACTCTGCAGACCATTGTCCATCATTGCGGACCGCAGCCCATAGTTTGACAAATGGTGACCTGCATGCTGCCATATTAAGGCCTTTTTACGGTGTGTTTTAGCCGGGTTTTCGCGTGGAAGGCTCTGTAGAAATCTGGCACCCTATTCAACGAAGTTAAACTGAAAGAGCATGCCGTTCACAGACACCAGAATGAACAAGTTCACAGTAACGTTCATTAGGCAGTAGTAGCCTAATACAGTACGTTCAGTTCACGTTCGCTCAAAATACATATGAACGAGTGACTTTCGTTCAATGAACGCGTTCAGGCACAACACTGGGGAGGGTAGCTGAAAGTTGACATCTGCCCTGACTGAATACTGATGAATAATGAAGCCGAGGCCCACTTGCGGCGCCGCAGTGAGTTCGTGGGCTACCGTTGCATTGTGGGGAATGGAGTATTGATGCACAAAACAGCAGCCGGCGGCTGTGGCCTGCGGGCCGGTTCTAATACTAATCAAATATCATCCCGCGGGCCTTGACATGTCTGTTTTAGGGCATCAAATTATCAATCAATGATCAAGTAATACTGTTATCTACCTCTCAGCAATATCAACAGGCTATACCATGTCACTTTTAAACTAATGTTTAAAAGTGACATGATCTGATTTTGTTTTTTAAAATATATGCAAATTAGTGCAATTAGTTAGGGCCTCATTTGCATATTAGATAATATAAAATAAAAAAGAAAGAAACATGCAATACTTTTTTTCTCATCTGAACATAAGTAATCAACTGAGAAAGTTTCATGGTGATAGCTATAATTTAAAATGTGTACCCTATTCACCTGTAGTGTCTCCCCTTCATTATCTTATTGTGCTAATTATGCAAAACGCCCAAAATGCAACTTTTAGCAACCAAGTTGAATTCCATCCACTAGGCATATTGATGACATTTCTGTGATAAAACTTTAGGGTACATTTCTGGGTTTACTATTGGTCCTGTGGGGGATGCAACTAGACTAAGTTTATATGCAAGGAATGCAATATTTTGGACACAGAAAAACTGCATTGCGTTGGCACACTCCAACTGCGTTTAAAAATTGCTATATAGCCTATAGGCCTACTTTGTGGTGATGCGTGGGTCAGGGTTTTTTATAACCCGTGCCCGCTCGACCCATTTTGAAGCTCTAACCTATCCTGACCGACCCAAAAATATGCGTTCATCATCAACCCAAGCCAATGTTACTTTACTTCACAAGACATGTAGGCTAACAAGTAAATAAATGCAGTCAATCCAGCCTTGTCTAAAACAGTCAGGCTATATTAAACTGTCAAGTCTCTCTCTCACTCTCTCTCTCCCTCTTTCTCTCACTCCCACACACACTCAGGCGCGTGCCCACATATTATCATGCGTTAACTAGGGGTGGGCTATATATATCGTCTGCGATAATATCGTGATTGTTGTTTTAACAATGTGCAAATTTACATTATCGAGTATTTAAATTAGGCCTACTTATGGGAAAAACACACTCGAAAACACACATTGAAACCCCATACATTCACTAAATCCAGGAGGTGTAGCCTATGCAGAGAAGCCCCTGGCTGCAGCAGAGCAAGTGTCACATGATCACTACTAGTGGGTCCACATTGTCACACACTAGGCTACTTGGGATTTTGTGCGGCTACTTCTGTTCAAGTAGGCCTAGCATTGATGAGTCACATTTTTCCCTATATGGTATTATATGGAGAGAAAACATTAGCATTTGGGTATTTCAATAGTCAGTTGTAAACAAAGAACTCTTCTCACGTAGGCCTAACCTAACCCTTTTGTAAATGGACTGAAGTTTGCTCTAATATCGATTATGCTACCCGTTAGCATCTCTATGGGATTTCTCATATACATTAGCCATAAGCTAACACATTTTTTCTATTCTGTAACTTGGAATGTTAGCCTACATGACTTCTCTTAAACAAAACCTCGAAGGAAATGGCTGAGATGTACTCTGTTGGTCTGCTTAGTTTTACAGTGAATCCTAAGTAAAGGTTTTTGAAGGAACTTCAGCTTCAGACTTTCTCTGGGAAACTGTTAGGGCTATTCATCTTCTCTAATGTAGCTGGCTAGAATGTCATTTGGGGGCAGAATTGAAATTTTGACATTGCATTGGTTGATTTGGTTAAAAGTCACAGGTTAGGTTATTTTGTTATTATCGCATTGATGCTGTTCATAAAAATGAGCTGTAAAGTAACTCAAACTTTTAAAATTTCTTTTTAAAGGATATTGACTAATTATCATTATCGTCATATTATTTTGTGTCCATATTGCCCACCCCTAGCGTTAACATTTCTTACCTCAGCTCTCTGCCGTAAACTTGCGCAAAGTAGCATGCCAATATTGCTCTAATTGCTGACCATAAGATACGTTTCGATGGTGTAACCTTTCCTAAGCGGTTAGCTACAGATCTAAGAGTGAGCTGAGCAGCAGGGACGTTGCAGGATAATCGTGGGATCTAAATATTTTAGGATCTAAATCTGTTCGCTTACATCAGAAGCTTATTTAGGCCATCATCTGGATAATTAGAAACAACTGTTTAATTTAACTATATGTATAGGCTTTTTCCCCTCCAATGAGGTATTTTTGAATCCAATCAACTCTGGTGTGCATGTAAATTTGAGACCGAGACGGAGAAGGAAAGAGGAACATAAGGGGGGAATCCCACTTTAGCCTACAGTACACGCACGTGGATATGCTAACCCAGAACATTACCCGACCCACCCGCAACCTATAAATCTCACCAGCCCGACCTGCGGGCCAACCCGCGGGGGCCCTCGGGTCATAAACTGGCCCATGCAACACTACTACTTACCAACTAACGTTGCACACATTTCTATAGTGATAACAGCACTCAAATTTCTTCCAAAATTGTTAAGTGCAGTGGTTCTTAAACTGGGGGTCGCCAAAAATATTGAAGAGGTTGCAAAATGATAAAAGTTATTTTTCTGAAGGTTTTTAGTCAAAGGCTGCCATTGACATTAATGCCTTTGGTAAATAGAAGACATCCCTTTGCACAGCCAACTTAAAAAGGTGCTGGTGGATTGCAGGTTTTAAAGATTTTTTATTGAGCAACGAGTTTCGCCAGTTGCTTCATCAGGCTCAATTCAAAACTAAGCAAGTGAGATAAAATAAGGTCCCATCCCAACAGGTGATAGGCCACTGATGCATCACATGACTCAAGTCATCACATCAATTAGTCACATAGTCCATTGACTCAGATCATCAATTAGTCAATTAGTAAATCTATCACACAGCTCAACTAGTCATCTCCCCTACTAGAGGCAATCCAGAAATCTTTTTCTATTACTAGTCAAATATTTCACAATCAACATTTCACAATTTTAGTATCACATTCTGATATTAGAGTCCATTACATTGTTTACAGTATTTAAATGTCCATATTTGTGTACATATCCACAATCACATGAATCCATAAAAACACCATTAATGCCTTTGGTGTTGACGTAGCCTATGAGAGTAGACATTTTCTGCCTCTGCTTCCAATGCCCATCTCGCAACAATTCAAAACCAAATTCCGCCAGTTAGAGAGAAGGGGGTCACGAGACTTGGCCCATGTTCTTGGCAGACAAAAAGTTTAAGAACCACTTGCCTATTGTTCAATCACAGCTATTATTATTGTAATAACATGTCTAGGCATAAGTAATAGCCTAATACTGTTATTGACTTGTATTTTGGTTTGTCTATCTGCTGATACTGAAGATAAGCTGGGGATGGAAGATGCACCTTTGACATGGCCTGCACAAACCAATCAGCTTTCGAGTACATCTCGAATGCCAGGCCATTCCTGGTTGACAACCTCAAAAATGCTAAACTCATTGCAGAGAGGCTTCAAGAAAAGGTTAAAGGAAGAGAGTTTGCGGTGTTTAATTCATATGAGGTGATGGCAGTCACTTCAGAAAAGCATTCTTTCGATCAAAACCTAAAACTTTTAGACATGGTCACCAAAAAGGGGGAAGATGCCTGCTCTGTATTCCTCATGATTCTGCATGGTGAAAGAAACAGGACTTTACCAAAGGAGTTCCATCCCTGGATCACCTGTTTCGGAGATGAGCCAGATATGGAGCCCACAGGTGAGAGGAACACTGAGGGCCAGATGTACGTACATTTGCGAACGTAGCGTTATCAGCGCTATGGACACACCGCAGATTGCGAGCGCTGTCAGACCCAAATTTCCGTCGTATTTATCAATCGTTCAATCCTTAGTGTAAACTGCGCCTTTCTCTGCCCTTCTCCGCCCATAAACGCAATTTCTGAACTGAATGGCAGCCTACAAAGCGCAGTTGAATGAAGTTAACTGATGACAACATTGAAAAGAATCAAGCGTTTAGCGATCATGAAATAATACCATACATGATAAGATGTCAACAAGCAGGGAGATAATGAAGATCAGTAGTTCTACTTAAACTACTTGTGCACGTAGGCTATGGAAGATTGGTCAAATCTAGCAAGTAAGAAAGTTTAAGTGAATGATGTGAAAGTGAAAGTAAGACATGCGAAAGGCCAACGAAAGTGGTTCTCTTATTGACGCATTGAACTGCAATGTGGATTAACACCTGCTTTACAAGGCATGAAGTATTTTAAGCGCCAGAATAGGCGATGCTTTCAGGAGCAGTCTTTGTACATACCGCGGAATACATAACTACGCGCTCTTTACTCTTCCCCTCCCATCTTTTTACGCTAAACTCCCACTTTCCCCTGGATCCTCCCATGAATGCATATGCATGACATGACAATCGCAATCTGCCACTTTCAGCTCCCGCGACAGGCAGTTTGCGCTTTTACATCATTGCGGCCTGTTTGTACATACCTCACAATGATTTTACACGCACATTGCGAAACAAATACACCTGAAATGGGCGCAAAAGCGTTAGTACATCTGGCCCTGAGAGCTGCTGGTTATGTGGATGTGCTGTGGGTAGAGATTCAGCTGCAATTTGTATATTTAATGGTCAACAATATAATGGAAACCTGCTCGTGTGAGTAAGGTGGGGGGATGTTTTTGGTAACATTATAAATAGTAGTAAGTTAGAAATATACTGTAATAGTACGGTACATACTAGTGTAAAATGTAATATATTGATATCATGAAGATCAATTGTGTAATGAGACTGTTCACTCTGTTTTGTATTTTATCATTAGGCTCCAAACCTTGTCAACAATACCAGAGCCAACTGAAAGCAAAAGCCAAGATTATACTCAAAACTCACACAAAAGAAATGAAATCTCTCTTAGATGACAAGAATTTGGAAAATTCCCTTTATGCAAAACTTGTGCTGGACAGAGATGAGCAGAGCTGCCCTATGTCAACTAAATTTAAAGTGAAAAGCAAGAAATACAAGAAATGCCGGTCTAAAAAGCTGAGTACCTACATTCCACAGAAAGAACTAAAGTTATCTCCTGAAGACCTCCTGAGATGCAAGAAAGATATTCTGCTCACTGGAAAACCAGGAATCGGAAAGACAACAGTTACTCTGGAAATGATTAACCTCTGGACAAACATGGAAAACAGAAAACTGAACTATCTGTTTTACTTTGATATGACACTGCCTGACATGTCAAAACCAATAAGTTTGGAATCTTTGCTGTTTGATGCATATGTTGAACCCCTTTCAAACAGAGATGAGGTGCTACTGGACATCAAGGAGAACTCTGAACATGTTGTCATAATATTTGATGGCATCAAAGATATACCTTCAAACTCTTTCCTGCACAAGATAATGACCAAGGAACTTCTCCCCGAGGCCAAGGTTGTGGTAACTTGCAGGCCAGAATGTGAAGAGATCCTTCCAGAGTGGGAACCCTGTCGAGTTAGTGTGCAGGGGTTCAATGAAGAATCACTGAAGGCTTATTTGTCCCACATACTCAGAGATAAACCTGATGCTGTGAATTTTATCATGGGGAATTTGAGCTGCGTAGCCTCTGCCATGTCCCTGTTCATGCACTCATGGTTGCTGCCTTTATGCTGTTTCATAGTGCTGAAGCTCCAAACCTTTTTACAGCAACTGAGATCTATCTCAATATTTTCCGACATATAATGAAGAAAGGTGAACCAGGCTTAAAGTTGAGGCAACTAGACCACTTCATCCAGCGCAACAGAGAGAAGATACTGCATTTATGCAAACTTGCTTTTAGTGCAATTAAAAAGAGGTCCATCATTCTACAAGACTGTGAAGATAATAACATTGAGCTAAAATTTCTGAATCAGCTCACATTCAAGGATGGTCCCACTTTGGCAAAACCATATTGTAGTTTTCTCCACAACACAATGCAGGAGTTTTTTGCTGCTCTATTGCTGCTTGCTAATCCAGAAGATATAGATGGAGTTCTTCAGGACTGTAAAAGTGAAGAGGGAAAACACATGAGGCATGTGATTCCTTTCCTGTGTGGTCTACTGTCTGAGAGAAATGTGTCATTGGTTAAGTGTCTATTTTCAGAAGAACACATTAAGCTAGTATCAAGTGGATTCCATGAGAAACTTTTTAGTGCATTCCTCACTACCCAGGCAGATGAAGACGAGGCTATCCCAGAGGATTATGAGGACTTTCTGTTTCTCTGCCAGTGCTTGTTTGAAATGCAGGCACCATTGCCATGTTTTGTGTTCTTCAGCAAAATTAAATATTCTTTTGAATTGGTGGATGGGAATATTGACCCTTATCAGTGCTGTGCACTGTCTTATGTTATCAAACAGTCCAATGACCGGAAGATTGAGTTGGACTTGAACTGTAATGTTTCTGAACAAGTTCTGAAGCTTGTTGGTGACTGCAGTCAGCACATCAGGTAATACACTCTGATCACCTCAAGAAAATTATAGGCTATCAGGTGTTACACAAATACATACGTACACACACACACACACACACACACACAATTACATGTGTTTTTGTCCAAACAGCTGATGTTACTTATTTCTCTGCAGAGTTGATTCTTGCTTGCAAACAATTTGGACAACTGCATTAAACTCTCAAAATCCGATGCTTTTCACTGGTCTGCTGAATTTGTTTGGACCAGAGTTTCACCTTCCAGTGTGGGAACCATTAGTGTTTGAGAAAGCAAGAGAAGTGATATGCCAGAGACAAGAGAAGATAAGCCTCATCTTGCACTGGGATCCTGCCAGTCAACATCTGAGCGAAGCTGTTTACCACCTTGTCCTTAGTGTTCTTCCACAACTCAACTCCATCAGGTAATGATGCACGGTTCCTTAATAAGTCTTGTCTAGAATTTCCCATTCCTCAGGGTTGTGAACTAGTCATTAGCCATGAAACTATATCTCTTAACTAAATTAAGTCAGCATTTTATCAAATAGGCCTATGCATTTAATAGTTTCACTGCTGAGCGCTAATAACGGAATTGCTGAATACTGACAACGTTGACTAGCCGACTATATCAGTCAGGACGCTGCTCATGGAAAGTGAATAAACTCTGCGATCAAATCTAACTTTTTAGACATTTATCTAATGGCAAATAATAGCTATCCTTCAATTTGAAAGAGTAATGCAGGCTGCTCACTGTATGTTTGTGTTATCTAAGCCTCTCTTTCACACCTTGAGTTGGTCCAAAATACTGATTGTTTTTTTTTTGGATTGTCAACTTTTAAATATTACTTTTAACTTGACATTGTTTTACCTTTAGTGTTGACTTTTTATTGCTGCTTTTATTTTCTGTCTTTTTTTGTTTAGTTTTGATAACTGGTTATCTTTGTTTGTCTTATTACGCTATGGTCTTTTTTGAAATTGTAGCACTTATAGGTCAATTGCCATTGTTTTTAAATATCCCGTACAAAAGGAAATATATATATCATATTATTTTATATATTGGAATTGAATTAAATTACAACTAAGTGTCAGCGACACTAAAGGCTATACAGATGTTGTCATGTTGTCATGTATTTTTTTATTGGTGAAGGAAACCATCAAGTACTGTAGATGACCATCCAGAACACCTTAATCCTGTGCATAGGGCTTAACCCTTTGCATACTGCATGCTCTAAATTTGGTATCCCAGTACTGATGACGTTCAGTCTGAAAAGGGTTAAAGTATTGTTTGTGCTGGAGGCAGCAACAAATGTACTTAGCCTTAGTTGTGCAGTGATGTTGTTGTGAATATAAACTTTCCAGACCATAATTTACAATTTTAAGTTCAGCCAAGTTAAGTTATTGAGTTGACTTTAAAACCAAAGTTGTCAAGTCAAGTTGAAAAGTATCTTCCCGTACTGACATCTGCAGCTGAAGCCTTGTTAGTGCAGTAGGTAGGCCTACTCCGTCAGTCTCATAATCTGAAGGTCGTAAATTCGATCCTCACACGGGGCATGATGCATTTTTATCAACTATAGTGATAAACTATGGTTTCATGGTTACTCCAAAAAACATAGTAAAACCATTGTTAATCCATGGTTAATTTTCGTAAGGGTGTGCCTTATTAAAATAAAATAAAGGTGGCTTTTGATGGATTACTCATTAGTCTGTGTTAATATGTGGTATAATAATGGTTTGCACATACCGGTATATTGCTGGTTGCATATTTATTAAAGGAAATTCCGGTATTTAGCACTTTGAGTCCCTTTTCTGGTTTGTTTTGGATGAACTAGAGTGGTGGACACCGAAATTTTGACGATTGGTCCTGTCTTTTCTGACTAGTTTTGAATCGCCTTTGACTAGTCAGAGTGGCTGCCTACAGGCATGCTCAAACATGTCCTAAAACAACCCTTAACATTCGTTTTCAAAACTGTGCAACTCATCGAGTGGTTAGTGTTGTTTGTTGATTATTAAAATCAAATATCGGCGCAATGTATGATTTCCAGCCGTCTTATTTGCTATTGTGGAATTATTTTTTCAGACACCTCACAACCGCGTATAAACTTCCGCTCAATATTTGAGCCTGAAGCATAGATGGAGGCGCAGTAATATCAACGTGCAATGAGTCTTCCAACAGAAATCAATGGGATTTTACAAAATGCCAAATAAAACACGACATAAACTGTATTTCGCTATGCTACTTGTTTTGGAACATCAACAAACACCACTAACCATGGTGAGTTGCACAGTTTTGAAAAAACGAACGTTAAGACATGTTTGAGCATGCCTGTAGGCAGCCACTCTGACTAGCCAAAGGCGATTCAAAACGAGTCAGAAAAGTTGAGACAGGACCAATCGTCAAAATTTTGGTGTCCACCATTCTAGTTCATCCAAAACAAACCAGAAAAGGGACTTAAAGTGCTAAATACCGAAATTTTCATTTAAGTATTCATATATTTTAGATGTTACATGTACATATACTGTATATAACACCACATATGCACATACATTGTATGTGCTTGTTCTCTTAAATATATGTCACACATTGTGCATAAATGTTACAATATATATGCACATATGTTTCCAAATAATTTTACATATATTTAAAATATATTCTACCATACATTAAATATACACGGTACATGTGACACTATATATTTACATACCGGTACATGTGACACTATATCTTTACAAATATTACCAATTCATTTCCCAATATACATCTGAATACATTATGATGGATATTTCTAAGGCAGCCGTCGCCTACTGGTTAGAACTTCGGGCTTGTAACAGAAGGGTTGCTGGTTAAATCCCTGACCAGTTGGAAAAATGTGTGCGGGAGATGTGGTTGAGCACTGCTCTCCCATGCCCAATTCATGGATGGGATAAATGCAGAGACCAAATCTCTCTTATGGTATCAAAAGAGTATCCTTATACTTAAATATAAAACTGCAAATATTTTGGAATATATTTAAACACGTATTATTTTATATATGCATGTTCAATATATTGCAATATATTGAAATGAGCCATTTTTGTATATTTTGCAATACATTACAATATATTGCATGAATACATAATATATTGCATAATGTATGTGTCATCAATATATTATTCCATGTATTGCCAATGTATAATATATTGGGAAATGTAATGGAAAATAATATCTTGCAATATATTTCCTTTCGTAAGGGGTTCTATAAATTAATTGACATTGCCGTATATCAAAAGAAAGCCAATTTGCTGATCAATTTGTTCCTTCCTCTGTATGATCTGTTTTAATAGATTGACACCACCTCAATTTGAGATTATTTCCTCTGACGAGTGGGGAGTGAGAGAGAGGTCATTTCATCTGCATCTGTGTTTGATTGCTGCTCTCTGTGAGGAAGAATCTGAGGGGCAATCTGTAGGCCAACTCGCTACAGTCAGGATACTGTTCACACTCTTCAGAGTTACCAATGAATCTGATTTCCTCTTAGAGCTTTACTCTCGTGCAAAAGACTCTCAACATCCCCTGAGTCTCATTCAGGCATTACAGCCAGTTTATCAGTCAGGTCCTGAGGTCTGGACCATAGTCCTCTCAGAGGGAAAGGCCTCCCTGTTCCTAGAAGTGTTGAAATTCCAAACACAGAAGAAACCAGTTGAGCTGAGAGGCTGGTCAAATGAAGAGGATGAATTGAGGGTTTTCCTTTGGTGTCTGCCCTACATATCACAGCTCAGGTGTGTGAAGACATAATTCTTTTCCAGATAGCATCTGCATTGCCCTTTTCTCAGTTATATTTACATATTTAATGGGCTGATAGATTTTATGTTTCCTATCAGTTTTACTGTTACGATGATGATGACAACATTGGGTATTGTGATGTTTAAATGGCAAGGCAAATGTCTGTTAGAGTGTACTTCTTTGTTCATGTTGTCATATTGTAAGCTTAAAAACATGAACAATGAAGGTGACTATTTATTTAAGGATTTTTCTTTCCAGGTACAGTTAATTTTAAATACAGTTAATTTCATTGATGCCCTATTGATAAACCATGAAATGATGATAATGATGATGATGATTTATGTATATAAACATTTATTTTTAAACATTGGCCGGGATGACACAATTCAAATGTGCATGAGGGCTAAACCACTGATGAGCCGGTTCTCACCTTTGTATTGTCTGTGAAAACAGATTCCCTGAACCCCAAGATGGCAGCATTTCCTCTGAGGAGTGGAAACAGAGAGTGAAGACATTCCATCTGGATCTGTGTCTGCAAGCAGCTCTCTATGGCGGGAAATATGTACTCACCACTGTCAGGACACTGCTTACACTCTCCAGTGTTTACAATGAATCTGATTTCCTCTTAGATCTGTACTCACATGCAAGAGGTTATGAATCACAAACAGGCAGGAGTTTCATTTCAGCGCTACTGTTAGTTTATCAGTCAGCTCCTGGATGCTGGTCCATAGATCTCTCAGAGAGGAAAGACTCTCTGCTCTTGGAAGTGCTGAAACTCCAAACACAGAAGAAACCAGTTGTGCTGAGAGGCTGGTCAAAGGAAGAAAATGAAGTGAGGAATTTCCTTCAGTGTCTTCCCTACATATCACAGCTGAGGTGAGTGATAATATTGTTTCTATCCAGATTCAAAACAAATTATTTTTACTCTCTTCTACACTTGTTCATGTGTATTATGTGAAACTACATGTTAATATGAACCCCATCTTGGTATTGTATGTAGGCTGTGTGTTTTATTTGTTCCTTTTAGAGAAAGGGGATGGACAAGCTATTTTCACTAATTGGAATATTTGTATATGTAGTCAACAAAATGACTACATGATTCACTCAAATCAGGATATATAAATATTCATTTCAGTGATGTCCTATTGATAAATCAGTTCTGTTATTCCTGTATGTAGAATGTGTATTATCAGCTGCTTAATGCTTAAGTGGTGTTCTTAATGTGTATATATAAATATTGTTAAAAGTATGACAGAGAATGTTACATGTGCATACAGTATGTGATTTTGATAGCTGAGAGATAAACCACTGATGAGCCTGCTCTCTGTATTGTCTGTGAAAACAGATTCCCTGAACCTCAAGATGGCAGCATTTCCTCTGAGGAGTGGGAGCAGAGAGTGAAGTCATTCCACCTGAATCTGTGTCTGCAAGCAGCTCTCTATGGTGGGGAATATGTACTCACTACTGTCAGGACACTGCTTATACTCTCCAGTGTTTACAATGAATCTAATTTCCTCTTAGATTTGTACTCTCATGCAAGAGGTTATGAATCACAAACAGGCAGGAGTTTCATTTCAGCACTACTGCCAGTTTATCAGTCAGTTCCAGCACGCTGGTCCATAGACCTCTTAAAGAGAAAGGCCTCACTCTTCCTAGAAGTGCTCAAACTCCAAACACAGAAGAAACTAGTGGACCTCATAGGCTGGTCAGATGAAGAGAGTGAAGTGAGGAGTTTCCTTCAGTGTCTGCCCTACATATCACAGCTCAGGTGTGTGAAGACCTTACCTGATATCATCCTCATTGTTCTCTCTCAGTCATACAGTATCTACACATGAAATGTAATGATATATTTCATGTTTCATATCAGTGTTTTACGGTTATGATGGCTATGGTTATGTTTAAATTGTAAGACAATGCATGTTAGAGTGTACTTCATTTTTAATGTTTTCACATTTTAAGATTCAAAGCATATCAACATATTTTTTTATGATGATGACTCATTTAAGATAATGTGATTTGTGTTTGTGTGGAAGTATATCTCTCTATGAAGATATCTTTAATGTGACAACTCATTTAATTTTATAGCATTAAGTGTATGAATAAAATCATCCTGACCTTGACTTTTATCATTGTCTTTTAGATTCAGTGGATATTCTTCAGATTCAAGCAATGCAGTCAAGTTCCTGGTGAATCTCGGTGGTGCAGCAGCTGGGTGTGTTTCAGATACAGGAGAGAGTTTCTCTGAGCTCTTGTCCTCTGTGTGCAGCTACAGCACTTTCCATTTTGATTATAAGGACCGCTCTGACCAGAGTGATGTGCTGCTAGAACTGTACTCCTGTGTGAAGCTCTATGAGTCTGAAACTAGCAGGAGGCTCCTTCCAGCATTTAAGCCGGTTTACCAGTCAGGTCCAGAACTCTGGTCCATAGACCTCTCAAAGAGAAAGGCCTCACTCTTCCTACAAGTGCTCAAACTCCAAACACAGAAGAAACCAGTAGAGCTGAGAGACTGGTCAGATGAAGAGAGTGAAGTGAGGAGTTTCCTTCAGTGTCTGCCCTACATATCAGAGCTCAGGTGTGTTAAGACATAATTCCTTTACTGATATCATCCTCATTGCCCGTTTCTCATCATGTCTATATATTTAATGGGATGATTGTTACGTGCCAGTCTAGGGGTTGGACACGCAACAAAAGAGTTGAGGTTGAAAAATCTCCAAAAAGGCGAACAAACGAAAAATCAGTCAAGTGGTAAAGTGTTAATTTACAAAAAGTGGATATATAAAAATAAGGATAAAAAGAAAAGTAGTGTTAGCTCAGAAATCATAAGTACAAACATAAACAAAGGTAGCAAAGTAGAAACTTAATCCAAAAACAAGGCCTAAAGTCCAACCCCACATCTAGGCCCAGCCAGCCTCTCACTCTGGCGATTCCGGCAACAACGGCAAAAGCCGCTGGGTGGAGCATGGCAGGTGGAAAGGCGCAGCATGCAAAGTCAGGCAGAGCTTAGCATAGCTTCTGAGATGGGGAACAGCGCCCCTTTAATGCAGCAGTGCATCCAATCACCAACGGCAATATTGACATTGGCAATTAACGCCTCAACCGCCAGCACGTCCTGCAACAGAGCACACACACAGACACAGGACAAAACAGAGCAAAGCAACACAAACATACCAGGACATAACATCCCTACCACCAAAAATCAACATCTACTGTTGATTATCAAGATGATACAAAAGGATAGGACAGTACAGCATCAGTTCCTGTAGCACTTGCGTCCACCTGGAGTTAGAAAGGCAGCTGAAAACTTGGTACAGCAACCACAGGAAAAAAGCCTTGGTGTTTCCAAAGAATATCAGACAATCTGTAGACCAAACACAGTTGTTAGTACCAGAAAGAACATAATCTCGAAATTCTTGAGAAGAGGAACAAGTTGGAACATTGCGTAGGCCAAGGCAATCCTCCTCAGGAGAAGAACGAAACGCGACAAGAACAGGGTCACCATCCAACTTTTCCATGTTTCTAGAAGCACGAGATTTCAACACAGACAGAATGGGCAGCAGCACTGTTTCTAAAGACTGCAAGAACGAACCGCCATATTCAGCACTGTTTATCATAGACAGCGGAAATGAATCTGCAATTTCAGCACCAAGGGTTGTGGGCAGCAATTTGGGCGCCGATGGCGTTCAGACAGACGAATTTTCAGACAAATCCACAGCATGTTCCTAGTTGCGTTTTCGGGCTGGAGTAGCCACAGCCAGAAATAAAATAACTTTTTATGTGGACGGCATGCAAAGGAACTTTTGCAAAGCCCATCTCGATTCCCTGCACCAACACATCAGAACCACAGTAGCTTTCATTAGAGAATGAAAGGACCAAATCATCAATACAACTTTGTACAGCACCAGTATCTCTTAATATTTTAACAGGCCCGATATCTCCCTCGCGACCAGTGAGAGAGACGACTCCACTTAAGATAAATGGTTCATAACCTGAATCAGTTTCATCGGGCGATTTCCCTGACATCAAAGTGCGCACAAATAGTTTAACTTAACTTAACAAATCCCATACTTTAAGTGACGATTTCTTAACAGCCTGATTCTTCCTTTCCAATATTGGACAAACACCTACACCGCTAAGAAATCCTGCAACACTGCTCATACATTTTATTGTGATGATAATGACGTATTTAATGAGGATGTAATGATTTATGCTTTTGTTTGGATGTATATATCTCTATCAGGAAGATGGCATTAATGTGGTAACTCGTTTAATTTGTTAGCCTTACATATATGAATAAATCCACCTGTCCTCTTGACTTGTATCACTGTCTTTTAGATTCAGTGAATATTCTCCAGATTCAAGCAGAGCAGTCAAGTTCCTGGTGAATCTCGGTGGTGCAGCAGCTGGGTGTGTTTCAGATACAGGAGAGAGTTTCTCTGAGCTCTTGTCCTCTGTGTGCAGCTACAGCACTTTCCCTTTTGATTATGAGGACGACTATGAACAGAGTGATGTGCTGCTGGAACTGTACTCCTGTGTGAAGCTCTATGAGTCTGAAACTAGCAGGAGGCTCCTTCCAGTATTTAAACCAGTTTACCAGTCAGCTCCAGAACTCTGGGTCATAGACCTCTCAAAGAGAAAGGCCTCACTCTTCCTAGAAGTGCTCAAACTCCAAACGCAGAAGAAAACAGTGCACCTCATAGACTGGTCAGATGAAGAGAGTGAAGTGAGGAGTTTCCTTCAGTGTCTGCCCTACATATCAGAGCTCAGGTGAGTGAAGACATAATTCCTTACCTGATATCATCCTCAATGTTCTCTTTCAGTCATATCCAGGCGATGACATGTGTACGACTGACACACTGAGCGTACCATCAGGCTACTTAGCAACAAATGAATTGCCTCTGTGTGTGTGTGTGTATTCACACCAAATTGGCCTACTACAGTATAACTTCCCAACTCTGCACACTATTCCATTAACTGCATGACAGTAGGCTATTTACAATTTGCTGTAAAGTTTGTAAAGCTGTTATCAAAATCAACTTAATGCAGAGCTATATGCGCGCACACACCTTTTGTTTGAGCAGGAGAGAGAATACAGTAGGCCTACGCACGCACACTACAGAAGTTGTAGTAGTCTGTAGGTTGGTGTGCGTACCATAGCATTCATTCCTGCAGGCACCCCTGGTCATATCTACACATGTAATGTAATGATATATTTCATGTTTCATATCAGTAGTGTTTTACGGTTATGATGATGATGATGATGATGATGATGACAATGATGGCAATGACTATGGTTGTGTTGAAATTGTAGAACAATGTCTGTTAGAGGTTACTTCATTTTTAATGATTTCACATTTTAAGATTTAAGTATATCAACACGTTTTTTATGATGATGACTCATTTAAAGTTAATGTGATTTGTATGTGTTTGTGGATGTATATCTCTCTATCAAGATGTTTTTAATATGGGAACTCATTCAATTTGATAACATTAAATGTATGAATAAAATCATCCTGATCTTGACTTTTATCACTGTCTTTAGATTTAGTCGATTTTCTTCAAATTCAAGCAAAGCAGTCAAGTTCCTGGTGAATCTCGGTGGTGCAGCAGCTGGGTGTCTTTCAGATACAGGAGAGAGTTTCTCTGAGCTCTTGTCCTCTGTGTGCAGCTACAGCACTTTCCCTTTTGGTCATGAGAACAGCTCTGTGCAGAGTGATGTGCTGCTGGAACTGTACTCCTGTGTGAAGCTCTATGAGTCTGAAACTAGCAGGAGGCTCCTTCCAGCATTTAAGCTAGTTTACCAGTCAGTTCCAGCACTCTGGTCCATAGACCTATCAAAGAGAAAGGCCTCACTCTTCCTAGAAGTGCTCAAACTCCAAACACAGAAGAAACCAGTGGACCTCATAGGCTGGTCAGATGAAGAGTGAAGTGAGGAGTTTCCTTCAGTGTCTGCCCTACATATCACAGCTCAGGTGTGTGAAGACATAATTCCTTACCTAATGTCATCATCTGAAGCTGAAATTTCAGCTCACTTAAACAAATATTTTTTGTTGTTTAAATAAGTGAACATCAGTCCTAGTTATTATTTAATGTTTTGAAGAATTTGTTGGTTGTCTTGGAGCTAACTTAATACCTTATTATTATTTTGAAGATTGCATAGTGGCTGTGATGCCCAGTCTCTCCTACTGGATTGTGCTGATGTTGGGTCTAGAGAAGAACTGACTCTTCTGGTGAAGTTTCTGGACTTCAATCTCAAGATTGGAGGGGACCTATACAGCTCTGAGTGCAGATCTTTAGGGCGGGTGCTTAGCTGGGTAGCCTCCAGACTGGACCTCACCCTGACACCTGAGCACATCTCTCTCAGGGGAGTCAGGCTGCTCATCAGAGGAGTCAATCACCATAAATTGAGGTAAAAAAAGATTCTGTGATCTCTGCAGCCAATGAATAATTCTGTCAACAGTGTGGTCATGTGTACATAAGGCGTCTTCTCTTTGGTAACTGGTGTTTTATTCTGTGTTGACTTCATCAGGTTGAATGGCAAGATGGTGATGAGGCTGGTCAGAGCAATGAGGACTGGGAGAGGTTTGGCTCCAGTTACTGTTGAGGAGCTCAGCCTGGACCTCAACAGTACAGGTGTCTCTCAGAGAGTGCTGTCCAGGGTCCTGAGCGGCCTGGCTCTCCTCCTCAGACTCTGGACTGTCCGGTGTCTGGATCTGACATCTTGCAGGGTTGATGGTCACTTTCTCATCACCTTTCTCTGTCATCAGGACCCTCTGAAGCTCAGGTGAATTCATAAATAAAATCAGTTATTCAATTTCTACAATGTTTTTCCATCGCTAATTGTGAAGCAGTAGTCATTACTGATCAGCAGTGAGCAGTCACTGACAACAACAAGGTAGTAATACCTAAGTAAGTAGTGAAATGGGTAAGTTGCCTTGATGGTGTTTTGGGACCCCAACTAACTGGGTTAACTTGCCTATACATTTTGATACATGAATGTGTCTGCTACTGTATATTACAGAATGCAAATGTAAATGACAAATGTGTCGGCAGTATTATGAAAAGGGTTCCCACAGGTGTGGAATTTCTGGAATATCATGTAATTTTGGAAAGTCTATTCCATACAAGAGAAGTCAGGGAATTTTATCATTTTGGGGGCAAAGTCATGGAATATCGGGGAATTTTGTTGTAGCAGTTTAAAATTTACTTGACAAAATACATTAATAGAAATATATTTCCATTCAGAATTGGTGTATATCTGGTTATTAGCTTTACTGCTTGCTTGAGTAGTTGCGGTTAGCCCAACTTTGTATATTTTTCATCTCTCGCTGTAAAAAAGTAAAAGATTCTTGAATGCTACAGTACATGACTGTTCTGAAGTCTTTGATCGGTACACTCTACCCTTCATTACTGTATATACTAGGTCATGGAATTTTACATTTCACTTAGAGTGGGAACCCTATAAACTAATAGTAATGTTATATTGTTAATGGAAAATCCATAATTGGTGTCCCTTTTCCCTCTTTTGGACTCTCCAGACTGAATAAGGAAGATATGCAGCAGCTGTTTCTGCTGGTGTCTGAAGTACAGGAAGTGGAACTCACTCAGTCCTTCCTGGATAAGGTTGGAGGTGACCTGACCAACTGCACTTTGACCCCAGAAGTGCTTCTCTTCATGCTTCAGCACTACTCTGGACCTGTCACTGTGGACTTCAGGAAGAGCAAGATCACAGAGAGGAATACTAGAGAACTCCTGCCCCTGCTGGACAGGATACGGTTTAAGAGGTAGCAGGAATCCACACACTCTGGATGATCATGCGCCTACATAACTTTTGAAGTTTGTTTTGTTTGAATGATAATTATAATTAGTGGAGTGTGGCTGTAAATAAATACATACAATATACATCTTAATTTAACTGATCTCTTCTAACAGTCCTTACATCATATAGCCCTTATGTAACATACAGGATATCATTTGGCCTGTGATGGATAACGACTATGACCTCTTAGGCTCTCTCCAGGATTCATAATGTCCATCATCAGAGAGATCTACCAGACTCGTTCCCCTCAGTATGTGAGCAGCCTGCTGAGGTCTACAGAGAACTACATCAACCTGACCACCAGAGCCCTGGATGCTGCTGACTGTGCTGCCCTGCGTTTCACCTTACAGCACAGCCAGGGGGTCAGACTCAACCTGATGTGGACCTTCATACCAGAGGGGGAGCTGGAGAACTTCCTGCAGTTTTCCAGCAATGTCTTTCAGCTCAGGTCTCAATATTTGTTCAGATTGTATCTACAGCTGAGGATGATCTTTTTTTGTTTGATTAAGGATGATTTTTATTATTTCACATAACATTTCTGAAAACACTACTAATAAAAATTGGCTCTAAGGTTTAGAATAGTATATTCAATTTAAATATTGAGTTCTAGTGTTTGTAGATGCTTAATATGTATGGCCCTTAGTCTATGACCCTAGTATGTGTCTACTGACATCACAGAGTTGGGCATTTTTGACTCCAGTGTTGACAGGCAGCTGCTGTTGAGGTTCCTCAACTGCTGTTACTCCTCAGACGTCCAGCAGGGGGCAGCAGCAGCTCTTCTTCAGGCTCTGCAGCACAGACTGGACTTCTCCTGCTCCTCTGCTATGGACCTGACAGATGGGACACAGGAACCACCTCTGCACCTGAGACCGCAGGACTGCAGGGTCATCTCCATGGTGATCCAGATGTTCAACACCAACACTACGCTCACGCTGACGGACTGTGATGTGGTGGAGGCGGGGCTACAATACATTTTCTCTGCTCTAGAAAGACTACGTCTGAGGTGAGATGTGAAGCTGTTTGCTTTGTTCTCAAATGGTGTGGCCAAAGTGTATCCCTGATTAACTGGGTCCCACAGAAGATCATCTTTAAGGTCTAAGCAAAGTCATGCATAGATCTGGGTCTGTTTTTTTGTTTGTTTGTTCGATAATGTCTCATAAATGGATCATCTGATGTGAGATGTGTTATGCATTTACTAAACAGAGAAGAGAAAATATATTAGTTGACCTGGACAGTGACAATTTTGTTTCTACTAAGTCAAATGTAAGAGAAGTTATAGGTTGAAATAAGAACAACATAAAGACTTTTAACAATTGTTAAAGATTGTTATGAAGTAAAATGTTCTAGTAATTTACAATGGTATTCTCTCTCTCAGGTGCACTAAGGGCCAGCTGTTGCAGTTCCTGACGCTGGTGCAGGTCGGCTCTGAGATAGAGTGTGTGAGGAGAGCCGTGTCTCTCTCCCGTGCTGTGGGTGGGGAGTTGGACCTCAGTCACACTGTGCTGGACGATCGGGCCTGTGGATCTCTGGCGCTGTTTCTGGAATATTCTGAAGGGCTGTCGGAACTGGACCTCAGCCACTGCCAGCTCACAGACCGTTGCCTGGAACCACTGCTCCCTCATCTGCACAAAATACAAGTCTTGGAGTAAGTGTGTGTGTGTGTGTGTGTGTGTGTGTGTGTGTGTGTGTGTGTGTGTGTGTGTGTGCTCATACTTGGCTACAGATTTTCATGTGTTGATATGGGTATCTAGGTAAGTTTGTGTGTCCTTTCCCTTTTTGTGTCTGTGAGTAAGTCTCCTCATGCTTCTTCCAGCCTCAGTAACAACAGCATTACTGATAAAGGGGCTCAGCAGATCTACAATACCGTCAATAAAACAACCTCAATTCAGACTGTAAGGTAAGTACTGTGTGTGTGTGTGTGTGTGTGTGTGTGTGTGTGTGTGTGTGTTGGAGGGGTGGCGGTATCATTTCGCAACTGTATAAGTGTACTTTATATTGATGCCCACATATTAATGTCTCTGCAGACTCTTCAACAATGTGATTAAGAGCAAACAGCTCTACCTTGGAGACAACGCTTTGAGCTGTGGTGATCATGGACAGTTTAGTGGTGATAGAACCACTGGATCTGATCTGATGTGGCTCCTATTCACCTCCATACAATGCGTAGGAAAGGGAACATCTTTTTACCTCTTCAGAACTTTTTTCAATGCCAGTGGCTCTCAGGGAAAGAATTTATTATTTCAATTTATTTCAATAATTGTATTTTTTCCATGTACTGTATTGGGGACTTTGTCCTTAACTTTGTGCCTTACCATATATCTCATGCTGAATTGTGGGTGTTCTGTATTTTATATATGTTTTATATTCTATTCATGAACAGTTAAAGCAAGCTTGTAAAGTTTTTGACTAGTATGAAATACTGTACGATAGATGTGATACAAAATGTGGTTAGAATATCAAAAACAGTTTTTAGGTTTCTCTTATAAAATCCAATTGTTCAGAAAATAACCTTCTACCTTCTGAAAAGTTGAAATTTGAATTGAAGTAGCCGAACACGACTGGCTTCAATGCTCTTGATACAATGTGTGTGATTTGTAGGAACTGTTCATGGTTCAGTTCAAACCATTGTTTACATTTCTAAGAGCCAGCTACAATATTCAGGTACATTTTTTGCGAGCACACACTGAGCTGACAGGTAGAGAAACATTATTTTTTTTATGTATTTAGATGACACCTTTACCTCAGTCGACTTATTGGACACAAATTACAGAGACATCTCCCTTGGAGCACCACAGGGTTAAAGGAGAAATCCGGCGAGTTTTCACATACATCTCGTTTCTCGAGGGTCATGCAAATAGGAGCTCATGAACATGCCCCCAGAGTGTAGCACTGTGGCTGCCTGGCTGTGTTAGCTGCTGGCTGTAGCAACTTTAAACTAAGTAAAACCGATTGTTTTCAGCCTTTTTTTTTCAGTACTGACAGTGACCTCGAGATCTATCTGAAAACTCGTCGGATCACTCAGGGGCACAACAGTGGCAGCTGAACTCGAACCCATGACTTTCTGGCGCAGTTTTCTGAATTTTCATGCAAAGTGTATTGGATTGAAATGCGGACTCTACCTTTATCAGCAGCAGCCATAAATCATGTTTACAGCTTGTTCAAAATATTTATTA
This sequence comes from Alosa alosa, assembly GCF_017589495.1. Classification (NCBI taxonomy): domain Eukaryota; kingdom Metazoa; phylum Chordata; class Actinopteri; order Clupeiformes; family Clupeidae; genus Alosa; species Alosa alosa. Next base: position 15,985,877 of record NC_063212.1, read on the forward strand.
TGGTTCGAAATTTGTGGGCTCTAATTTGAATGACAGCAAAGAGCAAAGTCTGTCAGTGAGCAAAGTGTCTCATGCATGAAATAAAAGCTATTGTTTGGTCTGTGGGAGCATTAAGATGACCCACCGATGTTTGTTCTTAGGATCTTGATTTTGATATTAAAGGAACAGATAAAGTTAGCCAAGTTATTAAATTAGCTTCAGTTAGGCTTGTAGGTTGTAAGTGGTTCTACTGTAGATTATTTCTAACCCATAACACTTTTTAACACATTTAGAGAATCTCCTCATGATGTGCCGGCTTCCCAGTCTTGGTACACAATAGGTGAACAGGAAACAAATTAAGTGGGTCTCCCAAACAATAACAAAACACCCCTGTGGAGTGGCTCGGGACTGAAAGGAAGGGTGAGCTTCCTCCCTCTCTGGTGTGTTTTGCTGGTGTTTGGTTCAGATATATTGTAGGTTGCTTCGGACAAAAGCATCTGCTAAGAAACATAAACATCAACAAATGTGACGTCATCCAGCATCGCTTACAGCCCCTTTAAGACTTGTCTCCTTTGTCGCCTTTGATTTAATAGATAGTATTGGTATTTTTGTGAAACTGCCTAACTTGCATTAGACTAGTCTATAAGCAGGATTAAGATCCTATCACTAAAGGTCAGTATAAGATAGTTTTGTGAAACCGGCCACACTGTTTCAAAGGCTTCATGTTCACAGCCAACCAGCAGATGGCGCCCAAATAATATGAAATCAAGTGTGCTCATTCTGACTGACTGTCTTTTTTTTCTATATGTTTTTATCCTCAATTTGAAGAGTAGCTGAGTCCAAAAGTAGTTGTAGGCTAACTGGCAGAGCAAGACGCTGATAATGTCAATGTTATGGTTCGCTAGAAGATTATGTGTGTCAGTATGTCTGCAGAAACAAACTTGTCTATCTTCTACCATCCCTGTACTTGAACATGGTAGCTACAGTAATAAAAGTGCATGTCTATAACTCCAAGTCTTATGTGGAAACATGTCAGACCTATTTTACTTTTCTTACATTGTTTGCCTTCTCATTTCAACTGTAAAATACTGATTGTTAAAGTCTAGGAATGTAGCCTAGAAATGAGGCTAGTTTAATATTTATATTTAGTTCAGTCTAGAAATCACCCCTTATGAAAAAGTCTAGACTACATACTCTAGTATAGTCGTATAGTACTTCTATAGTATGTCCCAAAACATAATTCCTATGGTGTCTATAGTATTCCTGTGAGATTACTATAATGTATCCCCAATTATAAGATGCCTATAGTTGTATAATTATTTTTGGTGAGGGGCCACGTCAATTCAATGTTAAACAACAGCATCCCAATTATCCAGTATAGGACACCCACATGGTATGAAGTTATTGGAAAGGAAAGGAGTGGAAGGAGTAGAGCTATGTATGTAGTTTGGGAGACAGTGGGGGTTTGAGGTTGTGAGAGTGTGTGTAGGCCATACATCTAAAGAAAAATCTGAAGGTCTTACCTGTAATATAAACAATCACATATATTTACACATTCAAAGGTTGGGACCTTCTATTTTTCCCCAGTAGAGTCTATACTGCTCCAGTGTTGAACTAGGCTACTGAGGTGCCTGTGCTGTAGCAGAAAGGTTATCAAGCATGTATAATAACCATGGTGGAACCAGAAGAATGGTACCAGTTTGAAGAATTTAATGAACACATTGTAGGCTACTTTTTCGTCCATCCCTATCCATATACTAGTCCTCTTGATAACGGCTTTGAGTGCCTCAATCTATATTAGCCAAAGTGACATGCAGCAGAGAGAACTAATCGCATATGTGTGTTTGTGTTCGGCTATCTGCTGGCCAGCAGGCGTGTGAATTAGTAACATAAACCATAAGGTTAGCCAAATTACTTCCGAGGGTTAATAGTTGATTAATTCGTCTAACGACTTTATCTCGCTTGCGATGCAAATTGCCACAGTGGAGCCTGTGTATTCGCGTGCCCACAGCGCATTGCCGCACGATTGGCACGAGTCTTCTTCTTGATGAGCGAGTGCGCGTGTGAGTGGGCGAGCAAGAAAGAAAGTGGGGTGGGGTGGGGGGTAGGCACTGGAGGAGAGAGGATTCTGTCGCTCTACTGCACACACAACCGCGCCGCTCCTCACTGCACAAGACCACATCGCTGGATACGGTCAGCACGAAGGAAAGGGAAGTAAACCGACTCAGAGATTCTCTTTCTGCTGCATCCAGTTCAGTTCTGTCTCAGTTGGGTCTGACTCCCCCTCATCGAATTCTACCGTCTTTAGTCTTCAATTCAAGTACTGTGGGTGAACACACCGGTAGACAACAAGCAGAAGAGTCGTTTAAAGCCTGTGAAACTCAGCCTCACGTAAATCAAAATGAGCGAGGTAAGTGTCTTCGTGGTTTACAGTGAAAAGGGTATGGGGATTGTGGGGGCGGAGGGGGCTCTCAGAAATCATGGATGCGACATTATGTGTACTGAACTCTGCCACTTAATTATCCTTTGGTTAAGAGATTTGGTATTGACTATATTATATGTATAGCCTATGTTTTTTGTTGTTGTTACATCTATCGTCCCTGATTTGAAACGTATTTGTTGGCAAACCGAACCATGTTCTGTTTGACATTTAAATATTTTCACGCTACCCCACCCCCATCACTGCATCGAGCGAGATGCGGTAGGAAGACAGAGAAAATGTATTTCTGTCAGAACGCGGCACGCTCCATCTTCTCGAGACTCCCCTGGCACCGGTCCCGCAGACAGTGCACGGACAACGCTCTGGGAAAGTGAGAACCATCCGCCCGCACACTCTCGTTCCGCAACCCACACGGGGCTGTCGCCGCCGCCGGGCGCTCAGAAACATCCGTTAAGAGCGTCGCATGGTGGCAAAGTGTCGGTTTGATGCTAGTCAGTGTTGACAGCAGTTATTCCCTTAGTCCCGGGGCACCAATAGCAACGAACGAGCAGTTCATGCGTAAAGGAGTGGAGACACCATATCTGCGTAACATTCTCATACTGCTTTTAAGTTTTGTGGCGGAATAGCGTTTTCTTCAACATGCATACCTACATGCTGTTGTAGCCTATGCCTATTGCCTATAGTCTAGCCTACAGACGTCACGATATGAATAAATTACCTAGAATTGTCTATTTGTTTATTAATAATTCCTGAATGAATTTCTAAGCTAACATATATATAGTGAAACAAAACAACTCAAATAAAAAAGTAACTTGTCTGTTTGGACATTGTAGAACATAAATGCAGTCAACAGTTAGGTTTCATGACTGGAGTCAGACGTGCACCTGCTTGCGCAAATAATTGGCTGAGAAATAGATACCTGACACTGAGATAGCCTAAGGAAGAGCCAGTTTGTTCTGTTTGTCGGCTTAACTGCCTATTAAATAATGCCTATGTCTTTCGTTTTACTAATTTCAATCGAACACGGTCGTTGAGTGTAAAAATGACTAGCTTATGAAAGTCTATAGCCTAGTTTACCGTAAGAAGCGTCTCTGACTCCGAACAATGTCATAAGCGATGAAGAAGTCCCGTAGACTGAGTTAGGATGCACTCTGCCTCCGTTTCTCTTGTCCACAAACCCACAGTTTTCCTTAGCAACAGTGTAAAAGAGACGCACAATGTTATGCGGGTGAACATCTGTGCGCCCCATGGCATACCCATGTGTTTCCTTACCACAGATTAACAACTTAACAGATGAAGGAAGACACGAACACGATCTGTGAAAGTGAAGAATGCATCGTTGAATGAAAGGGAAAAATATCCTTTGAAATTTCAGATAGGAGTAGAGGGTTGCGGTTGTTTAAAAATAGCTACAGCTGGCTTGGTTAGGTAATCTCCGTGAGCTGTCAGCGCAGCAGTTTGCTTTGCAGAGAAATCCATTCATGAAGGCCTCACATGGAGACAGGCAAGCTGAATCACACAAACACACACGTGTACACACACACACACACACACACATAACTCTCTCTCTCACACACACACACACATACAGACACACATCTCTCTCTCTCTCTCTCTCTCTCTCTCTCTCTCTCACACACACACACACACACACAAACCTGTAAGGAGATATATTCGAAATTGAATCCCGAAAGACTATTTAGGAGCAAATTTTCCCTAATTAACTGTTCAAGCCTTTGCACCCTCAATGTACCCAGCACACAGTGCTAATGCGTGGGCATAGACTAATTTAGCCCAAGGGCTATTAAGGTGACATCACACACATCACACACACACACACACACACCCATCACACAGACACACATCACATAGACACAAATGTGATATGGTATGGTATATGCCATATGACTTCTTGGTACTGGTGTGTTGGGTTAATGCATTAAAGGAGAATTCCGGTGTGATATTGACCTAAAGTGTATTGAAACATGATACCGAGTGTGAACGTATGTCTCATAGCCCATCTCGGCTTGTCCCCTGCACTCCAAAATCTGGCTAGTTAGCCGATGCTACCAACAGCTTTTTCAATAGTGGTGCTTGACATCCGGCTAGCCATGCAAATAAATCACTGTTTTACACCCATTTAGAAGGCTCAATGTATCTCCACACTTCATTGGTAGACTTCGAGGGCCCTGACATTTAAAGCGAGACATTGAGAACTTTGAAAAAGCACTGGTATTTTACTTACAAGGACGATTTATACAGACAGTATCTTCTTCCGAAGTTTAAGCGTTTGCAGCCATCTTGAATTTAGTGCGATAAAGTCGAACAACGAGTAAGAATGAACAGGTATGATAAGGGATCAGATTCCAAAAATAATTCAGTGGAAATGCATGGATTCCAGTTGCTGCTACTGGAAGAAACTGGAATCCATGCATTTCCACTGAATTATTGTTCGATGCCGAAGCACCACTATTGAAAAAGCTGTTGGTAGCATCGGCTAACTAGCGCCAGATTTTGGAGTGCAGGGGACAAGCCGAGATGGGCTATGAGACATACGTTCACACTCGGTATCATGTTTCAATACACTTTAGGTCAATATCACACCGGAATTCTCCTTTAAGCATTAATGCATCATTGAAGTCTTCTTTTAGTCTAGGACTAGGCTTAATCTGTGTTTGGGAAACCAGCCCATGGTGTCTGTGAACATTTCGTGTGTTGCCATCTGGCAGGAGGACAAATAAAAAGCATGGTTTATTTGTCAATCAAGAAATGGCAGAAAGCCACCACTCTGTGTACACATACACACACACACACACACACACACACACACACACACACACACACACACACACACCCCATGCACACACGCACTCACGCAGCACACCCACCCACACACACACACACACACACACACACACACACACACACACACACACACACACACACACACACACATCCATGCACACACACAGGCATGCACACACACACACACACACACACCTGACAGCTGCAGGCTAGTCCTCTATCTCTTCTATGTCATACTCGTGGCCCTAATCAACGTAATGAGTCTGGATCTGACTGACATGGTGCAGGTGCACTGAGCGCGGATCTGTACTCAGAGGAAACTTGAATTGTATCGATGCATGCACACATCCTGTCCTGAACACTACATGAAAGCCTGCATCTGAAGAACTAGGTTGTTACAGTTTTACAGGCATTAGGCTTCATCACTTTGTACCGCCTTCCCGTGTTGCTTATCTTTCATTCCCTCTTTACTTCTATAAATAAATGGGCAATTGTTTCATGATGAGCTTGATTGGCATATTTACAGTATATTAGCTCTTAAGTAGAAATGAATATCCCAAAAAAAAAACACAAGAACCACAGCAAAGCTACTGAGAGAATAACTGGCAAAGCAAAGTTCAGCAGAC
>NC_063212.1:15996726-16001726 GCF_017589495.1 Alosa alosa
GATATAGGTTAGTAAGAAATTATTTTTTAGTTCTCTTTTGAAGTTGGAGATAGAGGGCAACACCTTGAGGCGATCATCAATCCCATTCCAGATCTGCGTCTGAAGTCCAGATCTGAAGTTCGAATTTCCAAGATGAAAGCTCCCATTAACCATAAATGAAAACCGTAGAAATGTACTACCGGTACTTGCTTAGCTACTACTACTGACACTACTTCATTATCAGTTCTGACCTATTTGTCATGTTTTTCCTGAATGAGTAACTGATATGTGCCCTCTTTTCTTCATCTCTCTTTTGATTTGCCTTACAGCTCAGGTCCACAGATAATCCCAAAAGCAGCCAAACGGCGGCAGCCGATAACAAAGGTGAGTTGGGCACACGACACCAGCACTTCTGTGCATCTCAGTCTCATGTCAACCTTACACAGGCATTGTGTTCATCACAACCACTTCATTAAAAGTGTAATCCATCATTGTAATCAGATGCTCTTTTTGTTTGTTGAACATTTGTCCTGGCTCTGATGAAGTCAATTTTGCACCCTGTTTGGTAAATGGGAGAAACCCATTTGAGTTTCTCATTTCCTTTATAGTTTTTTTTTAAGTAACATACGGTGTATTTATTCAGTATGTTTGAGCCCGCATAACTTGCAAAACATTCACATTACTGGTAGTAACTAGTAGCCAACACTCCAGTGTGTACCTATGTCGGTAAAAATGCTTGTCGCTGGGGCAGTACCCTTTTGAAGAACAATAATGTACCCATGAATGCAGGTACTTTTTTGTACGCTATCCATCTGTACCCATCGAGGTACACTTGTGTACCTGCAATGACAATGAATGTACCTGTATATCATTTTTGCATAAAAAGGTACTAATCTGTACTTTAAGGGTACCAAATATCACCCAGATGTCCTTATATGGATGAAGATGGCATCTTTGGGTACTTTTTGTAGGCGAACTTCAGAGGTCAATTACTGGAAGTTTGTACCCAGAATGCCACATCAAGTAGATGACTATCCACAACAACTTAATCCTGTGCATAGGGCTTAAAGTATTGCTTGTGCTGGAGGAACAGATTTAGGAACAGATTTATTGTCAGTCATAGGGCCCAAATTCTCTTGCAGCGCCCCTGCAGACACATAATGCAAGTACTGTAAGCATTGAGTGCCCAACTTTGTGACACCACCAAGGGGACAGATCAATGCTAATTGAGAAAGTAGTCAATTTTGCATTGTACCCAAGAAGAAGTATGTCTACTCTCTAAAATGTCCATATATTCTAATAATGGTCTCCTCAATGGTAATACTGACAATACTCTGACAATGTCTTACAGTCATTTTGCTCATCAGTTGTTCTACAGTATATACACATCACAAAAAGCCAGACACATCATACACTTCCCAAAAAGCCAGAATAAACAGTAATGAGAAGAAAAACAAACATTATAAACAACAAAGTAACATTTACCCATAATCCCTAATTGCTGTAGTTAGGACCATAACTTACATGTTTTAACACACATGTGTACCTTGATAGGTACAAAAAATACCTGCATTCATGGGTACATCATTGTTCTTCAAAAGGGTACTACCCGACAAGTATTTGTACTTCCTTCGATACACACTGGTACTTGCATTTCTTAGAGTGCACCAAGCTCCTCTAAGTTGCTCCATTACTTGGTGAGTGAGACAAAGTTAAAGCTACACTGTCTAATGTCATGGGTAAATTATTGGGGGGAAATTCTCCCATTTAGCGGTGATATGGTATATTGCAACAGACTCCAGGTACATTAATGGTCCCGAAATGGTACGTATTAGTACTTCAGTGGCTCAATTGTGTCTCCTATAAGGTACAGGGTCAAAAGTTATACCTAAAAGAACAAAAATGTATCCCTATTTTTGAGAGAGAATAATTAACTCTGTACAAATACTCCTTAGCTGTTGGGTACTCTATACATACCCACTAAAACAGTCTGTAGAGCTCACAGCTGTTCTGATTGTGAGTCTTGCATTGTCAGGGAATCTCAGTCTGCCGTCTTTGAGTTTTCTTTTTCACCCTAGGTAGGTACTAGGTAGGGGGTGTTTTTTAAGATCTTACCTCAGAAACCCAGGATCTGAATTCCTTCAAGACAGCCATAAATGTACCCTGGAAATCCAGAGTTCTTGCGAGAGCACAATGGAATTGTCTCTGCGAGACACTCTGGCAATGAGCAATGAACGTTACTTTTACCCCAAATTCCGGGGAACCAGCTAAACTGATGAAGACAGCGCTGCAACGTTGGAGGACAGTACACATTGGACATTGGACAACGTTGGAGGACAGTACACATCCGATTGCGTCGAAGTCTGAAATCATTCAAGAGAAAACATGGTCTAGTGTTATCCAATTGCGTGCAGTGAGATTTTTAAATGCATGCTTGTTGCCGCCCCTTGATTTGGGCCATTACATTGTTCGTGGCCAGACCCATAATCTTTCTAGATTACCAGGGTCTGGATTTTCCAGGCTACCGTAAATGTTGACTATCAGATACCCATAAATCATCTCACTAAGGAGGCACATGAGTGTTACTTGCATGCCTGTGTTCAATGAGTGATTTTTTCACTATTTTCTGTCAATCTGTCAAACAACTTAATAAATAAACTTGATAAATCAAGACAATAATCAACATATTAATTAACTATGAAAATAATCATTAGTTGCAGCTCCACTAGCGCGTCATGCCTAACAATGGCCCTTAGCTGTTGTAGAATCAGTGTAACCTACGGCCTCTCGGAGCTTATTGCTTAAGTAACTTTTATGAATATACCTTAGTTGTGATGTCTTCTATTTAAAAAGTAAAGTAAATGTATGACACTAGTGGTATTGTCCTGCAAGTGTGAAATGTGATACCTGCCTGTACATAGATTAGTAGTGTGTGTGTTGTTTGTTGTCTGTTTGCTCATTATTGATGTCCCCTGAGGTGTGTATCTGTAATGATATAGCACTGGTTTGATAGTTATCTTATATAGGACTTTATGCAGTAGTTTGTTGGTAATCTGCTTGCTGGCATTGTCCATTTTAGTAGATATTGCATTGGTCTGGGGCACGTTTACCAAAACCATAGTTGCTAACCAACTAAGTTGCTAACAGGTTAGCAACTATAGTTTTGGGAAACGCACCCCGGATTTGTTATAAAGGACCTTATGCAGTAGTGTGTTGGTAGTATTTTGACTGGCGTTGTCCGATATAGTAGATATAGCACTGGTTTGATAGTTTTTTTATAAAGGACCTTATGCAGTAGTGTGTTGGTAGTATTTTGTCTGGCGTTGTCCGATATAGTAGATATAGCACTGGTTTGATAGTTTTATTTATAAAGGACCTTCTGCAGTGGTGTGTTGGTAATGCTGGCTGGCGTTGTCCGTTGCAGAGAAAGCTGCGGAGACGCCGGCAAAGCCCCAGCAGGAAGAAGAGGAGGTGGACATCGATCTGGAGGCCCCTGAGACGGAGAAGGCCGCCCTCGCAATCCAGAACCAGTTCAGACGTTTCCAGAAGAAGAAGAAGTAGAGAAGGACGTCATGGCAGAGAACGCTAAAAAATCCCCAAAAAAAACAAAACAAAACAAAACTGTAAAACAAAACAAAATGACAAATATTAAATTATTAAATCAATCAGTTAATCAATGCATAATCCTAAATGCACATAATGAAATGATATCCAACAATGAGAACATATGATTCCGCCAGAAAAGAAAAGTGAGAAGAAAGAAAGACTTAGAGAGACAACATGAGAAAGGAACACATGGCTTAAAGAGTAGGCTTACCAGCTTACTTTGAGATGCGAATGAAAGGGAAGACAGCGAGGGAGATGGATGAGAGGAAAGAAGGCAGAAAGAAGCGGAAATTATAATCTAGCATGACAAGTATCCTATCACCCATCCTGATGAGAACCTCCACCTCCACCTCCACCACACCCCCACCCTCTGAGATACCTCACTCCTGCTCGAAAAGGGAACATACCCCTCCCCTAACACCACCACCAAATACACACATATTTTTTCACTCTCTCACTTACACACACACACACACACACACACACACACACACACACACACACACACACACAGTCACTGATCAGTACCTGTCCTACAGAGGTGACACATATGCCCATGTCAAAAGTATGGTGCCATGGGCTTTCGCGTTCTCTGTACATACAGACAAGAGTAGCTGCTTAGCTAGTGTCCTTCGGCCAGAACGGCACAAGAGCACAATTACAGAGGTAAAAAAAGAACAAGCACATCGGCCAAACCCAGCTCCCACTTTTGTCTGGTCATCTCTTTCTTTTCATTACTTTTTTTTTCTCTTTCTCTCTCTCTCTCTCCCTCCCTGTCTCTCCTATACCTCTGTGGTTGGAAACAGAGGGACTTATATGCCAGCTCAGGTTCTGTGTTTCCGCCCCCAGTCTACCGGCTCAGTGTCAGACGTGCGTCTGAGAAACAAGATCCGCTTTTTGTTTTTTTATATCGCTTCGTTTGTCTTTCGCTTTAGAGCTCTCCTTCGCTCCGGGTCTGACGTAAGCTTCAGTTACCTGCGGCCGCTCTCGGCCTCCTTCGGTCAAGCCACCTGAAGCTGCTCCCGTTAGGTGACCAACATGCTGTCCGCGGCTCTTTGTTCATTATTGATGCCCACTGAGATGTGAGTCAGTAAGGAAATGCTTAATTAAATGAGGGAGTGGTCCGACAGTGGCTCAGAGCAAGAGACGTTGGCGTGGTAACAAGATCAGACCTGAGGTTAGTCACCGACTGATAGGAAAACACTTAACGAAGGCACTCCAAATGAAAATGCTGTCTTATGCCAACTGATGGGAAAAGCTCTTGGATCCCAATCAAGTGATCGTCCAACTCAGATCAGGATATTAGTTTCACACGTTATCAACACAAGTTAAGTGCTTATTTAATTGTTTCTGTTTGTATTGAACTATTAAATAAGGTAAAGCGCATGGGAGAGAGAGTGAGAGAGAGATTCCTC
>NC_063212.1:16006726-16009226 GCF_017589495.1 Alosa alosa
ACTCAAAGAATCTCCCATAGAAATGTATGGGGTTAGTTTGTAACGCAAACATGGCAGTCGTCTACACATATTCCGCCCCTTCCGCTGCCAAAAGTTGGCATGTGAATACATCGTGGCAATCATGTGGTGTGTTGTGAATACATTGTGGCAATCATGTGTTGTGATCTCGCAGCTGGAGCAAGGTTGGTGTTGTGAAGTCTTGCGCACGTGCAGTTCTGCCTGAAAGAGATGCCTGATAAGTGCCCAAAATGCATTGCAATATGGCCACCGAGTGGAGGGACTTGCCTAAAAGGTCTTTGGTGCAGTCAGCTGCAGAGACAAGAATCAGTCTGAGGGATGATCACTCCAGGAAGTCATCAGAAGGCTCTAATGCGCTGACCGTATATGACTTGGACATATAAACATACAGAGACAGGAAGATCAAGAGTGAGACAAAGACAGATGGAGTGAGAGTGAGGGAGGAAGAGAGAGAGAGAGAGAGAGAGAAAGAAAGAGAGGGAGTGAGAGTGAGGGAGGAAGAGAGAGAGAGAGAGGGAGAGAAAGAAAGAGAGGGAGTGAGAGTGAGAGAGAGAAAGAAAGAGAGGGAGTGAGAGTGAGGGAGGAAGAGAGAGAGAGAGGGAGAGAAAGAAAGAGAGGGAGTGAGAGTGAGGGAGGGAGAGAAAGAGAGAGAGGGAGAGAAAGAAAGAGAGGGAGTGAGAGTGAGGGAGGGAGAGAGAGAGAGGAAGAGAAAGAAAGAGAGGGAGTGAGAGTGAGGGAGGAAGAGAGAGAGAGAGGGGAGAAAGAAAGAGAGGGAGTGAGAGTGAGGGAGGAAGAGAGAGAGAGAGAGGGAGAGAAAGAAAGAGAGGGAGTGAGAGTGAGGGAGGAAGAGATGGACCAGGGAGGAGACACAGAGAGACTACATTCCTGAGGCCCGGCTAAATGGAGGCAGTGTGTTACAGAGGGTGACAAATGCTGGAAATTCTGGATGGCGGAGAGGAAAAGGCCTCATTCCATGCAAGCTCCTTGGCTGGACCTACTCCACGGAGGCATTGGCAGCGTTCAACAATCCGTACAGTCCACAGCAGCGCCGGACAAAAGCAGAAATTCTTTCAGCACAAATGGGAATGACATGGAAATCGACTTTGGCAGGGCATCTGGTGTGGAAACGGGATGTATACATTTCAATCAATTTACAAATCAATCAGTCAATCTATCGGTCAATCAATCCCTTATTGTCCTGTCAGTCAAGGCACGGCTGACAGGAAATTGACTGGATGCAGCTCTGAGTATAGATCACATGATTCAGGCATTTTACAAAGACTCATGCACATTCGATCTGTCACCAGAATAACAACAGGTCTGTTTTGCGTCTTAGAGACTGTGAGACTTAGAGACTGTGCCTGTGTTTCCGCAAACTATGCATTTCCTATGCATTGAAATATGCATATGCTTTTCCTATGCATTGAAATGGGTTGCTATACTGTGAATTTAGAATAAAAAAGGTCCAAGTGTGCTTTGGGGAAATATGTGATTAAAAAATCTAAAATCAAATAACCAAATAATAATAAAGAAAACACTTAAACTTGTGGACAGATAGATAGATCAGGTGCAAGCTAGTTATCGGTTGATATCTACTGTACACCTACTGTACCGTGCCAAACAGACCATGCACGACCTACTAGAAGGTCACAGCCCTACCACTGTCCCTGTCAGTGAAGGAATGAGGCACATTACTAAAAATGCCTGTCAACTTAACAACACCCCAGAGAGACAGGGAATCAGTGGATATTTATTGCACAATAAGGCCTTTAGAGATACAACACTGTTGAAATGGCTGCCATGTGCTGCCCAAATTACTGCTGAATGTCACCCTACGTTGAGTTGAGAGATGTGTCCTCCAAAGTAGACTTTGACTTAAATGCAACTTTGAAAATAGGAAGGATGACATTATATGATAAACAAATTATATCTATAATATTGATCACAAAAAGAATGCAGTTTTTAAAAATAGGACTGAGGAAAAACAATTGCAGCTCAAGCTGTCTATACTTCAGAAGCATTGATAAATCCAATATCAGAGTCGCAAGATGATGAGTTTGAGGATGACTGTTTATATGTTGAATTCAGGGTCATTCAGAGTCATGACTAATACATCATATTCCTATTGGCAGGGCGGGGAGCCCATCATTACTGAAGTTTGATGGTTGGCGTAGGCAGCCAACAGATGGGATTAACATTTGAGTCACTTGAATGTCCAGGAAAGTCCCAGACTGCTGGTGAATGTCAAGCCAACAAGATGAATTTTTTATTGAAATATTAAATATTATTAAATTGTTACAAAATAATATTATTAAATTGTTAAATCTCTGGCCATTTTGTGGTGACTGAGTCAAGCAGAAAGACATGGAATATATGAGAAAACAGTCAACAAGACTTGCTCTCTCTCTCTCTCACACACACTCATACAGTCGTTTTATCCTTTTCATATTTGTGTGAGGTGAGGTGAGTGCGTGTCAGGTAT
>NC_063212.1:16011726-16016726 GCF_017589495.1 Alosa alosa
GTGGAAGCTTTGCAACAAGGCAGGGGTGTGACACAGAGCTGCACTGCAGCACACCGGCCAGCAACAGTTCCAATGTCACCTCCGTTCAGATGACCGGCTGCCTGCTTGCCCGTCCGTCTGTCTGTCCCTCCATACTCACCCCCACCCCACCATCAGCATTCCCCCTCCCCAACCCCTCTGCCCCCCTCACGAAACGGGACGGGGGGCCAATGTGACCCCTACTCAGTGGCTTCAGAGGATTTGGTGTGTATGGGGGGGGGGGGGCTTAGAGATCCGCTTGGCAGGGGTACTAAGGCAGCGGTGGGCAGACTTAAAGGGCTTTTGCCCGCGCACCTGCCTGCCTGCCCGCCTGTGTGCCCCACAGCCCCTGCTGTTTACTTAGACTGAGATTCTTTAGGGTAAATGAACACGCCGCAGGGAACATGTGCACGTGGGCACTGGGAAATGACAACATAAGAGCCATGGTCTTATCAGAGCAATAGAGATTACAGCAAAGCTGCAAGCTCATGCAGATAGGCAGACAAAAGACAGAAAGAAAGAAGATAGATAGATAGATAGATAGATAGATAGATAGATAGATAGATAGAAAAATAGATAGATAGATAGATAGATAGATAGATAGATAGATAGATAGATAGATAGATAGATATATTGATTGATTGATTCAGGGACAATGACACATGTAATATAATTGACTAAGTTGCTATGGATAAAAGTGTGTATTTGTGTATTTGTGTTGTGTTTTGTGGGGGTGATTTGAATACAGCATCTAATACCATGTACATCTGTACGTCAGCCCAGCCCGCAAAGGCTGCAAAGCCGTCGACATACAGCCCATCATCCGCGAGCATCTTTGACCAGCACGTCGTAATTAGAGCAACAAGGGCTCAAATCCTCCCGCAGCTCCTAGAGATGGACTCCAGACGATCATTTGTTTCCCTTGCAACTGGCAGACAAATGGCCCACCCCCCGACCCTGTCCACCAGAGGAGCATTTATACTTAATGGGACCATTTAAAGTGCCTTTATGATGCTATTGAAAGCGGGTGGCGTGAGAAATCAAGTGGGTGATTAAGAGGGGAAGGAGGTGAGAAAATAAAGGGGCTTTTCAGAGCTACATGTGTGGAGTGAGTGGGCGTCGATCATTTTTAGGTATTGCCAGAAATGGAATGCTTTTTTTTTTCGAATAGTGAGGATTAGGTTGGGTATTGGCTTAACTCTGCCCTGCATGCATTGTTGGGTGTTTTCCTCTGTACCCTGAGGATCCTTTTGCAGAACACTGCATGCAGGGCTTTAGTTGGATGTTTATCTCCAATATGAAAAGTCACTTTTTTGGATTTGACTCCACATCTCACTGCCATATAGTGCAATTGGTTTGATTTATGTCTTGAATCCAAATTCTGATTAGTAGCTCCAATCTAATTGATCTTGTGATGCCATAAATGCTCACTTCGCCCTTCGCAGCCAAGCCAAAGTTTCCTGTTGAAGTGAGAGTTATGCCTCACTTCAGCCCCTAATTGTTTATTACCTCTGTAACTTCTTATATGGGGGTAATTATTATATGGGGGTAAGTCCTTCATTCCATGAGCCATGTATCCAACATGTAATATGAGATTGAAATGGTTTAGCAGCCAATTTAAATTAGAGGTCTGCATATTCAGGATTAAGGATTCATTTAGGATACCATCTATACCACAGGACTTAATGGGCTGCAGATTGCATAGCCTCTCCTCTCTTTCAGGGTTATTGAACAATATAACAGGCTTTGATGGTCATGTATGGCAGTCAAGGTTTTCCAAACTGTCAGATATTTAGTGTTGATCAGAATTTAGTAAAGGATGGTTACATAGTTTTGTGAAATGCTCTCCCCAGCCAATGCTCTGAAATGATGAAGCCTTTTGTTTAAATATTTCCAGTTTTACAGAAATTGTAAATTGTTTATTGATTGTCATCATGCTGTTGCTTTTGTATATATTTTCTTTGCTCTTATTGCATATTTGTACATCTTGAGGCATACAGAGTGCCTAAATCTTAGATAGATAGATAGATAGATAGATAGATACTTTATTGATCCCCAGGGGAAATTCAAGGTCTCAGCAGCAGCATACATACAACACAAACACATTCTTTAACAGCAGAAAGAGTAATTAAAGTATATAATATAAAAACACAACTAAGCAGTAAGGACAGTAGAAGATAAAGAATATGCTAAATATACTAAAATAGAAATTATACTAACACTTAATACAATATATAAAAATATACTAAAATACAAATTACAAAAATACAAATTATACTAACACTTAATCTAAATCAATTATAAAAACAGTATCCACATAGTAGTGATTAATAAATCAGAGGCGCTTGCAATGACTGAGGCAGGGACTGAGCCTGTGATTCTCTGTGCATAGTAAGGTATGGTAAGGTGCTCTAAGGTGCTCTGTGTGAATGAGTGTCATGGTGGTAGTGCAATGGTGATAGTGGTCATGGTGATAGTGCAAATGAGTAAGTCAACAGCACAACAATGCAGAAATAAAGTAAAGTCTATATATCTATATATTTAACTATTTAAGAAAATGTATAAGTGTGGCCAATATAGCACGCAAACAGTGAGGCATAAAGACAGTGGTACAAGTGGCTAGTGGACAGACAGTACCAAACATGGAGGGGGTGAAGAGGCAGACAGACTATGCAGAGAAGTCTATCTCTCCTCTTCCCTTAAGTGAGGCATTGAACAGTTCAATGGCCCTGGGGACAAATGACTTTCTCAGTCTGTCAGTTGTGCAAGGCAGTGAGCGAAGTCTCCAGCTGATCAGGCTCTTCTGCTTAACAATAGTGCTGTGGAGTGGGTGACACTCATTGTCCAAGATGTTGATCAGTTTGTTCAGGTCCTTTTGTCAGATAGTGAAGTGATGCACTCCAGTTCAGCTCTAACTACAGAGCCAGCTTTCCTTACCAGCCTGTCAATTCGCCCCACATCCTTCTTCCTTGTGCTTCCTCCCCAGCATACTACTGCATAGAAGAGGACGCTGGCAACAACAGACTGGTAGAACATCCTGAGGAGCTTACTGCACACATTGAACAGCCTCCTCAGGAAGTACAGCCTGCTCTGCCCTTTCTTGTAGAGTGCGTCAGTGTTGGCTGACCAGTCCAGTTTATTATCCAGGTGGAGACCTAGATACTTGTAGGTGCTAACCACCTCCACATTGACCCCATCAATGTGGACTGGTAGCAGAGTGGGCTTAGACCTGCGGAAATCCACCACCATCTCCTTGGTCTTTGAAGTGTTAAGTTGAAGATGATTGAGTTTGCACCATTGCACAAAGTCCTCCACCAGGCTCCTGTACTCCTCCTCCTGCCCGTTCCTGATACACCCCACAATTGCAGTATCATCAGAAAACTTCTGCATGTGGCATGACTTCGGTGTTGTAGCAGAAGTCAGATGTGTACAGGGTGAACAGGACTGGAGAGAGCACAGTTCCCTGTGGCTCTCGGTGCCAGATCACAGTGTCAGAGAGACAGTTCTTCAGTCCTGACCGAACTGTGGTCGCTCGGTCAGGTAATCTGTAATCCAGGTTACCAGGTGAGCGTCCACACCCATCTGCAAGAGCTTGTCTCCCAATCTGAGGGGCTGGATGGTGTTAAAAGCACTTGAGAAATCAAAGAACATGATTCTCACAGCACTTTTCCCCTTGTCTAGGTGGGAATGTGTCCTGTGTAGAAGATAAGTGATGGCATCGTCCCGCCCACTTTCTCCTGGTAAGCAAACTGTAACGGGTCTAGTGCATGGCGTGCCTGGGGTCTGAGCATGCCTAAGACCATCCGCTCCATTGTCTTCATCACATGTGATGTAAGAGCGACAGGTCTGTAGTCATTAAGCTCACTAGGGTGTGGCTTCTTAGGGACAGGGGTGAGACATGATGTCTTCCACAGTGTTGGAACTTGTCCAAGGCGTAGGCTCAAATTGAAGATGTGCTTCAGTGGCTCCCCCAGTTCAGCAGCACAGGCCTTGAGTAGACTTGGGCACAGTCTGTCAGGCCCAGCTGCTTTATTGCTGTGCAATTTCTTAAGTTGGACTGTCACTTGATATTTTGTAATGGTGAGGGGTGTAAGGGGAGGGGAGGGGGAGGGGTGCATCTGAGATCTGTGTGTCTGATGGCTGTTGACTGAGGTCGTAAATCTTGGTTGTCTGGTTAATAATTCTCTCTCTCTCTCTCTCTCTCTCTCTCTCTCTCTCTCTCTCTCTCTCTCACCTGCTCTCTCTTACACAATGACTTGCACAATAGTAGTAAAGTACACACACACCCACTCTTTACACAGGTGAGAAAGACACACCCAGAAACAACTTAACTATGAGGCGGAGCTGTACTGGCCTACGTCCTCTCTTAGAGTCTGACACAGAGAAAGGAAGAGAGAGAGAGAGAGAGGAAGTTGAGTTATTCCCATTTTTATGGGGTAAATATCTGTGAGAAGCAAGCAAGAAGAGAGAGAGAGAGAGAGGAGAGAAAGTGGAGATATGTGGAAGATAAGAGGAGGAAGAAAGTGGTGGTATGTGGTATATAACAGTGGTATATAACAGGTGTATAAAGACCATTTCAGCTCTGGACTAAAGTTCTACATCTTAAATAGGCCGCTGAGAGAGAGAGAGAGAGAGAGAGAGACAGAGAGACAGAGAGACAGAGGGAATAGGTCAGTGCTGTGTCTGGACCTTACAGCCTCACCAGAAGACAACATGACCACACAGAGTAAGTCCTTCAGTTGATCTGCATCTGCTCTGGAAAAATAAATACAAATATAATCATTAATTATTCATTATATATTCATATACTATTCATATCATAATTATGCTAGATAAAATATGCTATGTAAACATTTCAATCAGTCTTGACTGGCACATGATGTTCATCAAAGTGGCCAATTTTCTTTTACTAGTGTGCTATTGTGAGCTTTACCCGCTGGGTTTTTCCACGGTAAGGAGTGTATTTGTGGCAGCTTTGAGTT
>NC_063212.1:16024226-16034226 GCF_017589495.1 Alosa alosa
AAACACACAAGCACATGCACACGCACACACACACACACACAGACATAAACATAAACATGTACACACACACATGCACACAATTCAAGAATGTATCAGAATTATGAACAGGCAAGATGGAGGTGGGGTTGTATTACATGTATTTTACATGTGAAATCTATGAACTAATCATGTTTTGTTGTCTTGTTGTCTAGCAGATACCAGTGAGAATTGAGTGTGCATAATGCAATTCAGTGAGACAGTTAGAATCATATATGCCTTTCAGCGCGACTTATTTTTTTGGAAAAATGTGCTGGACTGGGTGGCGGTCATATTTTGTACCACTCTGCGGTACATCTAGTTACAAATTGGACATGTAGATCATATATACACATAGTTTAAACGCTAAATAATATAGAACATAAATTATATGTGTGTGTGTGTGTGTGTGTTATAGGTGTTTAGTCCACTAACGTCTCCCTTTTCCCCTGTAGTCCTCATCCCAGAAGGAGCTGGAGGAGAGCTGGCAGGTGTATGCGGAACTGCAGAAGGTTCTGGAACGGAGCCAGGCGGAGCTGGTGGAGGCCATCACGGGGCGGCAGCGTCAGGCGGAGGAGCAGGGCCGGGAGCTGGCCCACAGCCTGGAGCATGAGCTCGGACTCCTCAAGAGGCGCAGCAACGAGCTGGAGGCCCTCGCGCTCACGCAGGACAGAGTGCTCTTCCTACAGGTGTGTGTGTGTGTGTGTGTGTGTGTGTGCTGTAGGGCTGGGCAGTTAATGGAAAACACATTTCAACACAAACACAGCTCCATCCATGCACACACAATAAAAAGAAACATCTGACAACCAATCTGAATTCTAGGGGGATAAATATGCAGTATAGTCATCTACTGTAGGAATGTTTTAAATTGTGAATGATAAACATATCGAAGTGCTACTGATATAAACCCATATAAAAGAGGTGTCCCTCCATCCACACATGTGGACAGAGACAAAATATCCTCACTGGACAAGTTTTCTAAGGAAGTTATTTGTTTTTACAGTTGCTTCCTACACTGCCTCCGCCACCTGAACCTTCTGATTGGTCAGCAGTGTCTGTGAACACAGACCTGTACTTGGGCACAATCAGGAAGTCGGTCAACTCCCTGGTGGACAAGTTCCAGGATGAGCTCAAAAAGCTGCATGGCAAAGGTGAGCTAATCCACCTTATTCACGAAATCCGTCCGGTTTTCATGTAACGTCCATTCAACATTATAACTTAGTGCAGTCTCAGCAGGCTAACTAAAATATGCTTCAACTTACGTTTTTTCGAAATGTTGACAATTCTGCACTCGATATGTATAGCCTATTCTATATAATATATGACTGACAGAAAAATATAAAAGTCTGCTTTTACATGGCTTAGGATATGTCAAGCACTGTCTACCGCCACATTCAAATCAATACAATGCAGCTTGCAAACCGTTTGTATGAATACTGAGGTGTAATGGCGACCCTCATTGTTGGCTGCACAATATCGTGGATAGTCAGCAGGGGTTAGTGACTTTGAGCAGATGGGGCTAGATGCCTCACAAAGTGCCAGCAATGTCAACAGCTAACTGACTGACAGCAACATATGGCCAATCAGGCAGCAGCTTAGCACATAGCTTAGCCCTTAGCACTTTTGCTTGTTTACCTGATTGTGCCACGTGCAGCTGTGCCATAATTGACTCTGACCCCTGAAAAATGCCTGTCCCTCTCCACAGAACTTGGGAAGCTGCAGAACTACACAAGTAAGTGCTCTCCTCTCCTTCCTTGTTCCTAGAGGGACATGTGTCAAGAAGTTTTTTGCATTACTGATTTCTCAAACCAGCTAGGGCTGGGCGATATATCGGCATTACGACTACGACCGATATATTTTTGAAAACGATATGTAGTTGAGACAATATCGCAATACCAGTATTATGTCAAATAATGGGCCATTTTATCAAAGCCACTTGCTCTTCTGTGTTCAGACCATTCAGATAGCCGCAGCTCTGCTCAACTCGCTCCCTCGCAGCACGACAAACTTTCAAACATGTGCACTGAGTCAGATTTTGTTTTCTTGATCAGAGGTTGGTGCTCATATTCACGTCGGCACATCAACTGCTAGACAAACTTTCAAACATTCCACTGGACACTGAGTCAGATTTTGTTTACCTTGATCAGAGGTAATTTTTGGTGCTGATGATGCATATTCGATATCGGCAGATCTAAATCAACTGCTAGACCGAGAGGATTTCGTCGCTGGTGCAGTTAGGGAAATCAAAATTCCACTGGACCCCATTCAAGCGGATTTTTCTTTGTGAACATGCAAACATGAAGTTACAAAACATTGTTTACAGCTCTTGACTCACGTTGTTTAAAAATGTTTAATTTTTTTGGTACATAGCCATCATAGGCTAATTTTAAATACACTACGGCCGGGTAAAAAAAATGAATGAAAACACAATGTTTTTTTAATATTTTAGCCCAAAATATTACAGTAGCAGATCTAAAGTCCTGGTCTTTTGTTAGGGAGTAACAACCTACAGGCCCTATGTTATTGATTTTATTAAGAGGCAGTTTGAAATCCGGTTGCTGGTTGAGTGAATATGAAACACTTAGCTCTTTCTGTTTAAAAATATCGATATATATATCGTGATATCGCCAATCAGCTCCAAAATATATTGGGATCTCAGTTTTGGTCCATATCGCCCAGCCCTACTCCTTGTGCAGTTAAATATTTACAAACAGGTATGTGCTGTGTAGCCTACTTTTTCTTATTTGCACAGCTCTATCTGTATGCCAATTGGTTTTATTATATTGGCTTTTAACGGTAGCCTATGTTTTGTGTTACCTTTATTGTAAAGCTGTAGGCCTGTGTTGCCAATCAGGGTCGACCGAATATTGTTATTTGCACAGCCCTCAGAGCAACTGTATGCCTATTGGTATATGTTATTGTTTACACCTTTTTGCACAGCTCTGTTAGAGCAGTCTGAAATGAATATAATTAAAATCGGCTGTGTTGTCATAATTGTTGTGTTGAGTGAATATATGAAGCACTTCGCTCTTTCTGTTTGAAATATCAATATCGTATCGATATCGTATATCGCCAATCAGCCCCAAAATATCGGGATATCAGTTTTGGTCCATATCGCCCAGCCCTAAAACCAGCAATTTACAACCTGCTGTTTGTTTCATAGTTTTGTTCTTTTTCAAATGTCAGTGTCCTCACACAAAGATCCATAAGACCTGCAAGAAACCAGTCTTCACTGCTAAGAGCAAACCACCCACCATCATCTATGGCAGACATGTCAAAGTCAAGGCCCGCGAATGAATTATCTACGGCCCCCGGGATGATATTTGATTAGAATTAGAACCGGCAGAATTAGAACTTTCAGCTACCCCCTCCCCAGTGTTGTGCCTGAACGCGTTCATTGAACGAAAGTCACTCGTTCATATGTATTTTGAGCGAACGTGAACTGAACGTAATGTATTAGGCTACTACTGCCTGATGAACGTTACTGTGAACTTGTTCATTCTGGTGTCTGTGAACGGCACGCTCTTTCAGTTTAACCTTGTTGAATAGGGTGCCAGATTTCTACAGAGCCCTCCACCCGGCTAAAACACACCGTAAAAAGGCCTTAATATGGCAGCATGCAGGTCACCATTTGTCAAACTATGGGTCGCGGGTCCCATAATGTGGACAATGGTCTGCAGAGTGAAATTATTCCCGGCCCTCGTCTGATAATTTGCTGCGAATTGGTCAAGGAGCCGCTGACAGAAAAAGAAAACAAACATTTCTGCAATTAGTAGGAAATACTTGTTAATTTGGTGTCATCAAACATAGAGGCATAGAATTAAGTCGTGGTATGAGCGTTTATTCAATGCATGCGTGCATCGTTGGTAGCAAAGCTAAGCTTCAACCTATTGGAAGGCTAATTATGAAACGACATTTAATAGAACGACGTGGATTTATGCAACTTCCATAAAAAACAGAGCACAGACTATATAAAACACTGTTTGGCATTATTAAAGTCAGCCAAAAGCTATTAATTAGTCTTAGTTAAAGATAGTTAAAGATCTCCAGATCAGCGATTTACGCATGATCTGATCCGCCATTTCCCATTTACAAAAGCTGGTAAATGTAATTAAATAGCATATAAATATTCTATCAGTGTATGATGCTTGCATGAGGGAAACATCCCAAAACAACGGCACCCATATAACTGCTGTTGTTTTGAGAAGTATTTCTCATGCAAGCATCATGCAACAATGCAACAAACTTTTGTGAACAATCTTAGCACTTTAAACATTGACTGTTTTGAAGTGCATGTATAGCAATATAGTATATAAAAAAAAAAATTGTTATATCATTATGATAATTTAATGGGGGGTGGGAGGAGGGGGTGGGTTCATGTAGGTGGGCCCTATGACCCCAAAGTATGCCTTGACTGGGCCTCAGGTCAAAGAAGTTTGGCTGATGTAGACGACAAAGCAGCAAGGAGGCATCATATGATCATTTAAACAAGTTTTATGACAAGGTCGGTGAGGATGGGAAAAATCGTACATTTGTGCAAACTTTGCCCGCACTTCAGTCACAGTCATTATTCATTTAATCATTAAATAAAATACAGTACACGTCTTGGTTCAATGGGTTACGTGCAGTTATTTTAATATGTTTTAATAAACATTGAACCAGTCCGGCCCTCGTCTTGTAGCAAATTTGTTTTTTTGGCCCTCTAATGTATTTGACTTTGACATCCCTGATCTATGGTGTCAGTTCTAGGGCCTTTCTGAAACTAGTCCTGGTCATATGTCTCCCTAAATGATTCCCCGACTCTTTCAGATGAAATAATCCTTGACCCTGCCACCGCTCAGCGCAACCTGACCGTGTCGGAGGACGGCCGGCAGGTGCGCTACGAGGAGCACCGCGGCGGCATGCACAGCTCGGACAGCCCCCGGCGCTTCAGCCCGGCCCTCTTCGTCCTGGGCCGCGAGGGCATGTCGTCGGGCCGGCACTACTGGGAGGTGGAGGTGAGCCGCAAGACGTCCTGGACCCTGGGGGTGGCGCGTGCCACCGCCCGGCGCAAGGGCGAGATCAGGCTGAACCCCGAGTGTGGGTTCTGGTGCCTCTGGCTGCGGGACGGGAAGTTCAAGGCGCTGACCACCAACCGGGTCACGCTGGAGCTGCCGGCGCCACCACAGAAAGTCGGCATCTTCCTGGACCACGAGGCCGGGCGGGTGTCGTTCTACGACGTCAAGGCGCGCACACACCTGCACACCTTCCACACGGTCTTCAACGCGGAGACTGTCCACCCCATCTTCAGTCCATGCCCCAACCATGATGGCAAGAATGGAGCGCCACTGGCCCTGACTACGGTCAAGCATGGATGAGTCCACAGCCATGCTGAGGTGGAGGGACAATTTTATATATTGAATGACAAACTCAATGGATTCCTTGATTATTTGTCGATGGATTCCTTGTCTGCACTCTTTCTTTAAACTTAAGGGATCGTGAAATACTATCATACCTACTGAGAACTAGGGCCAACAGACTATAATTAACTGCACTTGCATTTACAACTGGTGATGTAGGAGATGGGTTTTCTAATGTGGTAATGGTATCTAATAACAATACCTGAAAAACAAAGTTTTGTCCTAAAATGGCTCTCACTACTATGAACCCTACGTATTCTGCCCTGTGCTGCCATTACCAAAAATCAAGACTTGTATTCAATATATGGTGATGGGATACAGTGCCTTAAAGTGACGTACAATTCAGGTGCATCTGACCAATGAGACTTCTGTATCTGTAGGCTTTTGTTTGACCTCTACTGCCCTTTTTTCAGTCCATGTGTGAGGACCGCACATCACTATTACACTGTAACATCAATATATATCCATCTCCACTGAATCATAAATAATCATCTTGTGATACAGCATTTTGTCTTTTTTTTTCAGATAATATATTGTTAGTGTTGTATATTGATTTGTTATATTGTTAGTGTTGTATATTGATGCACTTAAGAAGGGTTGAACTGGATTCAATTGTACTGAACTTTTTGCTCTCTTTTAAAATAAAGTTTTTCATGAACAAAAAAACAGAAAGTATGTAACTTTCATACTAGTATAATATATGAGTAGAGAAGAACATAAAACAGATAAGCAGATATACAGACAGGTAAACAGAGACAGATATCTAAAATAGTGGACTGATACGCAGACAGAGACAGGCAGATAGACACATAGACAGATTCAAATAAAAACACATGACAAAGTAATCAATGTGAAACAAGTTTCCTGGAAACAGAAACAGAAAACAGAAAGATAAACTCTCCAGGGGGATGAAGACATGGCAGGAAAACCCCTGGCTCGTGCGGAAGGGGTTAAACCAGTTCCTCTGGATGGCCCTGGAGGCCAGTCAACACGACAGGAGCCAATAAGAATCTGGGTTGGGGTGGAGGGGGTGAGAGAAGGCTGCAGTGCAGGGTGGAGGTATGGGTGGTGAGCGGAGGGGGTGACACGGGGGGGGGGTATTTTGGGGTGCGAGTTGTGTGTCAGCTGTGGCAGGGTGTCACCAGCCAAAGCGGTCACTGTAAACTCTGTCCCTGAGCGGGAGCAGACCTCTGGGTAAGTCCCCTGCAGAACACACATGCATACCCATCTGTGTATTTGTTAGAGTGATCGTTTTTTGACCTTTTCTTTGGTAAACTGGTTTTGTGGTTATTACAGGATGATTAGAATTATGGTCATCATTGGAAGTTAGCAAGGCTAGCTGTGGTAGCCTGTTGCTAGTGCATGTCACTAGTGCATGTCACCTCTCTGAAACAGAGAACCCGCTTTATCAGGAAATGGACACCTGATCTGTGTTGGCATGTTTCCCAAGTGTCTACAGAGTAGGGCGACTGTGCTGTCTGTTGTTGTCTCTTTTTCTGAAATCCAGCCCAATCAGTGATTAAACACACGGAGGGCAAATTGATTTGAGAGCTCCAAGTCACATGCATGGCTCAGATGGAAAAGAGCAAGTTCCAGCACGTTTCTCTGTCAGGTGGCATGTTGTGAGAGAGAGAGAGAGAGAGAGCGGCAGACGGCCACTGTGGTGGGGGCCTTGTATTTTTGGAAGGAAGTTAATGCTCGCCTGCTATGTTTAGCCAACCTTCTACATATTCCTAAACTCACAGCTCAAATTCTAAAACAGTTGCAGGGGGGTGGCCGGTCAGACATGCTGACAGAGGTCCTGCTAATTACATAAAATGAGTTTAGTAAATTTAGCTGCGACATTTGTGAATAATGTATTCAGAAGTGCTGATGTGCCATATTGTTGCTAACTTGTGACCAAAAGTAGACAAGGTAGGTAGACTACAGCGCTGAAAAGGATATGGATTGTATTATCTGCTTCTGCCAGTCTCTACTGTTTGATATCATGTCATAAAAACCGATCGGCCTGTGGTGTTATAAATGAAGCAGGTTATAAGCCACTCCTTCTAGAGTTGTTTTTAATATGCCAAAATGTAGGTCAAAAGTTTCTTTTGAGGTTTGGGATAATAATACTCTAGTATCAATTCATTTCAACAAGTTGTGTCTGGAATTCAGTATAATCGTTCCCAAAGATTGTCTAATTAATTCTGTGAGTGGCATATCTATGCAAAATTCCTTAAATATATTACAGTAAGTTAATGGTTTCATTATCGTGAATTCAGGATCTCAGTCTTTTCACTAGCCAGCTCTTTCTTCCTGTCACAGTCATTACCTCCCATACCTTGACAGAGATATTTATTACGCAATTTATAAATATAATAAGATTTATATTTGTACGCATCATATCATGCAACTTGTATTTGGTAATGTACATTAAGCCTACTAACACATTTTTAAAAAAATAAAAAAATTGTAATTTAGTAAATTGATAGTCTTTATTGTCTGCAAAGGACATCTGTTGTCACAGACTGTACAGTGTGTCACATTCTCACACACACATACCATTATTTGTGAATCCCACATGGCTTTCCCAGGCCTTTCCGTGTGTGTCTCAGACATGGCAACCCCGTCTAACATGTTGGCCGAGGAGCAGGTGCATTGCTCCATCTGCCTGGACGTCTTCACCAATCCCGTGTCCATCCCCTGCGGACACAACTTCTGCGTGGGCTGCATCCGCGGCTACTGGCGCACCAGCGTGCTCTACCAGTGCCCCATGTGCAAGAAGACCTTCTACAAGCAGCCCGACACCAGCATCAACACCGTGCTCCGGGAGATCGCCGAGCAGTTCAAGGACGTGCGCCGTAAGAACAGCCAGCTGCAGCAGCAGAAAGAGCTGGAGGAGCAGGAAGCGGAGCAGAAGGAGGAACAACAAAAGAAACAACAACAACAACAACAACAACAACGGCAGCCACCACCACGACCAAAACAACCAGAGAAAGTGCAGCAGCAGCAACAACAAACACAAAAGCAAAACAACAACAACAACCAACAACAACAACAACAACAACAACAGAAAACACAACAGGTGGTGCCGAAACTGAAGAAGAAGCCACAGGCAGAAGAGGAGCTGGAGGTCCCTCCCCTGCCCCCACCCCCACCCCCGGTGGCGCCCGCTCCCGCCGAGGAGCTGCTGGCGGACATCCCCGAGCTGCTGCCGCCGCCGTGGGCCGAGGAGGTGTCGTGCGACGTGTGCACGGGCATGCGCCTGCGGGCGGTCAAGTCGTGCCTGGTGTGCCTGACGTCGTACTGCGAGGAGCACATCAAGTCGCACAGCGCCCGCTTCACCAAGCACAAGCTGATCGAGCCCGTGGCCAACCTGGAGGAGCGCATGTGCACCAAGCACGAGCGGCTGCTGGAGCTCTACTGCAAGAAGGACCAGACCATCGTCTGCGTGCTGTGCACCGAGATGGATCATCGCGCCCACTACACCATACCAGTGGAGCGCGAGTGGGCCGAGAAGAAGGTCAGTGTGTGTGTGTGTGCGTGTGTGTGTGTTCGAGTATGTGTATGTATGTGTGTGTGTGTGTGTATGTGTGTGTTTGTGTGTGTGAGTATGTGTGTGTGTGTGTGTGTGTGTGTCTGAATATGTGTGTGTACTGTACTTTGAGTGAGTGTGTGTACTGTATGCTTGTATGTTTGTTTGTGTGTGTCTCTGCACTGTGATGTGTGTATGTATGCATATCTGTATGCATATGTGTGTGTGTGTGTGTGTGTCTCCATGTTTGTATGATGTGTTCACATTTCCATTTCATTACCATCACTGCCAGAGTGAGTCATTACACAGAAAATGGGAATCAAAGAGGTGAAACGCACATTCAGAAAGCGGGGGGCAGGACTCTCACCACCTACACTAAACTTACCTGCACACAGATTTAGTATTTCCTCACTGCTGGGAATACAGTGGTTAAGCACATTCATATTTCAAGGTCATCAGGTAAATAAGTAGATAATTCACATAATTGTATGCATTATGTAACACTTTACTCATGTCTTGCAGTTTTTATACATCACTTGCAAGATTTCACTAATGGTTGCCACAACATTTTGATGTTGCACATATCTACTAAGGATATTGTATGTGGATTTGCTGTCATATTGTACTCATACATTTCCAAATCATGTAATTTTTATAGTACACACACTTTCTTAGAGCTTGTATTTGGTCATATACATCCCTTTAAAAAACATACTTCTTAACACTGATCCTAAAACTGATTTTTATGAAATCTCTAAATGAGATGGTTTGAGCTAAATATGTTATTCTAAGCAAATGTAACCTGCGTTGTGTTGAACCTGCGCGATTCTGCCCTGCACACGCCCGGACTCGAACCCGCAAACAGCAGCAGCTCGGGTCGGGAGGCGAGTGTGCTGACAGTTGAACCAATAGCCCAAGCTACTGGCTCGCATGCCAGCAGCACTCTTGAGGCGTCGGGGAGTGAGATTTACCAACGTTCCACAAGCACAGCTAAGCTAGCTGGCATCCGTTACACAGAAACTTGCGCAATTACTGAAAACCATCTGAAAATGAGTTGATAGTGATGATG
>NC_063212.1:16036726-16264226 GCF_017589495.1 Alosa alosa
CATTAAGATCAATTTACAAAAGATGATTTTATATTCCTCTTTTTAGTCAACTTTAGCAGAGGTGCCAACCATTCTGGAGGGTACTGTATATGAACATCCTAAAAAGTCAGCACATCAATTATTACATCAGTACATCAGATCAGTACATTAAATATGTCCCTGAAAGCAATACAAACCTCCCTCTTTTCTTCTCTACTACTCTTCTCTCCAGTTTACAGCTGTTCACATACCACCCTTCCACTTTTCTAATTCATTTTCCTCTATCAGTCTCTCCCAGCAACCTCTCTGCTACTCTACTGTCCTTCATACAGTCTCTCTCCATCATTTCTCCCCCTCCAGCTGATGTGACCCTTGACCCCGACACGGCCAACCCGTGGCTGCAGCTGTCCGAGGACTGCCGCCAGCTGCGGCACCTGGGCTCGTGGCAAGACCTGCCGGACACGCCCGAGCGCTTCGACACGGTGGTGATCGCGCTGGGCCGTGAGCCCATCGTCACGGGCCGCCGCTACTGGGAGGTGCAGGTGGGCGACAAGGACGACTGGTACCTGGGCGTGGCGCGCGCCTCCGTCAACCGCAAGGGCCGCATCGCCGTCAGCACCTCGCACGGCTACTGGGCGCTGGCCATGAAGAAGGGCGGCGAGTACCGCGTCTCGTCCAGCCCACCCCTGCTCCTCGCGCTGCCCGCCAAGCTCAAGCGTGTTGGCGTGTACGTGGACTACGAGGAGGGGCAGATCTCCTTCTACGACGTCCTGGCGCGCAGCCACCTCCACACCTTCCTAGACACCTTCCAGGAGACACTCTACCCCTTCTTCTACCTGTACTGCTGCGACAAGGCCTCGGACACCATCGCCATCGGCCCCGCCAGTGACAAAACCCTCATCAAACAGTGCCTGGAATAATGTCTGAGACTCTAAAATCCGAAATGATTAATACTTTAAAGGGGACCTTGGCAACTATTTCAACATAATAAACCCGTTTAGAAATCGTCCCCAGGCAGAAAACCAACCTTGCAACATTGAGACTACTGTCCTGTACTGAAAGAGAAGTGAGATACAAGAAACTCGTTTTAAATTGTGTTTCTTACCTTGTAACATCCACATAGTTCTGCCAAACTTATGCTAACCGTTCGCTAGCTTGTAAACAAATCCATGTGCTTTATCGTTACCTTTTCCCACAGTTTGAAATAGCATAATGCACAATTTCTCCAGCAGAGGGGGAAATCCTGCCAAGTTTCCCTTTAACATACTCCCTACTGTACTTAATGATTGAAGTCTTTTATCTTTATATTTCTTTTATTTCATAAAGGTTGTTTTCTGTTGTTTCTTGAGTAGAAATGATAATTTAATCTTTTAGAATTTGTTAAGTATGCTTTCACTGCCAGGCATGAGTAAAACAGTAGTATTTATAATCAATCTTGAAATAATTTAGACGGTTTAAGATGTTTTTAGTGAGCTTTTGAACTAGTCATTTTTTATATATATATATATATATATATATATATATACACACATATATACACACACACACAAAATAAAATACAATAAATTCAGTTCAGGTCTGATACATCTGTTGTCTTAAATGGGGTGATCCAAATCCAAAACAAAAGCAAAAAAAAGACTTAAGAAATATACAAGTATTATTACATCATACTTTCCCAGATATGGGTGGCCTAGACTGCCCTGAACAAAACCACCAAAAACAACATATAGCAAGTATACTGTAGATGACCCTTTACAATGACCAAGATAATAGCTTAAATCAGTGTTTCTCAAACTTTTTCAGACCAAGGACCAGTTAACCAATAAAAAAACCCTCACTAGCTAAAAATAAAAAAAAATAGATCTACTCTAGCAGTATATTACACAATAGGCCTACACTGAACCACCTTGCTTATTGTCTTTGCACCTTATTTAGCTTACTTAGGCATGTTGCAAAACTGTTTGGATTTACATACAAGTTGCTCACGGACCACTTGGGACAGCTTGCGGACCACCAGTGGTCCCTGGACCACACTTTGAGAAACACTGGCTTAAATGTAAAAGTAGTAAAATTACACTGAAAATACAGGCCTTAAATGGTTAAAGTCCAATGTCCAATGCAAATGCATTCTCAGCACAGGTTAGTAAGACTGCTGTGCACAATACAGTCATGAACTGTATTGCCATGGAACTCTTTGGACTAAAAGCAGTATGGATGTCTGTGAAAGACACTTGTAAAAACATATCTCTGTTTCAAGTTCAAATACAGTTAAATAATTTGTAAAGAATTGCTGGATTGAAAAGTGACTAAAATAGACTGACATAAAGATGACACAATCTCATGCAAATCCAATGCAAACACGTTCAGACCGAGCCAAACCCAGCCCTACAGGCTTCGGCTCTCATTTCAATAGAAATGAAACTTGGACCTTAGAAATGTCAGCATGCCGTAAAACAGAACGGGAAATAGGAAGCATGTCAGAAGACAGAAACCAAGGAGACAAGGTACCGCACCTTACTGCTCTCTTCTCAACACGTCTCAACTGAGCTCAAGGAGACAACATACACTTGTCTTTGTAAATTCCTATTTCAGATTATATTGCAATATACAGCGTGTATGTATACAATAATTTATTTCCTATACTACATTGGGTGCTACTTAAAGTTTGTAGTAGTTTATCTGTATGCTGTATTAATATTTGCTTCTGTATGGTTTTTGATTTGATTAAGCAATTGGTTAACACAATGTCACTGAGAACACCGGTCCATTCCACTGATTTAATAGTGATTGGCTGTAGTCTATTTATAGTTCTGACACATTCTTCTCCGCAAATATGTTTGAAAATATGCAGGACAACTGTTAGGAGAAATGGCATAGGTTCTATTTATCTGTTTTA
Organism: Alosa alosa; assembly: GCF_017589495.1. NCBI lineage: Eukaryota > Metazoa > Chordata > Actinopteri > Clupeiformes > Clupeidae > Alosa > Alosa alosa. The sequence continues at coordinate 16,039,602 of NC_063212.1, forward strand.
AATAAGATACTTTTTCATGTTGCATCCAGTATTTGAAAAAATGTTCTGTGGGAGAAGCTGTACACGAATCCGATCAAAGATCAAATGAAATATAATGCTTGTTATAAAATGATAACAAACGATAAACAACTAGAGAGAGTCAATTATTATACAACCTGTACCACTTGTAAAACCAGTCTGCAATCCTGTCTTCTTTCTCCTGCACAGATCAAATACTCACTTCCTAGTTTGGGTATCACAGGGCAGCGCACAAACAAATAAAAGAAAACAAATAAAAAATTACTTTTTGTTGATTGCGGAAATGGCCTGTGCTTCACCTGTGCGCCCCTCCCTGGGCTCCGCCATGAAAGCCTCGCAGCACCTGCGTTGCTCCATCTGCCTGGACTTCTACACAGACCCAGTGACCACGGTGTGCGGCCACACCTTCTGCCTGACCTGCTTGGACCGCAACCGGCACTACAACGACACGGGGTGCCCGCTGTGCAAGAACTTCCTGGGCGGCAGCGGGCAGCTGAGGGTCAACGTGGTGCTGAAGGCCCTGGTGGAGGAGGAGGTGGAGGCGCTGCGGGCCAACACCTGTTCCGGGTCGCCGGACGAGGTGCCGTGCGACTTGTGCCCGGCGAGCAGGAGGCTGAGGGCAGTCAAGTCCTGCCTGGTGTGCCTGAGCTCGTACTGCGCCGAGCACCTGGGGCCACACGTGGACCGGCTGAGGCTGAAGGGACACAAGCTGGTGGCGCCGCTCGGCGATCTGGACCAGAGGGCCTGCTTGATCCACGGGCGGGCGCTGGAGCTCTACCGGCCAAAGTGCGAGGGCAGGGACACGGCCTGCCTCTGCACCATGTGTGTGGAGGAGGGAGATGTGGTCATCCCAGTGGAAACAGCCCGGGACAGGAAGAAGGTATGGGGGTGGGGGTGGGGGATGATTCTACTGCATCTATGTCATACCTGGACTTGACGTGAGGTTAATGTGTTAAATTATTCTTTCTCTCTCTCTCTCTCTCTCTATGTGTGTGTATGTGTGTCTGTGTGTGTGGGTGTGTAAATATTTAGTCTGAGTGGGGGAAAATCAAGAGTGGCATTAAAGAACAAATTCGGGAGAGGGAGAATAAGCTGAAGGAGTTTCAGACCTTGGCTCTGGACTGCAAGGTAATGGAAAATATGAATCTTATATTGAGATCTGATCAGACATGTACGACTATATCGGAGAGATATTAATATAATATTTTGGGTAACTACTCACTTCACTACTAAATACTCATTTGTGCTTAGTAATTAACATTCAAAGCCAGTTCAAATATTTATACTAAACAATGTTTAGCCACATTTTAATCCATTAACAGCATAAAGAAGAGTATTTATGCTTTGCAGTGACTTAGTCTCATAGTGGAACTTGCTGTTTTGCAGACTCAGATAGAGGCAGAGATGAAGGAGGTGAAGGGGGTGTTTGTGGAGGTCATGAAGGCTGTGAGGAGGGCTGAGGAGGAGGCGCTCGGGCCTTTAGAGGAGAGGAAGAGGAGGGTGGATGAGGAAGAGCAGAAGCTGCAACGGGGGCTAGAGGAGGAGATCGGGAAATTTGAAGACTTCGTCACGAGGCTTAGCCAGTTGGAGGACGACGAGGATCACGTTCAGTCTCTTCAGGTCAGCACATGCCATGACGGGAAATGTTACGAAAATTTGAACTACTCCATGATAATAGTTTTGTATCTGTATTGGAGACTCTTTTAGAGCTATTTGTTTGTTTATGTTTTTGAGAAAAAGTTTGACAAGTTTTAAGTGAAGCAGAATGGATCTGTTTTACAGTAAAATACTCTTTATTCAGCATAACATGGATATTTACCCTTCAGAGACTTGAATCTAAAGACAAATGACTGAATTGGTATATAAATCATGTTTTAATTAACAAATTAACTTGCCAGACAGCCACCCTCTTGTGTGAAAGGCTGAAATAAGCTGCTCTAGTGGATATGATTAAGATTACAGTAACTGGGTAATACTTCATGCACAATATTGACCACTACTTCCATTCCCGTTTCCAGAGGTCTCCCTCTGACCCTGCCCTGAAAGGAATGAGGGACTGGACAGATGTTGCCATGGATACAGACCTCAGTTTTGGCACTTTGAGGATTACCCAGGCGACCATGATGACAGACATAGAGGCTGAGTTTGAGAAGCTAACATCTCTGGGTAAGACAAATTCACTTTTTAAAAAAAAATAGTTATATATATATATAAATATATATACAATGACCCATACACACACATAAATTACCCTTTCCCCCTTTTCCCCAACAAGCATCTCTATTGTTCTATTGTAATCCTGTAATACTTTACTCTTTACTTGGCAGAAATGAGCAGAATCCAGAAGTTTCTTGGTGAGTTTGTATTCCTAACTATAGAGACATTCAGTTGTTGTGGAAAAACTTTCAGCTAAGTTCATGAAAAGGTGGAGGATTTCAAACTGCTTATGTGACATAATTGTCACCACTGATGCTGCGCTCTATGTGATGCAGTTATAGTCCTGATATAGAAAATGATGAGGTATGATACATGCATATTATAATAGTGTAAACATATTTGTACTTTAGAGTAGGGTAGAGTATATCACTATTAGTGAGTTAGTTCCTTTAGGTAGTTTTAAAAGTTCAGTTCCTAATAAATGTCCACCAGAGGGAGTATGTCACCATGATAGAAAGTGTAGATGACAAGATCAGGGCCCAGTTTCCGGATAACGACGGAGACACACTCTTAAGAGGGTTTTCTACAATTCATCTTACGATCGTTCGTTTGGTTTTTCCGATTGTTTCCCGAACATGCTCGTGGCGTGAACGCCCGTGCACTGCTCTTAAGGAGCTGTCCACGTTAATAGTTCTGAAATATCCTCTAATTTGATGGTGATGTCAGGTGACAGCACGTCACAGCTATAGGCCTACCGTTTAAACTTCGGATCTACATATTAATTCACATTAGGCCTAATACGAAAATAGAAACACTTTGACATCTGCATGTAAGCATCCCAAGTAGGTTATATACCACACACAGACATAAATAATTGTAATTATTTAGGATTAGATTGTTGCACCATGCAATCATTTTTCGCTGTGTTTGAAGATAAGAAAGAAGTCGAGCAAGAAAGTGAGGAAATGTGTAGGCTTAGATTATGATGCAGTACAGACTAAACCATATGTTCCGTTCTCTGCTTTTACTCATAGGCCTAATAAAATATAGCCTTGACTTAGCAAAGATAATGGCAAACTATTCTGGCAACGTCTCGTTTCATAACTTGATTGCATTTTTGTCCGCTTTTCATCACACTATTATGACCATTAAATGTAGGCTATGCTATTTTGCACACTAAAATCTGATTCATCACAGGTAAACACAATAAAGAATGGGAACGTAAGTTGGATTATGTATTCTAAATTGTAATTCCTCTGTATGTCCTGTTGGTGACCTCAGTGAGAAGTACTGTTAAGACGCTGGTAACGAGAACTCTGGAGCACTCGTAGATCTACGACTGTTTTCACGACGTTCTTAAGCTACGATGGTTTCGGGAAACAGTTCGGGAAACGTTGACCCTCAGCTCCCCTTAACAAATCTTAAGACGTTCGTAAGAGGGACTTTACGACGCTCTTAGGCTTAAGATGCTTTCGGGGAACTGGGCCCAGAATTTTAAATCCAATATAACACATGTATTTTCAGAAAACAAAACAGATTTTCTAATTTATTTGTATTGCATACTTGGATGACAAATACTCCATGGCTATTGGATGGGCATTTATTACATGCAATTAGACTTAATTATTTAGAATTATTGCACGGCCCTTCACAATGCAAGTAGAACGCTCCATTGACTTGAATGGGATTTCCCAAAGTTCTCGCGGTCATTATTTTTGACTAGAGAACATCTGAAAAATGAATGACCGCTGTCAATGGCAACGGAATTTGTGTTTCTAATTCAGGTCTTATCATATCACTCTGCAAGTACTGGAACTTCATTCAAAAGTGAAAAGCAGACGGTTGATCAGCTGTGTTCTAAAAAATGTTTGATTCAAGTTCAGCGTGTGTTGTTGCAAACTATTTGTTTCTCAGCAAAAGCCATGATGAACGTTAACAAATAGCTATAACAGGCTAAAGAGTCATATTGTGGGGAGTTTATTGTTTCGTTTTTGTCAAGTAGCCGTGTCATATTCGCGTTTGGAAAATAGCCGTGTCATAGTCGCGTTCTATATATTATCCCTTACCTAATTTCTACTATTTTCGTTGGTTATCGGTCATGCCAGCTTGCTTGATTGCTATAGCCTTCTGACATCTTATTGCATTGGTCTTTCTTCTGTCAGCTGACGTGACTCTGGACCCAGACACAGCCCACCCCCACCTGATTGTGTCCAAGGATGGGAGGGAGGTGAGCTACGGGGACGAGAGGCTAGACGTCTCCGACGGTCCCCAGAGGTTCGACACGTTCAGCAGCGTCCTGGCACATGACGTGCTTTTCTCCAGCGGCCGTGCCTACTGGGAGGTGGAGGTGGGGGACAAGACTGGCTGGGACATTGGAGTGGCGAGCGAGGAAGCCAATCGGAAGGGGGCGATCTCTTTCAAGCCCCGAGATGGTTACTGGGCCCTTGTGCTGTACGGGGAGGGCCAGTACGCAGCACTGGATGATCCCAGGGTCAGCCTTTCCCTCCAGACGAAGCCACGGAAGGTGGGGGTGTTTGTTGATCGCAAGGAGGGCTTGGTGTCTTTCTATGATGCAGATGTCAAAGGTCACATCTACTCGTTCACTGGCTGTTCCTTCTCCATGGGCCTGAGGCTCTTCCCCTACTTCAGCCCCCATCTTTCCACTGGACAGAACTCCGAGCCATTGGTCATATCCCCTGTTAAACACTGCACTTAATTACCATAGGTTATATAGGCTCATTTGTGTCAAACTTCCAAAAGTCCAATACAATTATATTTAATACATATGGTTTTATGTGTGGGAGCATAATGCATTAATCAGGGCTCGAATTATCTTTTTGTCTCTAAGGGGGTCTCTCTCTCATAAAAAGTTGGCACACCCCGCGCCTAACAAGGCGATACAATTAAACGTGTGCAGTGCACAGTAGGCCTAGGCTTTACCTTGACACATGCACACAACAGACAGAGATTTTTCATAGAAATTGATTCCTTTTAATTAATTTCAACATATTATTGATTGTAATAGTCCATATTTCATTTGAATTTCACAATACAAAGAAATAGACTAAACGATTTAATCTGTGCCATTCTCAATTTCACAACGTAACTCATTTGAACCAGACCACTGTCTCAGATAGGCTATCCTCAGTGTTAAATAGGCTAGATAGATAGATAGATAGATACTTTATTGATCCCCAAGGGGAAATTCAAGGCTACAATAATGCATGTAGTATAACCTATAAACAGGTGTTTCAAAATATTTGGCAACTTTCCGCAGCTCTGAATGGCAGAGCATAGCTACAGATCAGTTCACACAATCATTGAAGTAGGCTGCATTATGGGCCATAATTTATGGCTTTGTCAATCAACATAGAAGAGGTGAAGCGCAAACAGGACTTTTCAGCACGTATCAAACCATGTAGTCTTGCCCAATGAACGCCTATGTAAATAGACAAAACACTCACATCAAAGCAGGACTTGCTCAGACTTGTGAGTGCTGTCAAATCGATCGTATACGGTTTGCTCATATAGGCCTAGTCTAGTGGTGTGGTGGTGAAGTGCAGTCATGCTGCGATAAAGAGCGTATGGGTAGCCTATATTTTAATTTAACGTCTTTAAAGGTAAGAGATCGCACAGGGATGGATAATGAGCGGTTGTTTAAGATTGAAATTACAATGCCAGACACCTTCAGATATAAGACCCCCTCAGATTTTTGACTTTGTTGCTTTCATTGGAGCAGTCCTCACTCTATGGGAGCTTGGCTCCCTCTGGCTCCCACATAATTCGAGCACTGGTACATATGCTAATATGTGGGAGTGTGTATGTGTAGCACAGATAATACTTGCGTGTATCGCAACATAATTCATGACACTGGCAAAAAAATGTTTCATTATTTATTTATACTCGTACATTTTTAAAGTCAACATTGTTATTAAACTTGATCTTTTCCCTCTCTTGTCTCTGCATCAACCGGCATTATTGAATGACGAAGAATGAGTTGCATAGACATTTGCTACCACAACTGTGTTGGTTCCCTTGTGATAAGATCATTTGATGTTTTGTTTGTGTGACAGGGCCCTCAGGTTTATCCAACTAAATGGATGAGGACAGAGGCAGTAGTATAAACAATGTTATATTTATTATTTCTTTTCTTTGTTTAAAACGGATGGCAGGGGCGTACAGTAGGTAAATCCGATAAAAACAAAATCACAATACACAACACAAAATAATCAAAGAAAACAAAAGATAACACATAACCATAGATTAAATGCCCAGTGGATTGGTGGCTGCTACACGGCCTGAATTAACACAGGTACAGTAACCCTCGGATGGCTGCCCAGCCCCAAAAGTGATCTATGGCCATGCACACACACAAACACAAGTGTAACACTCAAGCTTTCTAAATACAACCCACACGAGTATAAATAGGTGTTCAGTACACGCTCAACCACTAGAATGTGCCCTCACCGCAAACTAGGGGAAGGCGGCAGTCCTAGAGTACCTTAACTGTGTTACCTAATAGACCTAGCAGGCCATACTAGCAAACAGGGGGAAGGAGGGGGCATTCAATAAAGGAAACAATACAAGACAAAACAAAACAAAACACGCTATTCAGCCAGTGGAGTGCTACCGATACAGCTACAATGAATAGCAGAAGCTATAATGAACTAGTACTACCTGGGACATAGACCCTATGGCCCAAGAGTAACAGTCTACTGTGTGGAGAAACTAGGTTGGGAGTCACAAAAGAACTCAATATGAACTAATACCACCTGGGGCATAGATAGACCCCTATGCCCCAGGAGTAACAGTCTCCCGTGTGGATAAGCTAAGTCAGGGTTACAAGAACCCGTTAAAAACTAATACTACCGGGGAGGGATAAGTCTCAATAGCCTCGAGTAACAGTCTGAAATCGCTAACTGGCTGCTAATATGAGCTCAGGGATGGCAACAGCACTACACCTGGTCGTGTAACAGACCCTGGCAAACAGTGTAAATGCACCAGTGTATCACACTCAGACAAGCATACAACACAAAGAAAATAAACCAACACAAACAACCATACCGTACATCCAACTTTGACGTGCTGTTAGTTTAACACTGACTAATACCAAAAGAAACTCTAATGGGGGAAAACAGTGGTCAAACTGTAATAGACAGCCAGCTGTGATCTCGGCCTTTTCCACAATCGAGCTAGCCCAGGGGAACAGGAGCAGAGGAGGAAGTGTGTCAGACGTCCAGTCTATAGTCACAGGAAACAGGATAGGAGAAGATGACAGTCAAGCAAGATGAGCCAAACGTTCGACGACACTACAACCACCTGCCCCGTGTTCAAACTACGTGGCTAAACACAAACTCTCACTTTATGCTATTACCTCCATGTCAGACAAACGTTCGGTGGTCACGGCAGTGGCAACAACTCACATTAAAAGTGTAAGGAGTACATGAAACATTCCACCTACCCAGACCACAGCGAGGGAGTTGTTCGCAACCAAACCCAGCATGAAGTGCGGTTTGTACCGACCAGGACAAGCAACTAGCGTGCACCAAACAATTTGGGAGAGCTTCTGTTGTGTTTGTCGGGAAGGAAGTTACGTACCCATGACCCCCAGCCCGCACGCCCAGGTGATTGCAATTAGTCGTGATCCTGACCTGATCACATTTGCCTGACTAATAGCAGGGCTAACCGATGCAATTGACGCTGGTCTATGCAACTGCAGTCCCAAAGAATATTCTTAAAAAAAAAAACGGATAAAACAAAACGCAAAATTGATATGAGGGTCGAATCTCAAATATAAACCAACCAAAGGGCTGCAAGAAACTGTCTTGCGGGCCGGATTTGGCATGTAGGCTGGGAGTTTGAGACCACTGCAGAGGTGGAAAGTAACAAAATACATTTACTCACGTTACTGTATTGAGTAGTTTTTGTGTGTATTTTGTATTTTTTAAGTAGTTTATAAAATCGGTATTTTAAATTTTACTTGATTACATTTTGAGTTAAGTATTGTACTTTGCTACATCAAAAATCCCATCCGTTACTTGAGTAAAAAAAAAAAAAGTTAAGACTGACGAAAACGGAAAGGGAGAAAAAAAAAATCGCGCCCTAAACCACTAGCCTAGTGATAATGATCAGCATGTAGCCTACAACAGGACATGAATCAAGCTGGCGCCATGCAGTCTTTCTGAAAGTGATGGAGCTGGATCAGGAGATGCATTAGATTAGCCTAACCTATGAAAGTGTATTTTCCGCTATTCCAATCGGTTGTCTCAGTTCATTTTAGCACTAATGATTGCGGAGATATTTAAGCAAACACCATGGGATTTCGTGTTTTGACGTTTGTGCTCACCTTTCTTTGGAAATAAGTTTATTAGCAGTTGTTGTTTCCCCTCATTTTGATGTCTATCTTTTTCCTGTTTTGGCCTTTGTTTTTAGTAACCTGACTTGGCTTTCTTGGAGAAAGACATTGCACCAGCAGCAAAACAATTAGCGGTCCACTACTAGCGATGCTCAACTAAATAAACAAAAGATAGACTACCTTATGAATCGTGCAGGCGGACTAAACCATTTAGCTCTTTAGCAAGGGAGAGTGAGAGTGACCTTACACAGTTTCCACTATGTTTTGTATACAAAATCCAGTCAGTCAAACTTTAAATTTCGTCTGACATTCATTTTGACATTTAATTTGGAAGTTAAAATATTCAGGTAAAATAAATATATGGTGGAAATAAGTATTGAACGCTAGCCTAAACTTCTAGTGAGTCTATTCGAAATTTTCACCACACATTATATTAACACACATATAAAAAATCCAAACATAAGAGTTTTATGTATTAAAGTGGAATGACACAGGAAAAAAGTATTCGTGCCTACTGACATTTCTTCAATACTTTGTGGAAAAGCCTTTGTTTGTAAAGACAGCTTCAAGACATTTCCTATATGACAAAACTTATTAGTGATTTTGGCCCATTGTTCTAAACAGATTCCAGGGGTGAATCCTGATCTTTAGTTACTTCCAGAACTATTTAATTGAATTGGCTGCCTTCAAGTCTTTCTGGAGCTTTCTCCGAGTGGTTCTTGGCTCTTGGAATTGACTATCCTTCTGACTCCCTGGTCAGAAATATTGCGAGGAGATCCTGTGCATGGCCGGTTGATGATGCAGTGATGTTTCTTCCACTTGCAGATAATGGCTCCCATGCTGCTTACTGGAAGATTCTGATGTTTTGAAATGCATCTGTAACCAGTTTCATTGATATGTTTTGCAACAATAAGGTTGCAAAGGTCTTGGGAGAGCTTTTTGCTTTTATCCATCATGAAATGTTTCTTGTGTGACACCTTGGTAATGAAAAACCTAGCCCATTAATATGTAGGCTACTAACCAAGCTTATATTAATTTGATCAGATAGAAAGGATAACTACTCTCTATACAGATTCCAGCTCGTTCCTTCCCTTTCCTTGCCTTAGTGCTTTTTCTTAGCGTATTCAATACTTTCTCCCTTTGTTATTCCACTTCATTACATGACTCTACTTATGGAGTTGTTTGGATTTTTTATGTGTGGATTACCTGAGTTATTACTAATGCCTGGTGAAAATGTTGTGCCCCCTGTATTCCACTTTTCACGGGCCCTCTCCTCCATTGGGGCCCTATACTTCCCACTTTCCCCCCCCAGTCGCGGCCCTTTAATCTGCTGAACCTTCTGCTCGTTTCCAAATATAAAAAAACTCTCTGCAACTCAATATTGGCCTGCCTGCCTCAGCTGCCTGTGAGGGGCTTTTCAGTTGTGCTGGATTACTGTTCACTGCAAAGCGACCCAAAGATGAGTGCAACTAACTTTGAAAATCAACTACTGCTCAAACTTAAAGGAGAACCCCGGTGATTTTTCACATAGATCTCCATTTCTCAACGTCCTTTTCAGGCAAGTACCTCCACTCTGCGGCCATATTGCAACACTTTTTGGGCACTTATCGTGCATCTATTTCAGCAGAAATGCGTGTGCGTAAGGCTTCACGGAACCAATCTTGCTCCAGCAGTGAGATCACAACAGATGATTGGCACGATGTCTTCACAGCACACCACATAATTGGCTCAATGTATTTTACAACACACCACATGATTGGCTCAATGTCACATGTCGACGTTTTGCCGCGGAAGGGTTGTGATATGTGTAGACATATGATGTGTAGACAACTGCGTTTGACCCCATACATTACTATGACCCCATACATTACTATGGAGGATTTTTTGAGTGCTGTATCTCCTCATTAGAAAGTCTTTGGTAAAACTGGTTGTTCTGGTATCCCCCAACTACCCCCAACTAACTAAGTAACTTTTACTTAAAGTACATTTTAAATTAACTACTTTTTACTTTTACTTGAGTACATTTTCAGATTGGTATTTTAACTTGTACTTGAGTAATATTTCATCAAGGTATTGGTACTTTTACTTGAGTACAATATTTTCATACTTTTTCCACCTCTGCTGGCCTAAAATCTTAACACTAACTGTAACACTCCCCAAAAAGCTGCAGAGGGTAGGGTCAAAATGCATTGTTTAAAAAACAAAAATGCATTTTTTAAAATACAACACACACATACACACACACACACACCTCAAATTCCCATCAGTGTTTTACAACCTTTAACGTCAGATATATACTTAGAAATTATGTGGTAGCATTTTTCTTTGTCATGCTACACCTAAGTAGGTCTGCCAGTGTGACTTGCTTGTGTAAATGCCCAAAGTAACCAGATCTTGCAAGTAACGTCTTCAATAAATAAGATAATCATAATGAATAAAAAAAAGAATCGGTTACAGAGGAATTGGATGATTTAAGATGTGTGTCATAATGAATAGGGAGATGTTTGACAAGCATTTAATACTGTACATCTTAAGCTCATATACTAGTGCACAGTGCAAAAATTGCTGTGCAGACAAGGGACTTATGGCTCCTACACACAGTTGCGTGCGTTGCAGTGCTGGAGACACATCCCATTCACTTTACATGGGCTCACGTCATCCGTTGCCGAACTGAATTGTGGGTCCGTTGCGTCGCGTTTTTCCCGTCGCTCGCGTTGAGAAGTTCAGCTGTTGCTGCACCGACAGACGGCACCGGCCAATCAAGCCAATCGACCGACGGCACCAACCAATCAAATTACGGTTATACTTCAAGTCATTTGCATAGCTAGCGTCGGGAACACCCACTGGCATGCGTCGACGGAACGCAACTGTGTGTAGAAGCCGATACACGTTAATTGAGCAAACAGCCACATCAATATATCCCTACGGAGTGGGGAGAAGTGGGGGTAAGTCAGTCAGACTGACACTAAATGTCTTCAAGTGACCACAACAACCACTGTTTTGGGAGTGTACAATGTGATAAAAAAAGATCTTTCTTACAATGAGAATGCTATTTTAATTATTGACTTTTTTTTATTATTTATAAGCCCTTAACACCTATATGAGGAGTGGCATACATGGCTTAGTATTAATGTAGTCACACACATAAGAACTATGTAGTCATAACAAAAAGAGGCCAGGTAAACAAATGTCCAAAAGTGTGTACCTGTTCACTATGAGGGCTCCAGAAGGAAGAGACCCAACATCAATGGCAATACCTGTACACTATGCAATGACCTTTGACATGCTTCTCTCACACTCTTACAAAATTGATGCTTTGTTCATTGCTGAAATGTTAAGATACTTTGATACAATTAAACATTGATTTCACAATAAAGACATGGTTGGTTGTGAGATTATTTTTTAAATAAATTGGGTAAACTGACATGGTCTTGTCTATAACCGGTCCCATTCATGTTGGCTAAGACATGCAGTGTATAGACACTGCTTCTCTTTACTGACGCCGGCTGGTAAAATATGGTATTTTCTAGCCCTAGTGCCCCCCATCATGTGTATGCTGGTTATCACTGCCTCAAGCACACTGTGAGGGAGTGTTGAGGGAGTGGCAGGTGGGGGTTAGAGAGCTGCACTGAGCGTGGACCCACTGAACTAGACCAATATGGAAACAAACCCTTTAGTCAAGCAGGCAGATGTCAGTGATAGAGAAATGCCACAGCCCGGAAAGCTTATCTCTAGAGTAAAGTGTAATTTATTATTTTCACAAAAAGAAAAATAGGACAAAGGCATGAAGCAGCTGCTCTCTGTCTACTCTTCACCTTGGCCTTGCCCTTAACCCTTGTGTTATCCTCAAATCTTACCGACACTCTTTATCCATGGGGTCAATTTGACCCCAGCTAAATAAACCCTCAGAAAATGATTATAATTCATATTGTTACCCAGTTTTTTTGTGACAGGTACTTAACAAGAGTGTAATAACCACCATCAAAAGCCCTACAAAACAATCCAACACCCCTTTATGAACCTTGGAACCCAGGCTGGCAATATTGCCCATCTAGTGTGGGGAATCCCTCTAGTGCAGGGATGGATTACTTCACGGGCCTACCGGGCCCAGGCCCAGGGGCCCTGAAGCCCAAGCCTTTGCATGGAATCATTTCCTCAATATCAACAAATCAGGATGTAGACTATGAATCTGATTGAATTTAGTATTGGCCATCCCCAAAATGCACCAGAATACAGGAAATCACATCAAACAAATTAAAAAAATTCTGGGGGAGGACTCCCAAATCCCCCCTCTCATATATGCAACAATTAGTGGGAGGCCCTTAATACATCTGGGCCCAGGGGCCCAAAAGTTTATAATCCGTCCATGGCCCAAAGGCTTGCTGTTGCTTCCCCTTTTGACTTATACAGTCCTGCCAAAATGATTTATATGTAATATGTACTTGTGTATGTAATAATGATAATAACATTATGTTCTCATACTATTCAAATAATAATATCCATAATGTGACAAATATTCATGTATCCTATGTTTCATACAGCTGGGGTCAAACTGACCCCAAGGAACATCAATGTACAAAATATTTGTACAGGACATTGAAAACAAATTGTACAAATTTCATGCTAACTCTGTTGTACCCTTCAATTGAGGAAAAGTCATGAAACATGAAAAAAAAAAAAAAAGTGAACCATATATTTTATGATGTTAAACGTTGCTTGGGGTCAAATTGACCCCAAGGATAACATGAGGGTTAAGATGGGTTACTGTGCCAATCACTGTGAACACGGCAGTAGCACATGAGTGTGAGCGTTGACTGACACCGGCGTCCGTACATGACTAACAGCAGGAAGTATGCCTTCCACTTGTTCAAGTGCAAGCACATCCTGAGCACCGAGTTCAACGCCAATGACAAGCGAGGAAGTACCTGGACGTGAACAGGCTCTGCGGTAGAGACTGTGTCCAAATGTATATTCTTCAGATAGGACACACACACACACACACACACACACACACACAGTAGATACTATAGGCACATCCTGTAAACATAACATATGATGAGGTATTTGCAATCCAAAAAAGCTTGCCCTCTTGTTTTGACCAACAGTAATTTCCCAATGAACGACAGACTGTGAGCAACAGATGTTAGCGCAATCAACACATCTCCACTCTGGACGTTATGAGTCAGCTAACATTACATATTTATAACATCAAGCAATCACACACATGGCTATGGCAAGTAACCTACTTATTATGACTTAACCTACGTTATAGGACAATGCCCAAATGAAACATGATCTTGGCCACAAGCATGAGCCAGCACAACCAACAATGTTTGTTATGGGCACAGAAGTCAACCCATATACAGCAAAACATATTGATTATTACTTAGGTTTACGTGATCAACTGAACATGATGATGCTATTCATTCTAACTCACGAATAATCTTAATTTCTAAAATCTCTAACAATAATGATCTGACCTTATTTCTTAAATGAATAGATAATAAACATCTACTATTAGCTGCTCATGTTGGTGTACTGCAGCTGACCAAAGGTCATATGAGGTCATACCTCAGCCACACCTTCACGTATCAAAACCAATGGTGCATTTATTGAACCCTCATTAAAATTAGTACATTTCTCAAAACAATTAGAGCAAACTGCACCGCATATGTGGATTATCTGCATCTGTATCTTGCTCAAAATGCTTATTTATGCCTCAATACCAAATATTTATACCAATGAAACTGTCAGTGCAATCAAAATGACAAGTCCTGACGCCTTTGTTTATGTCAAGATAGTCAAACTGTTTTTGTCTTGTTAATATGACAGTTCACTCTGTAAGTATTTTCTAATGAACAATGAGTAATGAACAATGGGATTAATTGCATGACAGTGGATGTTCCAAAGTTTTTTCTGTTGACAGACATTGTGACAGTAGAAAGAAAACAACGGCTTTTACAGCATTGTGGAAATGAAAAATGACCAATATACAGTAAAACACCCCTTGGTCAGAGCTCTGCACCATTGTACATCTTATACATCCTGACGTTCCTGTTTGTCAGGAACTGTGCTAGACAGACTATGACAACTAGTTATAGCTCAACACTTTTGCATGTAATGACTCAATATAAACTCAATAACGCCAATTTGTTTCATGAGGTTGGACTATTCAGCATGGGACCAGAATAGTGCATTTTGACCAACATGACATTAGCGATGGAAAAGGTAAAAAGCAACAGACATTTCTACAAAATCAGTTGCATGGATGTTCTAAAGCATTGCTGTTTGTTCAAGATGGGGACAAACTGCTTTAATGATGTGCACAAGTGATGATATGGAGTTTAAACAAGCAGTTTTGAGAATTTAAATGGATATTGTGCACGAAATGCTCCTCAGGTAGCTCATTGGTTTACAGTGGAGCGTTAGCTGTGTTGTCTTCTGCTCCTTACATCTTCTGTTATTTTCTGCTCCTTCACTCCAACAATGAAAATATTGTTTGCCCAAAAATAACTATTTTAACGCATGCATAAATTCTTTTACATCTTAACGTGGTGATTTACTAGGTGCAACAACCAACCGGGTCCGTGTATACACTGATTAACAATAGCGGCAGGTTCAAACACACCCGGCTCCACTGGAAACAAATGAGCTACCTGAAGAGCCTTTCGTGCATACAGTAAGTTCCATTCTGATCTAAGAAATGCACCAAAGCGACTGAGAAAAAATGTAACACTAATTAACACTCACCCAGAAAAAAAGCTGCATAGAGCATGGCAAACATGTCAAAACATTTCAAACGAAATTAGATGCATTTCTGGAAACAACCTACCCATACACACGCACTTTAGGGATGGTTAATGGAGACATATGGTGTATTTTTCAGAATTTGTGTTTCAGTTGAAACGCTAATAAAAAAATTGTTGCATATAGCAATATAATATAATATAATATAATATAATATAATATAATATAATATAATATAATATAATATAATATGCAATTGACGCCTGGGTGTGCTCATCGTAGTCTACCATGCACACACCATCCATTTCAACATGCACCCCCTAACAGAAATTGGTTCCAACAAACCTCAGACAGCCTCATTATTAAATGAAAAAAAATGAGTTGCATTGTCTATTTGTCTAGACATTTTCTACCACAACTATCACATATTTGCAAGGATTAGCTCATCTCATAACTATGTTAGGTTTGTAACTTAAACCAACACACTTTTCCACAACATTCTATTTTTTTTAGATGCACCTGAATATCACAAGACCTTTGTGCATGGCTTAGTATTAATGTAAGCATAAACATAAGTACTGTTTATGTACTACTGTACAGTCTACAGCCTGACCTGCAATACAGAATTAACAAGAAAGTGAACTGAGAAGTTGTGGGTGGACTCTGCAAGTACAGCCAGATTAGAGATTTCAGAAGGTATTACTCTGAAATTAAGTGACATCAGATGACGACACATTTGGTATATATATCATCACATTACTGACTTCAAACTACTTTGAGCTTCCTTCAGAGAGAGCTGCCTCAACGAGAGCACTTCGACTCCATCGCCACCAGACACCAAAGACGTTGAAGGTAACATTTCACAGGTCTAGGCTGAGGCTGAACTCAACTCATAAGATAGAAGTTTCCACTAATGGGGCTTGGGCCATAATTTGAAGCACAGCAAAAGCTCAAGTCTAGTCGAAGACAAATGCAAAAGAAAACACATCACAACAGCTCACAAATACATTTGATCTGGTATTTATGCCAGAAGCACAGACATTTGTAAGTGTGGTTAACAGTTGTGGTTAACTTTTAGCCTAATTCACTAGATTGCTAATTTCTCGCTGACATTTTTTTATGAATGAATGGAATGTTGGTGTAGTTTTAACGGTTAAAGCAGAGAGAGTTAAAGCGGAGTAATCAAAGATCTTTGGTTACAGTGTATCATTGACGGAGTGATTACTAGCAATAAAAAGTATTGAGTTGCATTGTGCTGGGACATCGCCACTCGTCATAACTCATAGAATGCCTCTCGTCCAATCAAAAATTAATAAAAAGCTCGACCAGACCTAGCTGTTGTATAAAATATAAATATACAATAGTAATGACAACAAATAATAATACAGTCCTTATTATTTAAATAAAATCAAATAATCTGAACACATTTTTTCCATGCAGAGTTTAATTAAATGCAATGTGAAGTTCATTTGAAAGTCGGTAAAAGCATTTTAGATGTAGATACAGAGAGCATTATATATACAACCACTGTTGTGACACTGACTATATCAACATCGGCAAAAACAGCCATTCATTTTCGGTTTATCAGTACTGTATGTTTGTGAAGTAATAAAAGTAAAATAAGAGCATATTACCGTGCTGTATCGGGAGGGCCAGTACGCAGTGTGTCAGCTTCTCCCTCCAGGCGAAGCTCAGGGTCTTTTTGACCGTGAGGAGGACTTGGTGTCTTTCTCTGATGCAGAGGTCAAAGGTCACATCTACTCGTTCACTGGCTGTTCCTTCTCCAAGGGCCTGAGGCTCTTTCCTATGGCAAGCCGATTCAGATATCTTGATATCAGGCATAATTGTCATGTACATGCAAGCCATTTCTGTCCACTAGTTAACTAGTGAGCCATTTCTGTGTGAATTAGTTAACTAGTGACAGCCAAAATGCTCACTAGTTAACTAGTAAGGCCCAAATTCTCTCTAGTTAACTAGTTCATATGTTTCATATCTTACTAGTTAACTAGTAATGCTCAGCACGTTCACTAGTTAACTAGTGGACACTGATATGTGCACTAGTTAACTAGTTTAAAGACTTCTATATTTTACTAGTCAACTAGTAAGGTACAAAAATGTTTACTAGCTGACTACTGAATGTCAAATTCCCTTGTTAACTTCTATGTAATTTGGCCAGCGGCTTGGCATTTATTCTGATATCTTGATATCAGGCCAACATGCAAGCCATTTTTGTCAACTAGTTAACTAGTGAGCCATGTTTGTGCACACTAGTTAACTAGTGACAGCATAAATGCCCACTAGTTAACTAGTGAACACATATTAGCTTCACAAGTTAACTAATGAGAGCCAGAAATGTCCACTAATTAACTAGTAAAGGCCAGAATGCATACCAGTCAGCTAGTTGAAGGCTTTTGGGTCTCACTAGTTAACTAGTGACAGCCAAAAATGTGCACAAAACTCCTCACTAGTTAACTAGTTGGAGTAGGTCAATGTCACTAGTTAACTAGTAAACCATAAATGGCTTACTAGCTAGCTAGGTGATGGCAGCAGGCTCACTAGTTTGTGACACCGTCACATTAATTTAAGTGTTCCTTTACATTTATTATTGCACGGAACATTATCTTGATTTCCTATAATGTTTATGTATGAGGAATGATATTCATATGTATATCTGTGTAATATATGTATTGTCCACTGTGGTTTTGGTAAGAATGTGGGGTGTCTCTTTAAGGCCTCGCCGCCCATGATTGCTATGACCACGCATACAAGCTTACTTAGGGGGTGCGTCAGGTGTTTGGGGGTCGGGTGGAGAGATTCAGCAAAGGCAGGGTGTTTGAATGCGGGGCCAGTATTGTTTTGCTGCAGCCACATAGAAAAAAAAGCTAGTTCCCCTTGGGTTTGAGAGCTCAAAAAAAAAACACGTCTTAAGAGACTGCTTTAAGGGAGGAGAGGAGAAAACATTGTGCAACTGCATAGACTGTACCTCATCGCGCGTCTCCAGCAAGAGGGCGTGCCCGACCCCAAACTTCAACGGCGTGTTGTTGCGTTGCCCGGCGTTCAACGGATCTGGTGAGATCTATCTCGTTTGGGTATTTTTGGCGTGGTATATCACTAAAATCAGCTTGACCTTTTGCCTTTTTGTTGTGGATTATTTATTTTTCTGGCTCCGACAGAGGATTATTCTGCGGCCTACCTGTTTCCTGGTTGGAATATAAAGACTATAGCGCCGATCCTGGGAAAGACTTGAAGTTTTCGTTTAGTTTGGACTTTTTAGTTTAATTTTGGGGACTGAGACAAGGGGAGAGATTCAAGTATTGTGTGGTTGCACGGGATAATTGGTGTAATAATAATATACTGCGTTAAGCGCTGCGTCATTCAATTCAACTGTTTGCGCGTCTTTTCTTTTGTTCAGCTACGGCCTGAATATTTGTTGGTTGCTGTGTGCTTTATTAACGGCAGTATACCGCTCTTATGCATATGTGTTGGTGTAATAAGGCCAAAAGTATTTGTGACAGTATTGAAGCGGTTTGTTATTGTCGATTACTACTTTCATTCCAAGAACCTTTTGTGCGTTTATAGTAACACAGCTGTTTAAAAGGACGAAGGGCTGATTGTTACAGATGGTGGCCCGCACGGGAATGAAATGTAATTTTTGACTTTGCTTTATTATTACTATAGTGCGGGGAATATTGTCTGCTGTTGTTAACTTGTAATTATATCCTGTATATTGCTGAACACACAAAAAGCAATAATTGCTTACACACTACACTGCTTTGCATTGAATATTAAGCACTGTTTATTACGGAAAAGGGGAGATATGTATCAAGAAAGTGGTCCAGCTCTAATTGAGCTTGACGAATCCCAGGACGAAATCTCTGAGCATGGCACCGGGCTTCTACACCTGCATCAGGGGCACGGGCCTAGTGAACCGCACCATGAACCAAGGGAGATGCATGGGTCACTAGAAGAAATCCTGTGGGGGAAGTAACATCACTAATTAGTTCACTTTACCTGTCAGACCCAGAAGAGAATGAACAAAGCATTGGAGATGAGGGAAACACATCTTACCTCACACTTCCTGCTCTCACAACCATTACCACCGACTTAGGTTCAGTCATGGACAGACTAAATACGCTGGAGACTGACTTCAGAGATTCTGTTAATAGTGCCTTGAACAGAGAAGCAGGTATAAGGAGTTATGTGGACCCGAAGTGTTGAGGTGCTTGAGCAATGCATGATAACAACACTGAAACAGTTTGAGGAAAAATTAGTGGAGTGCTTACAAAGGCGTGATGAAAAATGGAAAGCAGAAATGGAACGGCTGAAGCGCGCCAGCCTTGTTGCTCTCCCGAGGGCCTTATCCACGCGACGGGGGAGCTACTATTCTTCCACCTCATAGCAGCTCCACTCCTGCCAAGTTTCCTATGGTGTTCCATTGGCACCTTGTTACTCCAGTGCGTTCACACAAACTCATGCTTCTCTTAGCACGGCAGGGCCTGTTATGACCCCGGCTATCAGTGGCATCATTCCTCTTCTCACCAACGTGACCACTCCTGACATGGCAGCTAGTTCTGACAGTGCTGTGCGCCCTTTTCTCCTCATGTTCATGAGCTCATTCCAAGCCAACCAGCTCATAGTGTGGTAGGTGCCCAGCTTCAGACACCCTTCACGGGGAGCACTATCTCAGCCACCTACACAGCCTTTACACTAAGCACGAGCCTCTCACCTCTTTTGAGTGCTTCAGGTAGCCAACCCACCCTCAGACCTGCTGTGGTTTATTCCAGGCCGGCTATACAGATGGAGTTTCCTTCTTTTAGTGGGTCCAGGGAAGTGGCCGATGTGCTTAATTTTGTTGATCGCTCGCGAAAAATTTTTTTGCAGTCGGCCATTGTCTGATGCAGAGCTGATAGGAGCCCTGTCCAACAAGCTTTTAAAGGGCCAGCACATAGCTGGTGGATGGTGGCGAAAAACAATGTGCACAACTGGCCTGAGTTTAAGGACGCCTTTAAGGATGCCTTCCTCCCTCCTGATTACCTCACCGAGGTAGAAGAAAAGCTACGGGACATGGTACAGTTGCCAGATCAGTGTCTGAGGGATTTTGCTTACGACTACGTGCTCTGTGTCTGCGGTGGAAACCAGACATCACAGAGACTGAGTTGGTGCGCAAGATCCTGAACAACTGCAACCCTCGAATAGCTGGCTGTCTCAGGGGCACCGTCACAAACGTGGACCAGCTGGTTCAGATTGGCACCCTGGTGGAGAAAGACTGCAGCTCATCTAAAGAGTACTGGGGAAAGGTGGACCAGCAAAGGCCAAGGAGAAGGGCTTAAAGAAGACCCAGGACAAGGGGCCTTCTAAGGATGCCAGGAAACCTGCTGATGTGGTGACAGTAGTGCAGCTGGGACGAAGCCTCCAGTGGTGCTCCTCCATGTCCCAATTGGGTGAGGGGAAAGCAGTGCCATGCTGTGTTCGGACACTGGATGCACCTACTCACTCATGCAGCAGAGTGTCTGGCTGGAGCTGGCTCGTGACGGTGGCGACTGAAGCGAGGATAACCAGAGCTTTGCCCTGGCCAATGGAAAGACTTATGGGGCTGTGGGAAAGACACAGCTTTTGTACACCTGGCATGAGGTGATATGGGCTCTGGAGACATTTATCATGGCTGACAACCACCTGGCTTTCCCCCGATCATCCTAGGCTTGGACTTTCTTAGCAAAACCTCCACCATCATCAATATGGGAGACCAGACCTATGGAGTGAAGGGACCCAGGGGCTATACTTTCCATCCTTTTCTGTCTCACCCGCTAGGGGAACATTGAGGCAGGAGCCTGAAGATCGTTCAATGCCAGCCTATATGTAGCTGTTCCCTGCCCAGGCTCATTGGGTCCATTTCCATCATTGGGAGTAAGCCTCCTGTTTTCCAGACCACCCTCCAGAGGTCAGGAAACTGTTCCAGGCCTGGCCCATGGTATGCTCTGGGACACTAGGCAAGACCAGAGTTGAGGAACACCGGATCTTCACCACTGACGAGGTGCCTGTCCGCTGCAGGGCATACAGGGTGTCGCCCTTCAAGCGGCAGATCATCGCTGACCATGTGGAGCAGATGCTCAAGGATGGCATTATTGAGCCATCACAGTCTGCCTGGGGTGCTCGGTGGTCTTAGTGAAGAAGCCAGATGGCTCCATTCGATTTTGTGTGGATTTTCGGCGTCTCAATGCCAAAACCCACCCAGACGCCTACCCCATGCCTCTGATCCACGAACTATTGGAGTCTATGCACGGTGCAGCAGTCTTCAGCACCCTTGACCTGAAATCCGGCTATTGGCAGGTCGCCATGTCATTGAGACAGTAAAGGCCAAGACAGCCGTGATAACCCCCATGGGCCTCTACCAGTTCAGGTGTATGCCATTTGGGCTCATGAATGCGGAGCCACGTTTCAGCGGCTAATGGAGAAGGTCCTGGGGAGCTTAGAGGGAAGATCTGCTGTGTGTACATATTGACGATGTCATAGTCTTTTTCGCCAACGCCTGAACAACATCTCCGGGATCTGCACGGCGTCCTAGAGAAGCTCCATAAGGCTGGCCTGACACTTAATCTTAAGAAGTGTGCCTTTTCCGGCAGGAGCTGAAGTTCTTGGGCCCGCGTAGTTTTAGGACAAGGGCGTGCAGGTGGATCCAGAAAAGACTCTGGCAGTGACCATGTATCCACCGCCCACTAACATAAAGACCCTCCAGCGTTTCTTAGGCCTTGTGGGGTGGTACCACAAATTTATTGACCATTTCACAGAACCTGGCTGCTCCCTTGAATCGGCTGAAGAGGAAGGATGTAGAGTGGGTCTGGTCAGAGGAATGTCAGCACAGTTTTGATCAGCTGAAGAGGGCACTGGCGGACGCACCTATCCTCATGCAGCCTGACACCTCCCTGCCATTTGAAGTCCACACGGATGCCAGTGATGTGGGTTTGGGGGCTGTGCTGGTGCAGAGAACAGCTGAAGGGGAGATGGTGATAAGCCCACGCATCCAGGGGGTTGCGTGGTGCAGAGTCACAATTACTCCACCTCTGAAAAAAGGAGTGTCTTGCAGTCGTCTGGGCTGTTGAGAAGTGGAGGCACTACCTTGAGGGGGCGGAGTTCACTATACACACAGACCATGCTGCCTTGACCTGGGCCTTCAATTGTCCGAAAACCTCCTCTCGCCTGACTCGCTGGATCCTGCGACTCCAACAGTTTAAATTCAAAGTCCAGTACAGGAAAGGCCTCCATAACATCGTGCCTGATGCCCTGTCCCGAGCTGTTACACCTCCCTCTTCAGCTGCAGTCTGTGTGTTTGGCCGAATGCCTCAGATTCCTCCGATCTGCCCTCTTCCCTGACTGAAATAGGAAGGCACAAGAAGAGGATTCAGAGGTCACAGACCTAGCCAAAGAGGCAGACACCCTTAGTAGGCTGGACAGGATAGGCTTCACAAAGTTGCAAGGCCTCCTGTATCGTGGGTCGCCCTGTGAAGGAAGGGGAAAAATATCAGCTGGTCGTCCCAAAGTCTCTTTGTGTCTGTCTTTCTGGCCTACTTCCATGATCATCCTCTGAGTGGGCATCTGGGCAGGCTGAAAACACTCCTGAGGATCCTTGAGGTAGCCTGGTGGCCATCCATTCGCAAAGAGGCGTGTGGAATCGTCCAAGGTCTGTACCATTTGCCAAGTCTACAAGGCTGAAAATCAGAAGCCGGCTGGCCTCATGCAGCCTACTCTAGTGGAGGACCCTTGGGAAAAGCTGGGGATGGACCTCATGGGGCCCTTTCCCCCGCAGCAAAAAAGGCAACACCTTCCTTTCGTCCTGGTGGATTACTTCACAAAATGGGTCGAGATGTTCCCTTTAAAAGATGGCAAGGCACACCGCGTGTGTCCGTCTTAAAGGATGAAATCTTCACCAGCTTTGGTGTCCCACGGGAGTTGGTCTCGGACCGGGGCCGCAGTTCACTGGCCATGAAATAGCTAACCTCTGCAAGACCTGGGGAGTGGCGCGAAATTCACCACCAGTTATCACCCCAAGCCAACCTCACGGGCGGTCCAACCGGTCCATCAAGACAATGATTGCGTCATATGTGGGGGACCAACATAAGAACTGGGACCAGTGGATCAGGGGAGTTCCGTTTAAGCCATCAATGCTGCCCATCATGAAACCACAGGCGCACACCTGCAGAGCTGGCTTTCGGAAGAACCCTGAAGGGTCCACTGGAGAGACTCATCAGTTCACCTCCCATGCCACAACAGTCACCATACACACTCCTGGAGAGACAAAACAAATGAATGAGCAAATCAAGAAGAGAGTTGAGGCGTGTCAGTCCAGACAAGCCAGGTATTACAATACCCACAGGAGAGGGGCACAACTCCTGCCGGGAGACCTGGTCTGGGTCCGTACTCACCCACTCTCTAAAGCATCAGAAAACTTCTCATCGAAGCTTGCGCCCAAGTGGTCAGGTCCAGCTACTGTGGTGAGAAAACTAGGCCCCATCAATTACCGTATACAGTGGAATGACCAGGACAAAAAAATGGACACTGTTAATGTGGTCAACCTGAAACCCTACTTCGGGGTTCTGGCCCCAATGCCTCCGGCTGGGGGGGGGGGATCTGTGACACCGTCACATTAATTTAAGTGTTCCTTTACATTTATTATTGCACGGAACATTATCTTGATTTCCTATAATGTTTATGTATGAGGAATGATATTCATATGTATATCTGTGTAATATATGTATTGTCCACTGTGGTTTTGGTAAGAATGTGGGGTGTCTCTTTAAGGCCTCGGCCGCCCGCGATTGCTATGACCACGCATACAAGCTTACTTAGGGGGGTGCGTCAGGTGTTTGGGGGTTCGGTGGAGAGATTCAGCAAAGGCAGGGTGTTTGAATGCGTGGCGCCAGTATTGTTTGCTGCAGCCACATAAAAAAAAAGCTAGTTCCCTTGGGTTTGAGAGCTCAAAAACACGTCTTAAGAGACTGCTTTAAGGGAGGAGAGGAGAAAACATTGTGCAACTGCAGACTGTACCTCATACAGCGTCTCCAGCAAGAGGGCGTGCCCGGACCCCAAACTTCAACCCGGCGTGTTAACGTTGCCCGGCGTTCAACGGATCTGGTGAGATCTATCTCGTTTGGGTATTTTTGGCGTGGTATATCACTAAAATCAGCTTGACCTTTTGCCTTTTTGTTGTGGATTATTTATTTTTCGCTGCTCCGACAGAGGATTATTCTCGCTGACCTACCTGTTTCCTGGTTGGAATATAAAGACTATAAGCGATCCTGGGAAAGACTTGAAGTTTTCGTTTAGTTTGGACTTTTAGTTTAATTTTGGGGACTGAGACAAGGGGGGGGGGGGGGAGAGATTCAAGTATTGTGTGGTTGCACGGGATAATTGGTGTAATAATAATATACTGCGTTAAGCGCGTCATTCAATTCAACTGTTTGGTGCGTCTTTTCTTTTTGTTCAGCGCCGTCTGAATATTTGTTGGTTGCTGTGTGCTTTATTAACGGCAGTATACCGGCTCTTATGCATATGTGTTGGTGTAATAAGGCCAAAAGTATTTGTGACAGTATTGAAGCGGTTTGTTATTGTCGATTACTACTTTCATTCCCAAGAACCCCTTGTGCGTTTATAGTAACACAGCTGTTTAAAAAGGACGTAAAGGGCTGATTGTTACAAGTTAACTAGTTGATGCATCCTTTGTCCAAACTAGTTAACTAGTGAGGTCATAAATGCATACTAGTAAACTAGTTGAAGCCTATATTCACACTAGTCAGCTAGTGGCGCAGAATTAAAATTAGGAGGCGGAGAACTCTGGAAATTGAGGCTTTCTATTGGCTCCCTATGTCCAAATAGAACATGACAACCAATCACAGCGCAGAATTTTACAAAATCCACCCACAACATTTGCATGTGGCACACAAGTTAACATGCTGGCCAAAGGAACTTTAACTAGTAAACTAGTGGCTTCAATGTCACACTTGCATGTAAACTAGTGAAGGCATAACTGCTCACTAGTTAACTAGTGAAGACACAAATGCCCACTAGTTAACTAGTGAGGTCTAAAAAGTGTCACTAGTTTACTAGTGTGCACCAAAACACCCACTAGTGAACTAGTGATGGCAATTTCCATTCAACTAGTTAACTAGTGAGGTGCAAAAAGTGTCACTAGTTTACTAGTGTTCCCCAAAATGCCCACTAGTTAACTAGTGAAGGCCATTTCAGCCCCACTAGTTAACTAGTGAGATGCCAAAATGGTCACTTGTTAGGCCAAAATACCCCCTAGTTTACTAGTGAGGGTGTTGTGGGCCTTACTAGTTAACTAGTGGCATGCATATTTCGTTCACTAGTTACACCTAAAAACACAAACAAGCTGACCGTTTTTGTCCACTAGTTAACTAGTGGAACAATTGAAGTCTCACTAGTTTGCATGTGTGGCGGTGAGGCAGCTAGTTAACTAGTGCGCACAAGACACACACTAGTGGCTGTTTTAGGGGCTATCTAGTTCACTTGTAATGCAAAAATGTACTCTTACTAGTTAACTAGTGACAAATTGGCCTTCACTAGTTAACTAGTTGACATGTTTGGCCTTACTAGTTTACTAGTAAAGGAACAGGAAATGCTCACTAGTTAACTAGTGAGCATATCTGCATTATAATGCCTTTCACTGGCTTATAGAGGGCATTTTGAGCCTTACATGTTAGCTAGTGAGGACAAAACACTGTCCATAGTGAACTAGCAGGAGAAAAATGCCCCTCACACTAGTAAACTAGTGGAATTTGAATAAATACACAAACGGCTGTCATTTTGTGCCACTAGTTAACTAGTGGGACGTAACATTGGCCACTAGTTAACTAGTGCACAATGTCACACTTGCATGCAAATGAAGAAGGCCGAACAAGGATTTTGATTGGTCCATTTAGGATTTAAAAACCTAGAACACATGGCTGATTTCGTCCAGGCTGTTCTAAGAGCAAACTTTTATAAACTAAGATCGTTTGAGCATAAAAATATGTTTTGATGACATTTCTAGTGACAAAGTTATGGTGTATTGCTGTAATCTTTGTTCAGTTAATGTGTACAATCTTTAGTTTTTCAGTTATTAGTCTGAAAATCGCGATAAAACTGGAGGCATTTGTATATGGTTGCCTAACAACAAAACACTTCAGTAACACCAACATTGATGATAGTAATGCTAATGTAGCAAGACTAGCTCAAGTAATAAAGCAGCAGGAGATCATGTGGGAGACCAGGGTTCAATTCCTTAGAAGTGCAAGAAGTTTTTTACTTTATCTTTGAGCTTTTAATTACTGTTGAAACCATGTGCAGTTAATGTGTACAATCTTTTGTTTTTCAGTTATTAATCAGAAAAGCACGAATGAATGGATGCATTTATGTCTATGGTTGCCTAGCAACAATCAACAAAGAATAATATTAACATCGATCCCTTGAATCTTTGGTGTGGATCACTAAGAGCTCACTTTTTAAAGCACGGGGTTTCCCTGTTATTATTAAAAAAACATTTTGACAGAATATGAGATACTGCATACTGTAGGCTCTGCTTTACTATCTATACTGAAGTACCGTTGCAGAGCAGTGTTTCACTTTAGCCACTAGGGGCACCCATCAGGACCTGATTATGGGGCAGCCGTGACCTACTGGTTAGCACTTCGGACTTCGGACAACCGGAGGGTTGCCGGTTCAAACCCTGACCAGTAGGCACGGCTGAAGTGCCCTTGAGCAAGGCACCTAACCCCTCACTGCTCTCCGAGCGCCGCTGTTGTTGCAGGCAGCTCACTGCGCCAGTATTAGTGTGTGCTTCACCTCACTGTGTGCTGAGTGTGTTTCACTAATTCACGAATTGGGATAAATGCAGAGACCAAATTTCCCTCACGGGATCAGAAGAGTATACTGATCGCGAGGCTATGAACAGTAAATTTACATTTAGACTGGGTGGGATTCTTACATGATACCCAATAGGAGTCTTCTACCCACCCTCTCATTAGAATTTGCATAATGACCGTTTCAGGCACTAGTTAACTAGTGAGCTGCTTCACTGCCAAACATGCAAACTAGTGAGACTTCAATTGTTCCACTAGTTAACTAGTGGACAAAAATGGTCAGCTTGTTTCTCTTTTTAGGTGACCCTCTAGTTTACTAGTGAGGGTGTTGTGGGCCTTACTAGTTAACTAGTGGCATGTATATTTTGTTCACTAGTTAACTAGTAAGGCCCACAACACCCTCACTAGTAAACTAGAGGGTATTTTTGCCTTTACATGTTAACAAGTGACCATTTTGGCATCTCACTAGTTAACTAGTGGGGCTGAAATGGCCTTCACTAGTTAACAAATGGGCGTTTTGGAGCACACTAGTAAACTAGTGACACTTTTTGCACCTCACTAGATAACTAGTCGAATGGAAATTGCCATCACTAGTTCACTAGAGGGTGTTTTGGTGCATACTAGTAAACTAGTGACACTTTTTAGACCTCATTAGTTAACTAGTGGGCATTTGTGTCTTCACTAGTTAACTAGTGAGCAGTTCTGCCTTCACTAGTTTACATGTAAGTGTCACATTGAAGCCACTAGTTTACTAGTTAAAGTTCCTTTGGCCAGCATGTTAACATTAACAAATGTTGTGGGTGGGATTTTGTGAAATTCTGCGCTGTGATTGGTTGTCATGTTCTATTTGGACATAGGGAGCCAATAGAAAGCCTCAATTTCCAGAGTTCTCCGCATCCTTATTTTAATTCTGCGCCACTAGCAGACTAGTGTGAATTTACGCTTGAACTAGTTTACTAGTATACATTTATGACCTCACTAGTTAACTAAAGGGCACAGCTCCCATTATCGAAGAAACGAGTGCATCAGTAATAGGAAATTCATGGTGTGTCATGTTGACAGTATGAATCAAGGGAATAGATGTGTGGTCCGTAGGGCAATCTGTCGTTATCAATATGTCATTGTAGCCTGTGATAAAATTGATGAGGAGTGTGTGCCTGTTCACTATGTGCAGTACATGGGACAGACACCCAGTAATAATGCAAATCGTTGTACACTAGATGACTACTAATGTGCTTCCATGTGACAATATATTCAGAATATTGACTCAGCTTTGTGAATGATCAACCTAATAATAATAGCTTTAAGTACAAATAATGTAACTTTACTTAACATAGTATGTTAAATATAATACATTAAACAACATACTATTAAATGTGGTTTTCAGAGTAAACACAATGAGGTGTTGTTGTCAGGGACGGGATGTGGTCAGAATGTGTGGCTACAGTAATTCTCAAGTTGAGTGCAGTGTGGAGAACTGAGATGTCAGTGTGATCTTCCTACTAATATGTGGCTGTTGATCTGCATGTCTAACCCTGAGTTTTTGTGAAATGTCATGATTGCTTTGAACAGTAGTCATGTATGGTATTTCAGAATACTTATGTGGTTTGTTGTGAGCTAAGTTTTACTTGGTGTAAGGCTCTGATACATATTGAATGCAACAAGGTTTCTGGAAGAACTTAAACATGCATTTATATAAATTGTGATTAGATGTGTTCCCTAAACATCCATATGATGGGACACCTAATATAATTATTGACAGTGAAAATTAAATTAATAAATAAAAGTGGTTATATCCTAGAATCACAAACAGGCAATAGAAAGACACAGTTTTAATATTTGCTCCCTGCAGTCAAAAAGAGCATATGATGTGTGTATATCAGAGAAGAGTTGTGGTTAGAATGTGTGACTGCTGTCATTTTCAGGGGGAGCGCTATTGGGGAACTGAGATGTCTGTGTGACTACTGGCTGCTGGCTCTTGATCTTCATATCTTATCTTCATGTATCAGAGTTCATGTGAGGCCTCATGCTTGCTTTTACATTTAGTCATTTAGTTCAAGCCACCTACAGTAAAGTGCAGACATGCATTTAGATGTGTCCACTCTCTGTAAAAAAAACCTTTCAAGTTGGAAATGTGTGTGTGTTTGTGTTTTGTGTTTGTGTGTGAGAGAGAGAGATGGCAGAGAAATTGTCAAATTGTAGTAATGTCGTTCAGTGTTTGATTATTTCTTCCTTATTAACCCTCAATGTTATTAAAGAGTTAGACTGGGAAATAGGTATGTATGCATCACAAAATAACAGACATTGGCAAATATTTCAGCCATTTCATTAATGTTTGCTACATTTTAAACTAAGCAACATGTCCCCCCTCTTTTTGTCAGCGTAAAAAATCAGTCAACAAACAGAATATTGCAGAAAGAGGAAACTTAAACAGTGCAGTCGATAGTATGCACAGCCAGCCTCTGCTGATAGTGTTAGGTTAAACCAGCTATTGGCTGGTGAGTGTGAAATGAAACTGTCTGATTCTGCTATGGGTTAATAAGAACAACAGACAGTTAAGATATCTGCTTGAGGAGAAGGACTCAGGGGGTTGATTGGGGTAAGATGAGCAGGTCTATAATATACTGTGGGCTCGGCTACATTTTTGTTAGAGACTCATTTAAAATAGCTGCCATTCACTAGTTTCAATGACATTACTGTAACAGCTTCCTGAATGATAAAAAGCTTACAACTCTTTATTTGTACCTCTGTGGATATTTAAATGACTGTATCTTACTTTGTGTCTTTCTATCTTTCCTTATATCTTTTCCCCATCCAGGCCTGAATCATGAAAGCTGTAGCTCTCGTTCTACTCATCTCCCTTCTGAAAATCACTCAGAGCAAGACTGCTGGTCATCACCCTGGCAACCATTCAGTTTTCCCTTTCGGGTCACCACATCACAACAACAACCCCTGCAGCCTAAATAACAACGGCTTCGAGATGTTCAGAGAGTTTAAGAACAGGCATATCCTCAATGAAGACTTCAACACAAGAAACACAAGAGCATGGGAGAATTATCTGAAAAGAAAGGACCTGTGGGGAAGAGTTTGAAGGCAGTCTTTCTTCCTGATGAAAGATGCTTTTGATGTTAAAAATATCTGTAATGGAGAAAGTATAGCTTATGAGAGAAATCTTTGCATCAGTAGAGAGAAATGTACAGTTTGTGATGTAAAAAAAAGTAGGAGATTACTGTACAATGTTCCCCTTGTTACGTTATTGTTGCTTGTGATGCAATTGACATGAGGAACAAAAATAGGCCAGGTAAAAAAATGTCAAAAAGGTGTGTACCTGTTCACTATGAATGGTCCGAAGGAAGAGACCCAACATCAAAGGCAATACCTGTAAACTACACAATGACTTTTAACATGCTTCTCTCACACTCTTACAAAATTGATGCTTTGTTCATTTCTGAAATGTGAAGATATTTGATACAATTAAACATGGATTTTGAAGTGAAGACATGGTTGGCTATGAGATTCTTTTTATTAACTTGGGTAAAAAGGCATTTGTTTGTAAAATATACAGCTATATATCAATATATGAAATAAATTAATTCAAAGGATTTATACAAATTTTGACTGCTTTCCCGAAACATCCATATAAAAGGATGCCTGCCACATCAGGATAACTTGTATTTAGAAAAGACAGCTTAATTACAGACTCAATCAACACAATAACTTACTTGAGTATCCAACTTAGATGTTTGAGAGTTAAAAGAAGTAGCGTGAAAGCACATGCAAACATCACACATAGAACAGGAAACTGACGAAGAGCAGCAAATTAGTGTGGTATTTGAGCTGGTGAGGTTTGGCTGTCTGGGTGTGATCGTTTTCTGTGATCAAAATCATTTGCAGGGTGAGTGAGGTTCGTTGTCAGAATGACTAGTGGCTTGCCCATATGTGTACTAGGACATGCAGTGTTTAGACACAAGCACTGCACATCTTTATTGAAATGTTGTTTTAGCCCTAGAGCCTTCTGCCTTCCACTTTATCCACAATGACAAGCACATCCAATCCACAAGGGTGCAACCAAAGGATATACTTCATCAGACGAAGTATGAAAGTCACAAACTCCCACAGATGCACTGTGGAGAGTGTGCTTACCTGCTCCATAGCTGTGTGGTTTGCTAACAGTACAGCACAGGACAGGATGGGACTGCAGAGGACAGTGAGGCTGCAGTCCCATTTACTTACTATTTATGTGTTTACCCCCTAACCCCATGTTCATCAAATGGAGTGCACAAAGTAAGAATTTCATTGTGCTCGAATGGATGACAATAAAGTATCTTAAAGTAGCGTCAAGTTCAACGGCAACAACAAACAAGAGTGGAGGAAGCACCTCTGCAGCAGAGATTGCATCCAATTCTTCTTCCAGAAAAAGGACACACATGCGGCACACACACATGCGCACACACGCACGCACACACACACACACACACACAAACACACACACACACACACACACGCACACACAGTAGATGCTATGGGCACATACTATAGGCCTTTGCAATCCAAACTTTTGTTTTGAGCAACAGTGATTTCCCAATAAATGTTTGACACTTCTCCACATGAGACTGAAGATGAGATGTACATTTAAAGCAAAAAGTTAAAACACTACAAACCCTGAAAACATTCAGGTAAATATACTGTTGAAATTAATAGCTTGTCCAGCACAATGCTATTCTAGTGCTGGCAAACACTGGTTAACTCTATTTTCTCATGTGTTGGCACAAACTTTATCGGGGACGTGGGGCTTTGGCAGTTGATATGCAATCAAAAATGAGGAATCACTTGTGATGACAAATGCAATCTCCCTTTCCTGTCATGTACTTAAACCATACCAAGCTCTGTAGGAAAAAGTCTGTCAGAATACATTCATTTACAACTAAGGCAAACATAAGGTAAGTGCCCAACTACTGCCAAAACAGGTCATAAAATAAGACTATCACCAGAAAACATTTTAGTTATTGGGACTACATTTTCTTTGTCTTTTCTTGAAACTTTTTAATCATTCAATAGTGAAATTATTTAGACAAAAAGCGCAAATTACTATATATTATATTCTTTTTATCCAAAAAAGGAAAAGGAAATGAAGCTTGTGCCTTCTGCCTCTCTTATCTTCACCATGGTTTTGCCTTTGACCTGTGTTAACGGCAATCACCACGAAAACATCACCAGCACTATTATGGCCGTTGACTTCAACCCGCGTCCGTGCATGCCTGCCAACAACAACAACGGCTACAACTTCTTCATGCGCAAGCACATCCTGGGCGCTCAGTTCGACACCAACAACAAGCAGTTATGGAGCAGATATCTGTACAGCAGGAGGTTGTGCGGTAGAGTCCCCCTCCAGTCCTTCCTCCAGAAGACGGACGAGATGGCCGTCCAGTCCATCTGTCGAGGCAGCGGCGTCAACCTGCAGCAAAACCTCTGCATCAGCCGGCGGCCGTTTCTCGTCTACGCTGTCTGGAGCCAGAAGCTCCCTCGCAAGGGTTGCAGAATTCGGCGTCTGCAGCGGTCGCAACACCCGGTGGTGGTGGCATGCGATGCCGTAGCCAACCAGTGTCTGCCTGTTCACTATGAGGGCTACAGAGGGCAGGTGCCAGGAAACAATGCTCAGGTCTGTCGCTAAGATGACATTGCCTTTGAGTGCCAGCATCCCTATAGTCTTTTCAGAGAAGACGATGTAATACATGTAACCTATACAGTCAATTGTGTTGTTTGAAAATAAAAGCCTGATTTGCATTTCATGTTTGAAAATGTGTGCACATATATGCAGGGTTGGAAGGTAACTAGTTACATGTAATGTACAATCATTTTAAAATACATGCAATTGTTATCAATTACAGATCAAAATCTTGGTTACTCAGTTATTCAGATGGGTTATTGGTAGGCAATGTGGTAGAAACATGGAATCAATAAAGAAGCTTTTTTTAAAATATTTTTTGACTATTTTATTCATACCCTTTTTAAATAATCGATAGAAACAACTTTATTTGCCATCACAGCTCTCAAAATGGTTCTTATAATACCTACTGTACCAAGCCTCTCCATGTCTCCACAATGATTCTAGACCACACCTTTTTAGCAGCAATCCAGGTTTTGAGGCAGGAACATTTATTTGCCGTCACTCTGGCTTTATGCCTGGTCTCATGGGCAGCATCAGACCTATAACCAAGATAATGATCTGACACATCCAGCCAAAGTGGGAAATAAATGGTGAACAAGAAACAATAACAACATTTTAGAGTGGCCCAGCCCGAGTCCAGACCTCAATCGATAAAAAAGTGAGCACAAGGCCAGAGTGATGGCAAATAATCATTCCTGCCTAAAAACGTGGATAAAAGGGTCTATTACCATGTTTGGTCCTTTTGTTCCTTTCAGCAGTACTATTGAGTTAAGACATTTATTTCAACACCACATTCAACACCCAGAGTGACTAGATCGATATCTGCAGTGTCAGATCAACATTTGATTCACACATATAGTGTTAGCACTTTTTCTGCTGCGCTCTGCTCTAAGAAAAGAAAAAGGATCAAGCAAAGGTGTGAAAGACAGTTGCACACCCTCAAAAGCCAGATATAAAAACAGAGCAAAGGATACTTAATCATCCATGTTTGTAATACACTCTACCCTTGAGTTATCAGTCCCTGCAGCGCTAAAGGGTCACAAAGAATAGACATTGGTGAGTCCAATTTTTCTGACTTTGTAAAGCTTATTGAACACTCAGTAAATGGATTGTTAGAGGACCATGATGAACAATTAGATGAAAGGGTAATGTCCTATAATCATGGACTGCACTGTTTATAGAGAGCCTAGGTCATATTGAAACAGGGGCAGGTTAAGATATGGGTAATAAGTGAAAGATTACCGCTCATCTGGATTGGTAGGTAGCTTATTAAATATATAAGAAAAATCTGCACACTCCAGTCTGTGCAAAAAAAGTTTTTACTTTGAATCTGCAAGCTTTCGGTTGGCAGGCCTTTTTCAGGCAGAGTAGATCCTCTACTCAGCAGGTCAAGATATGAAAATGGAGAGCAGAGTGCTTAAATCGTAAATAAGACATTACATAAATATGACTTTTAACTTAACTCATTGGCTGCAAGCCATTTTCAGAGAGCCCCATACTGCCAAGCGTTTTACAGCATTTTGACTGATTTTCCAAGACCCAAAGAACAGTGAGTTCTATGACTGGAAAAAAGGAAAAAGGAAAAAAAAAATGTTTGTTTCTACCTTTCTACCGTTCTTTAGTAATTGGCAGTAGAACATAGGCCGGTTTCACCTGTTTTTGACCGAAAAATGGAGAAAACAAGCTTTTTGTGAAAATAATAATAAGAATAGAATAAGAAAATATACTCTTTTGATCCCGTGAGGGAAATTTGGTCTCTGCATTTATCCCAATCCGTGAATTAGTGAAACACACACAGCACACACACAGTGAGGTGAAGCACACATTAATCCCGGCGCAGTGAGCTGCCTGCATCAACAGTGGCGCTCGGGGAGCAGTGAGGGTTTAGGTGCCTTGCTCAAGGGCACTTCAGCCGTGCCTACTGGTCGGGGTTTGAACCGGCAACCCTCCAGTTACAGGTCCGAAGTGCTAACCAGTAGGCCACGGCTGCCCCCTCAAAATAAAACTTTTTTTTGCTGACACCTCCAACACCTCCAACATCTGAAAAGTGGTTTCCTTCCATAAAACAGTAAAAACAACATTAAGAAAGGTTGATAGCAAATTAATAATTTATTTGCAAATACATAACCAAATAAATAGTTAATGTGAAAATTATACAATTTGTTACAGGTATGTATGTCTGTATGCTGATTGTTTCCAGTTTCATAGAAACAAGGGTGTTAAATTTGCAGTAACTACAAAATCAAATCTAATGTTAAGGCATCGCATTGTTTCTCCATTTCTTGTTCTCTTTATGTATCAGGCAGCTGATCCAAATGTAACCCCACATGGATAGCATGGAACCATCGTTTTTCGTTTTGATCTGTAGCCCCCCCACTGTACTGGACCCCCGAAAGGAGGGTAGGGCAGACACAGTTTTCTGTGAATATCTTGAGAACCGTAGGGCCTAGGATGACCAATTTTTTCCGTATGTTTGCCTCCAGGGGTCATGTTAACCCATTCCATGTGAACACATGTGCATAAACAGATACACACGCACACACATACATTCACAGTAATCATACGTATGACACATACTCATACACATGTTGTGGGCAGCTGTGGCCCACTGGTTAGCACTCTGGACTTGTAACCAGAAGGTTGCCGGTTCAAGCCCCGACCAGTGGGCCACGGCTGAAGTGCCCTTGAGCAAGGCACCTAACCCCTCACTGCTCCCCGAGCGCCGCCGTTGTAGCAGGCAGCTCACTGCGCTGGGATTAGTGTGTGCTTCACCTCACTGTGTGTTCACTGTGTGCTGTTTGTGTTTCACTAATTCAGCGATTGGGTTAAATGCAGAGACCAAATTTCCCTCACGGGATCAAAAAAGTATATATATATATACTCACACAGTAGACATGTATGTATGTATGCATGCATGCTAATGCACAAACACACATACGCAGGTGCATACACATAAACGTGTACATGCACACAATTCAAGAATTTCTCAGAATTATGAACAGGCAAGATGGGGGTGGGGTTGTATAAAATGAATTTTACATGTGAAATCTATGAACTAATCATGTTTTGGTACTTGTTGTCTAGATACCAGTGAGAATTGAGTGTGGATAATGCGATTTAGTGAGACAGTTAGAATCATATAGGCCTTTCAGCGTGATTTATTTTTGTGGAAAAAATGTGCTGGACTGGGCGGCGGTCATATTTTGTACCGCTCTGCGGTACATCTAGTTTTTATCCACAAATTGTTCACAATATTAGAGTATGCCAAAATCTTGAGATTGACAAGAAATTCCTTCAGGTGCAGGCATACTACAGAGTTAATAACAAGATCTCACCATGTTTAACATACCTTGCATGCATATTGATGAGATAATCATACTGTATATCACCATGCGGGTCTGACATTGTAAGTGTCGGTTTCATGCATTCACAGTATTCTGAATGCTCAAGGCACTTGAGTAGTTAGTTAGTTGTTAGGTAGTTAGTTGTTTAGCAAAATATTTGTTTAATGTCATGATTTTGTATCCTTATTAGAATTATTGAATTGATGGAAAATATCATAGATTATATTTTCAGCAAAAAAGTAAAATATTCAATGGAAACATAATGCTGATTATAAAAAATAATCTTTCAGTAATTTACTGGTATTATAATCTCACAATAAAAACAATGATGATAAATCCAACCTTAAAGGGAATCTGATTTATTCTGAGAAAAAGGAAAAAGCCTCCTATTGATAATAAAACAGCTCATAATAATATTCTCCTATGACACCCCATGAAGTTGGAGAATACAAAGCAAAAGATTTAAGACCAATCGTCTTTACAAAATCTACCCAGGTCGTCCAGATTCCAAAAAATGCAGTTTTTCCTAAATAACTACCTGAACCGTGGCACCGAGGATGAAGAAATGTTTATGGTATGTTGGTCTGAAAGGCCCACATCAACCTAGCCCATTTGCTTTAATTGCCCCTCTCTTCAGTTAAGATGTTCAGAACTGCACCAAATTAAATTTTATGTGTATGATTAACCTGACATGCTCTGGGGGTATGCCAAGTTTTGTAGAATTTCATTCATGGGGGTCTAAAAAATTAAGTTATATGTACATTTAGTGACTGTACACTCATTGGCCTGTAGATGGTGGTGCACACATATACACACAAACACAGGCACGCACATACTATCGGTATCGGCAATTAGAATGGCCGATACATAATGACAAATTCAGTAGGATTAAAGGAAAACCAAATATTCATCATCATTTGGCAGCATTTCCAGTATTGCCGTTATGTAGTCGTTTGTCCACCAGATGGCGCATCGTTGCAGTGAGACGTAATTTTGTTGGAAGTTAATCTAAAGTGGGTTGGAAAGACAAGGGCAACACTGTAGTTTACCGCAGAGAACGTCTAATAAGGGTAGGATGATTTCCACATGAAATGTAATTCCCATTTCTTCTTGAAGCCGAAATAAATCTGAGAATGTTTATCGGACATGCTTGGTTTTTACTGCAGGTAGGCTACGTTAATCTTGTAAGTTATAGCCTAGGAGGTAGGTAAATTAACGTTACCGTTAGCATTGGTTGAGTGATGGAGGCCAATTTGATTATGTATTTGTAGAAAAACATTAATGCGGTTATAGGCTACCAAGCAAATTGATAACAGCACTAATTCTATCTTTCGACTGTCATCCCATTCTCTTATGACCATAACCTAGGCTACTATAGGACCTAAGTGAGTTAGCCACAACACGTTCGCTAATGTGATGGTTTTCTTATGGAAAATAGGCTATACCCAGACGGCACACATAAATCTTACCGATGTCGGGCCGATGAATGCCGTTACAGTCTAGAAGACATCGCATAGGAAGCGTTTGCTCATTGGCAAGACATCGCTGGGATGTCGGCAAATCATCGAAAACGACAATGAGCCTATGTTTCAACGACTCATCAAAGCTATGCCACCCCGGCTTATACAACCTTTATTTATTTAGGTCGGAACTTGAGATTGCACATTTTACACTAGGCTATAAATGATTAGATCTATAAAGACACAAGAAAGATGCCAGAAATATTTTCAATTCATTTTATTGAATGTTTAAAAAAGTCTGAATGATGAAAAAATGCTGTTAGAAAATGTTCCCCCAAAAATCAGGTTCTTCTCCTGCAAGAGACAAAAACAACAATTAATTCACCGCAATTGAATCACTTTCATCTTTAAAGTCTACCCTTACCGATTGCTGATAATTACATTTTCATAGATACAGAGAACCACTAACTGTTACCGAACTCGGAGAAATAGATTTCAAACCCATTAGCATTACCTCAGCTGATATTTCAATCAAGCAGAGGCGAGCTAATGCTGTTACTTGGCTAGCGCGCTAACGCCGGCCAAAACACGAACTCTGGAAGTGACTAGAGAAAGTTGGGACTGAAACATAGCCTACATTTGCTTTGGGAACTTCGGCTGATGCATATATCTGTGCATTTCCTCTGTGCAAAGGCGTTATGATGACACGACCAGCAGGTTAGCTCAGCCAAGACAGTAACGTTAGCTAATAGCCTAGCTCCCACTCCTCTCCATACAAAAACGACAGCCTTTCCTGGGTTAAGTCTCACGGTCAAATAATAACTTGCTATTCTTACACCCAAGCATATTGCTGTCCTTGTACCGGTAATCATGGATGCTGTAGTGTTAACATTTCGCCATAGCCGCTAGCTAGGTTTAACCAGAGAATGTCTAATAGGAAGAGAATTGGCACTGTCTGGTTACTTCCGGTTTCTGGACTGGTTGCAGTTCCTGCTCAGATTCCACTTGAGGGCGCTCGCAGGCGAGTGCAGAATGCATGGAGGTCTATGGACCCAGGGACATGGCCTGAGATTGAATGACACCATGTCCATTTCCATGTCCCCATTTCAATTGTGGGGGTGAGAAAATTATTCCTTTGGGATGTGTTTCTTTTTTTGTTTCAAATGTTTTTCTTGGATTTCATGATGCCATGCACCTAAAGGTTCATTAGGCCTTAAAAACAGCCTCACAATATCACAGCCCCTCCACCATAATTCTCATTAAGCATGGGGTTCTTTTCAGATTAGTCATTCTTCTACAGTATGTACACTAAACCCACCTAAAATGTTTCTTGCCAAAGAGCGCAATGTTTTTTTTTTATTTCATCTGACAATAAACTACAATTCCATACAAAGTCACTGTACCATTCAGTACAGTAACTCCTGCCGTTTATACATGTACAATAATTTGAAAGGTTTTTACCTGCCATGCCTCTAAATCATCTATTGCAGTTAGTTTTGGACTTGCAAGACTTGTTTATTGGCGGTGCAGTTCCCTACGAGTTGGGTGAGGGAGACACAGTACTAACTTCTGGCATTCCACTCCCTGTTTTTTAATAAGGGTAAGGCTATTTGCACCAAAGATTGTTAAGGCGGAGCAAGATACTTCGTCGTAGTTCATGTCTATGGGCGCGAAATGGGGATCGAATCCTGTCTGCATAAAGAGGCGTGTCGATGACGTATTGATGAGTGTATGTTGCAACCGGCCAACAGCAGCGGCATAAATAACCGGCACACACCTGATATAAAGTCGATTTTCTCCAGACTGGAATGCTCAAAAATGCTAAAAATGTACCTGAAATGTTCAGAAGGGTTTGAGGATCATGAAAACGTGCCCGAAATTCACATTCCTAACTCTATAGAACCAAGACCTTAGCATATGTGGTAAAATTCTGAGCTATGCCCATAGACTTCAATGGAGCAGTCGCTGCCTCTGCTCTGCATAAAGGGGGATTTTGACCCCCCCTCGTGCGATCCGGGTTCCCGGAGGTGGCTTCTGATGAAATATCTTGCTCCGCCTTAACAATCTTTGTTTGCACCCCTGGTACAATTAGCAGTGTATGCTATTCGTACCCTGGTGCACACAGCAATGTGTTCTATTAATACCTTGTCTGGTACAAATATCAGTGTATGCTACAGTATTTGCACCCCTGTGCATTTACTCTGGCATATTGATCACACAATGTAATACAAAAAAAACGAGCAACATGTTTTGTTGTTACGTCACAGGGTGTGAATAGCTCAGCTGTGTAATAGACACTCTGAATAAGGTATGCTGTTAATGCATACCTTAATGCATTAATGTATAGTTAGAAGTGGATGCTATTTGTACCCTGGTGTATATAGTAATGTATGCTATTTACACCCTGGTGCATGAACTAGCTAATTGTTGCAATCAAAACTTCCGTTTGAGAACCGATTTCTTGTTTAAATTGTTCTCTCCAGAGACGTTGGTACACGTGCACGCTCACTCTGCCAAAACGCATCATGCAGGAATCAAACCCCAGTCTCCCACATACTAAACCATGTCCATGACCACTGCACTATCTACTTCCACATCTACATGGGTGTTTGGAGGTAAACTTATAGTTTATAGGCCTGAGCGTCATATTCACAAAATTTCTGTTAATTAACAAATTGACGGTTGTATGTGTTCACTGAACTTTTCAATCTAAAACTTAATTTGAACATATATTAGTGCCGAAACCTT
Source organism: Alosa alosa (assembly GCF_017589495.1). NCBI lineage: Eukaryota > Metazoa > Chordata > Actinopteri > Clupeiformes > Clupeidae > Alosa > Alosa alosa. The sequence continues at coordinate 16,079,951 of NC_063212.1, forward strand.
TCAGAATTCTTCACTTACTGCTGACGAAGAAAAAAAATGTCTGCCATGATTTTTGTGCACGTGAGCAACGTCTTTTGTTGTTATGTCACAGGGTGTGAATAGCTCAGCTGTGTGGCCAAGGCTATTCGTACCAGGGGTGTAAATAGACACTCTGTTTTAATAACTTTTGGAAGTCGATAATATTCCAAATGTTTTTTTCTCGGTCTGATCTAATGGCACAACCTAAAACAAAGCAATAATTAACAATTTTTTCTTGACAACGTTTGTTATCTACTTAAGTGCCTGTGCTTTGTTGTGATGTGGAGTATCTCCAATATGGCGACTTACGGTTTAATGACGCGTCGTGGAAACCCTCAATAGGCCAATCTGTAAAATACAACAGAAGCTCAAAGCTAGCGATCCTATGCTCCACTTACATGTACGAAGAGGAGAGAAAGCGCACTCAAAACTCTCTACTACTGACAGCAAACTGAAGCCAATGAGGTTCTCACATTGCGGTCCACTGGACATAATGCACACTGTTGAGCCAGCGGTTTCACCTACACACAAACACAGCTACCGGTGTCCCACGTCACTAACCAGGAAGTCCTCTCACAGGTTGAAAGACATACCTGTCAGTCTAGGGCCACTTCCTTAAATATATCCAGGGCACGCCCCATAATCAACAACCTGTCAGTCAGAATGACTCAAGGGGGGAAACCCATTTCAACACATTACCTCCATACTCTGCTTGGGGGCAAGATAACCATGGGTCTTCTTTGTCCAGGCACATTCCCAGTTGATTAGAACCTTTTAATTATTGTTTTCACTGTAAATATGGGAATTTTCAACAAAGTATAGTTTTTTTTATAGCCATTCCTTGGCTTACAAATGTCAATACACCTTCTTTTATATTTAAATGTTGTATATTCTCTTGTCTTTCCCACGTTGAAAACTGACTAGGGGATTTAGCTTGATATGTAACAGTGTGCCTCCCACGGCACACCTACCCCCTTCCCCCACCTCCCCCCAACATTCTAAATCAATTGTTTCAACACCATATGAAAGCTTGGACTCTTGGACTTACTACTGTATGTCCTGTATGTACAGAAATCCATAGAAATTGAATATTCATGTTGTTTTATCCAATATTAGTTGTGCAGATGCATAGTCCATCTTATACACACCTATGAACCAACAAAGAAAATGCAAAAATAGAGAGTTTTGTCTATTTATTCCATATTTTGTGTAGTCATTTTGTGTAGTCAAGAAACCCCAGAGTATTTCCTTTCATTCGAGACCAGGCTTTTGCTTCTACACCAAGAGGTTGCCACACAGTAAGGCTTTTATTGTCAGTATGCATTTTGGGTAACCAAAAGTCCTATGGGGAGTTTCCATAGGGCATTTTACAAAACACATGAGCATACCTTGATTGTTTACAGGCACAGTTGTGCAGTGTGTTCCTTTTTCAAAATAAAAGTTTGATTTGTAATTAGAATAATTGTATAATATTCCAAACACCATGAAAAAAAAGCCCCCTAATGTAAGCAATAAGCCATCAACAACTTTATGCTACCCATAATGGAGAAAACTAGATGTACCGCATAGCGGTACAAAATATGACCGCCGCTCAGTCCTGTACATCCATTCCGCGAAAATAAATCACACTTCAATTTGTCTCCATATTTTACTCCATCCCCCACTCTTGAAACTTTTGTGTATGCTTGTTTGGCATGCCTGAGTGTGTGTCAAAGCGGCTGCACAGAAAGTAGCCTACTGGTGCTGAAAAGGTGAATAGATTGTAGAATAGCCAAAGAAGATGTAGCATTGTTATAAAACCTTTAAAATCTCTAAACAATCACAAGTAGGGCAGTTCATCACAGTTCATCCATTGCAACTGGATTGATGAAAGGTCACTTACACCTGTAGGCTACATTGTATTTGGGAAAAGCAAAAGGTATCAGCATAATGTTATTTATTTATTTTTATGTATTTATAAACAAAAACATCTCAGTTCCATGCCGTTTTCAACAGCTATCAAAACAAAGGTCATTTTGGATGGATGGATTTTTGTGAATGTTTCTTCTTCTACATAAGATTTTAGTCATCTTTAGTTCATGTAATACTTTATTGTCAATGCACAAATTAAGTAACAGTAGTCTGAAACGTTATTGTTAATGCACAAATTAAGTAACAGTAGTCTGAAACGAAATGCTGTTTTACATCTAACCAGTGGTGCAAATAACTGACATGTCCAAATGGGCCTTGATGAAATGCGCGCCGCTAGACTGTTCATACACATTTTAACGGGCCAAAGTTGAAGAGCTTTTGTCCGTTATTGTTCGTGCAAATATAGGCTGATTCATGTTCCCTTGCATTGTGTAACTGAGGTCCATGGCTAGTCTGGCTTTCATCAGACCAAGCTCAATCTTTTAAGAAATCAAAAAAATAAATAGCGGGCAGATCAGGCTGGGTTCACCCAGCCTAGTCCATAGGCACCCGATATTGTTTAATTTTCAGATTGAGATATACACGCTCTGGCTATTCTAAATGCAAAAATGCATTAGGGAGTTATGACAAAACTGTAACTAACAAACTAGATCCTAATAGAAAGCTGTTAGCTTCCCTAAGCTACAGGTAGGATTATAAGGTAGGCCTATTTACAACATAAATTGTCAATAGGCTATGCTGGCGACACAAATAAAATCTCCTTTGGAAACCAATGGCTTTAATTTACAGTATCAAGCAGACTTAAACTGCCATATCGCGGGCGAAAAGTTGTAATAACATTCACGCAGCTCCATGAGTCAAGGAAAGCTTGAATGAAGTAGCCACTTCTAAATGGGACCCACTACACAGTAGCTTAAGGTGTGTTGCTAAAGCAGCCATAATGAAATGAAGGTGTCATTGTTTGGATACTTCACACACACGTGCTTTTTAATTTCACAGACTACAACTACCAAGCTGGAATCAAAGCACATCGATTCCCCTCTCACACCCTGCACGCACTTAAAACAAAATAAACAGGCGTCTCAGTCTCACGCATGTACAGTATAGGCAAAACTGTATCAGACCAGTGAAACGTTGGTAAATCTTCCATTGCACAGAATGATTTTGTAGCACGTGCAATAAATGACAGTCGAAAGATACAAACAGTGCTGCTATCAATTTGCTTGGTATAACCGCATTTATACTTTTCTACAAATGCAATCAATCAAATGGGCCTCCATCACTCAACCAACGCTAACGGTAACATTACCTAGGTCCTTATTGATATTACAAGATTAACGCATACCTGCAGTAAAACCAAGCATGTCCGATAAACATCCTCAGATTTATTTTTGGCTTCAAGAAGAAATGGGAATTACACTTCATGTGAACATCGCCCCTGTCCTTATTAGATGTTCGCTGCGGTAAATTACAGTCCTTGTAGGAAGTGTCCATTGTTTTTCCAACCCACTTTTAACTTCCAACAAAATTACGTCTCACTGCAACGATGCGCCATCTAGTGGACAAACGACTACTTATCGCCAATACTGAAAATGCAGCCATGATGATGATGATGAATATTTATTTTGGCTTTCTTTTGATCCTACTGAATTTGTAATTATGTATCGGCCGCTCTAATACCGATAGTATGTGGGTGCCTGTGTGTGTGCGTTTTTATATGTGTGCACCACCATTTACAGGCCAATGAGTGTACAGTCACTAAATGTACACATAACCTAATTTTTTAGACCCCCCCATGGATGAAATTCTACGAAACTTGGCATACCCCCAGAGAATGCCAGGTCAATCATACACATAAAATTTGATGCAGTTCTGAACATCTTAACTGAAGATAGGGCGATTAAAGCAGAATAATATTGCATTTTCATTTTTACCGGGGTTGGGTGCAAATCACAAATGAGTGATTATGAGCCAGGTTGATGTGGGCCCTTGAGACCAACATACCATAAAAGATTCACAGAGAACTGTGTCTGCCCTACCCCTTTTCGGGGTCCAGTCCAGCGGGGGCTGCAGATCAAACGAAAAAAATGACGGTTCCATGCTATCCATGTGGGGTACATGCCCACCAAGTTTTGTGTACCCGGTCTTTCAGTGTCCGGGAATCCTTGTTGGTGTACGTCACTAAATGTACACATAAATTATTTTATTGTAAGGACCCCCATGAACGAAAGTTCACAAAACTTGGCATGCATTCGGAGGGTGTCATAATGATCCTACACTTTTAATTTCGTGCCGTTTTGACCTTGTCAGCCAGAGATATTGTGATGAAAACACCTAATTTTTGCTTTTAATTTTTAACTAGGTGGCGCTATACATGAAATAAGTGGTAATGGGATGGGTTGACATGCCCCTTAAGACCAACATACAAAAAAGGTGGACCTCCTAGGCCCTACGGTTCTCGAGATATTCACAGAAAACTGTCTCCGCCACCTACAGGCCAGTTGGTGTATATTAACATAAATTAATTTATTGTGTGGCCCCCATGAACGGAATTCCACAAAACTTGGCGTGCATACAGAGGGTGTCATAATGATCCTACACTTCCAATTTCGTGCAGTTTTGACTATGTTAGGTCACAGATACCTTCAATTACACCACCTCATTTTTACTTTTTTGTGTTTAACTAGGTGGCGCTATACATGAAATGAGTGGTTATGGAATGGGTTGACATGGCTCCTTCAGATCAACATACAAAAAAAAAATGGTCCTCCTAAACCCTACGGTTTTCGAGATATTCACAGAAAACTGTGTCTGCCCTACCCTCCTTTCGGGGGGTCCAATTCAGCAGGGGGGCTACAGATCAAAACGAAAAACGATGGTTCCATGCTATCCATGTGGGGTTACATGTCCACCAAGTTTCGTGTACCCCGGTCTTTCAGTGTCCCGGGAATCATTGACGGAAATTTGGGCATCGAAAAAAGAAAAAAAAAAAAAATCTGACTAAACCTATATGACCGCCGATTCGCTGCGCGGCGGTCATAATAATGTGCCACAGAGAAAATACAGGATTTATCATAGTGCATATCATATGAGATGTCCTACAATAAAGCCAGTTACAGTGGAAAATGAAAGATCCAAGGTGATATACACAACCTCTCTCTAGAGCTCTTATTGTGTCTTTCTTCATTTTCTTTAACTCATGCTGAAGAAATTACACACACACACACACACACACAATCCATAAAATGCAGATGCTAAACTGAACGTTAAGTCACATGTAAACATAGCATTATCAAAGCTATACCATCAGTACATTGCTGCAAGAATTTGCGATGTTGGCTCAGGTTTTGAGTTGAAAAACAATGTGGGGCTGTGACCCAGAGGGTGGGGAATATGAGTTGAGGCAGGAACTTTGGCTGGAGACGTACTCACTTCTAAGATTTTGTGAGTGAATTGCCTATTAAATGACTGAGGAAACTAAATATTAATATTTACACTATAAATGTTTCTGATTTCGTTTTCTGGGATCAGTTGTATGTTGTACCATTACACAGTAAAGTAGTGATAATGTTGTAAAGCAAGGTTAGATGATGACCACACTCCACAGTCCACACACTACACACACACACACACACTCTCTCTCTCTCTTTGGAGACATTTTCACATCAACATCTTCTCAAAAACGTTTGAAAAAAGGTCAAATGATAAAGAACCAATACGTAACAGTTTTACCTTAAAACTAGATGTACCGCATAGCGGTACAAAATATGACCGCCGCTCAGTCCTGTACATCCATTCCGCGAAAATAAATCACACTTCAATTTGTCTCCATCTTTTACTCCATCCCCCCACTCTTGAAACTTTTTGTGTATGCTTGTTTGGCATGCCTAAGTGTGTGTGTGCGGCTGCACAGAAAGTAGCCTACTTGTGCTGAAAAGGTGAATAGATTGTAGAATAGCCAAAGAAGATGTAGCATTGTTATAAAACCTTTAAAATCTCTAAACAATCACAAGTAGGGCAGGTCATCACAGTTCATCCATTGCAACTGGATTGATGAAAGGTCACTTACACCTGTAGGCTACATTGTATTTGGGAAAAGCAAAAGGTATCAGCATAATGTTATTTATTTATTTATTTATTTTTTATGTATTTATAAACAAAAACATCTCTGTCAGTTCCATGCCGTTTTCAACAGCTATCAAAAAACAAAGGTCATTTTTGGATGGATGGATTTTTGTGAATATTTCTTCTTCTACATAAGATTTTAGTCATCTTTAGTTCATGTAATACTTTATTGTCAATGCACAAATTAAGTAACAGTAGTCTGAAACGTTATTGTTAATGCACAAATTAAGTAACAGTAGTCTGAAACGAAATGCTGTTTTACATCTAACCAGTGGTGCAAACTAGATGTACCGCATAGCGGTACAAAATATGAAACGCTCAGTCCTGTACATCCGTTCGAAAATAAATCACACTTCAATTTGTCTCCATATTTTACTCCATCCCCCACTCTTGAAACTTTTTGTGTATGCTTGTTTGGCATGCCTGAGTGTGTGTGTGCGGCTGCACAGAAAGTAGCCTACTGGTGCTGAAAAGGTGAATAGATTATAGAATAGCCAAAGAAGATGTAGAATTGTTATAAAACCTTTTAAAATCTCTAAACAATCACAAGTAGGGCAGTTCATCACAGTTCATCCATTGCAACTGGATTGATGAAAGGTCACTTACACCTGTAGGCTACATTGTATTTGGGAAAAGCAAAAGGTATCAGCATAATGTTATTTATTTATTTATTTTTATGTATTTATGAACAAAAACATCTCTGTCAGTTCCATGCGTTTTCAACAGCTATCAAAACAAAAGGTCATTTTTGGATGGATGGATTTTTTGTGAATGTTTCTTCTTCTACATAAGATTTTAGTCATCTTTAGTTCATGTAATACTTTATTGTCAATGCACAAATTAAGTAACAGTAGTCTGAAACGTTATTGTTAATGCACAAATTAAGTAACAGTAGTCTGAAACGAAATGCTGTTTTACATCTAACCAGTGGTGCAAATAACTGACATGTCCAAATGGGCCTTGATGAAATGCGTCGCTAGACTGTTCATACACATTTTAACGGGCCAAAGTTGAAGAGCTTTTGTCCGTTATTGTTCGTGCAAATATAGGCTGATTCATGTTCCCTTGCATTGTGTAACTGAGGTCCATGGCTAGTCTGGCTTTCATCAGACCAAGCTCAATCTTTTAAGAAATCAAAAATAAATATGGCAGATCAGGCTGGGTTCACCCAGTCTAGTCCATAGGCACCCGATATTGTTTAATTTTCGATTGAGATATACAGCTCTGGCTATTCTAAATGCAAAAATGCATCAGGGAGTTATGACAAAAGCGGTAACTAACAAACTAGATCCTAATAGAAAGTTGTTAGCTTCCTAAGCTACAGGTAGGATTATAAGGTAGGCCTATTGACAACATAAATTGTCAATAGGCTATGCTGGCGACATAAATAAAATCTCCTTTGAAACCAATGGCTTACGCCTTACAGTATCAAGCGGACTTAAACTGTCATATCGTGAAAAGTTGTAATAACATTCACGCAGCTCCATGAGTCAAGGAAAGTCACCGAATGAAGTAGCCACTTCTAAATGGGACCCACTACACAGTAGCTTAAGGTGTTTTGCTAAAGCAGCCATAATGAAATGAAGGTGTCATTGTTTGGATACTTCACACACGTGCTTTTTTAATTTCACAGACTACAACTACCAAGCTGTAATCAAAGCACATCGATTCCCTCTCACACCCTGCACGCACCAAAACAAAATAAACAGGCGTCTCAGTCTCACGCATGTATAGGCAAAACTGTATCAGACCGGTGTAACGTTGGTAAATCTTCCATTGCACAGAATGATTTTGTAGCACGTGCAATAAATGACAGTCGAAAGATACAAACAGTGCTGCTATACATTTGCTTGGTATAACCGCATTTATAGTTTTCTACAAATGCAATAAATCAAATGCCTCCATCACTCAACCAACGCTAACGGTAACATTACCTAGGTCCTTATTGATATTACAAGATTCGCGTACCTGCAGTAAAACCAAGCATGTCCGATAAACATCCTCAGATTTATTTCGGCTTCAAGAAGAAATGGGAATTACACTTCATGTGAACATGAAGTTGTGTGTCCTATCCTTATTAGATGTTCGCTGCGGTAAATTACAGTCCTTGTATGAAGCGTCCATTGTTTTTTCCAACCCACTTTTAACTTCCAACAAAATTACGTCTCACTGCAAAGATGCGCCATCTAGTGGACAAACGACTACTTCTCGCCAATACTGAAAATGCAGCCATGATGATGATGATGAATATTTATTTTGGCTTTCTTTTTAATCCTACTGATTTTCATTTTTTTACGGGGCAAATCACAAATGAGTGATTATGAGCCAGGTTGATGTGGGCCCTTGAGACCAACATACCATAAAAAGATTCACAGAGAACTGTGTCTGCCCTACCCCCTCCTTTCGGGGGTCCAGTCCAACGGGGGGCTGCAGATGAAAACGAAAAATGACGGTTCCATGCTATCCATGTGGGGGTACATGCTCACCAAGTTTTTGTGTACCCGGTCTTTCAGTGTCCGGGAATCCTTGTTGGTGTACGTCACTAAATGTACACATAAATTATTTTATTGTAAGGCCCCCATGAACGAAAGTACACAAAACTTGGCATGCATTCAGAGGGTGTCATAATGATCCTACACTTTTAATTTCATGCAGTTTTGACCTTGTCAGCCAGAGATATTGAGATGAAAACACCTAATTTTTGCTTTTTAATTTTTAACTAGGTGGCGCTATACATGAAATAAGTGGTAATGGGATGGGTTGACATGCCCCTTAAGACCAACATACAAAAAAAGGTGGACCTCCCTAGGCCCTACGGTTCTCGAGATATTCACAGAAAACTGTCTCGGCCACCTACAGGCCAGTTGGTGTATAGTAACATAAATTAATTTATTGTGTGGCCCCCATGAACGGAATTCCACAAAACTTGGCGTGCATACAGAGGGTGTCATAATGATCCTACACTTCTAATTTCGTGCAGTTTTGACTATGTTAGTCACAGATACCTTCAATTACACCACCTCATTTTTACTTTTTTTTTGTGTTTAACTAGGTGGCGCTATACATGAAATGAGTGGTTATGGAATGGGTTGACATGGCCCCTTGAGATCAACATACAAAAAAAAAAAAAATGGTCCTCCTAAACCCTACGGTTTTCAAGATATTCACAAAAAACTGTGTCTGCCCTACCCTCCTTTCGGGGGTCCAATTCAGCGGGGGCTACAGATCCAAACGAAAACAATGGTTCCATGCTATCCATATGGGGTTACATGCCCACCAAGTTTTTGTCTACCCCGGTCTTTCAGTGTCCAGGAATCATTGGCGGAAATTTGGACATCACGAAAAGAAAAAAAAAAATCTGACTAAACCTATATGACCGCTTAGCTGCTTGGCGGCGGTCATAATAAATGTGACATGTCCAAATGGGCCTTGATGAAATCGTCGCTAGACTGTTCATACACATTTTAGCGGGCCAAAGTTGAAGAGCTTTTGTCGTTATTGTTAGGTACAAATATAGGCTGATTCATGTTCCCTTGCATTGTGTAACTGAGGTCCATGGCTAGTCTGGCTTTCATCAGACCAAGCTCAATCTTTTAAGAAATCAAAAATAAATGGCGGGCAGATCAGGCTGGGTTCACCCAGCCTAGTCCATAGGCACCCGATATTGTTTAATTTTTCAGATTGAGATATACACGTGCTCTGGCTATTCTAAATGCAAAAAATGCATTAGGGAGTTATGACAAAACTGTAACTAACAAACTAGATCCTAATAGAAAGCTGTTAGCTTCCCTAAGCTACAGGTAGGATTATAAGGTAGGCCTATTTTACAACATAAATTGTCAATAGGCTATGCTGGCGACACAAATAAAATCTCCTTTGGAAACCAATGGCTTCACGACTTACAGTATCAAGCCGGGACTTAAACTGCCATATCGTGGCGAAAAGTTGTAATAACATTCGCAGTTCCATGAGTCAAGGAAAGCCGAATGAAGTAGCCACTTCTAAATGGGACCCACTACACAGTAGCTTAAGGTGTGTTGCTAAAGCAGCCATAATGAAATGAAGGTGTCATTGTTTGGATACTTCACACACACGTGCTTTTTAATTTCACAGACTACAACTACCAAGCTGGAATCAAAGCACATCGATTCCCCTCTCACACCCTGCACGCACTTAAAAAAAAAAATAAACAGCGTCTCAGTCTCACATGTATAGGCAAAAACTGTATCAGACCCGGTTATAGCGTTGGTAAATCTTCCATTGCACAGAATGATTTTGTAGCACGTGCAATAAATGACAGTCGAAAAGATACAAACAGTGCTGCTATCAATTTGCTTGGTATAACCGCATTTATAGTTTTCTACAAATGCAATCAATCAAATGGGCCTCCATCACTCAACCAACGCCAACGGTAACATTACCTAGGTCCTTATTGATATTACAAGATTAACGTTAGCCTACCTGCAGTAAAACCAAGCATGTCCGATAAACATCCTCACTTCATCCTCACTTACACTTCATGTGAACATCGTCCTGTCCTTATTAGATGTTGGCAAGTGTAAATTACAGTCCTTGTAGGAAGTGTCCATTTTTTTCAACCCACTTTTAACTTCCAAAATTAAAATCTCACTGCAACGATCGCCATCTAGTGGACAAGCGACTACTTATCGCCAATACTGAAAATGCAGCCATGATGATGATGATGAATATTTTGGCTTTTTTTTGATCCTATTGAATTTGTAATTATGTATCGGCCGTTCTAATACCGATAGTATGTGGGTGCCTGTGTGTGTGCATGTTTATATGTGTGCACCGCCATTTACAGGCCAATGAGTGTACAGTCACTAAATTTACACAACCTAATTTTTTAGCCCCCCCCCATGGATGAAATTCTACGAAACTTGGCATACCCCAGACCCCAGAGAATGCCAGGTCAATCATACACATAAAATTTGGTGCAGTTCTGAACATCTTAACTGAAGATAGTGGCGATTAAAGCAGAATAATATTGCATTTTCATTTTTACCGGGGGGCAAATCACAAATGAGTGATTATGAGCCAGGTTGATGTGGGCCCTTGAGACCAACATACCATAAAAGATTCACAGAGAACTGTGTCTGCCCCTACCCTCCTTTAGGGGGTCCAGTCCAGCGGGGGCTGCAGATGAAAAAAAATGATGGTTCCATGCTATCCATGTGGGGTTACATGCCCACCAAGTTTTGTGTACCCGGTCTTTCAGTGTCCCGGGGAATCCTTGTTGGTGTACGTCACTAAATGTACACATAAATTATTTTATTGTAAGGCCCCCATGAACGAAAGTACACAAAACTGGCATGCATTCAGAGGGTGTCATAATGATCCTACACTTTAATTTCGTGCAGTTTTGACCTTGTCAGCCAGAGATATTGAGATGAAAACACCTAATTTTTTGCTTTTTTAATTTTTAACTAGGTGGCGCTATACATGAAATAAGTGGTAATGGGATGGGTTGGACATGCCCCTTAAGACCAACATACAAAAAAAAAAGGTGGACCTCCTAGGGCCCTATGGTTCTCGAGATATTCACAGAAAACTGTCTCCGGCCACCTACAGGCCAGTTGGTGTATAGTAACATAAATTAATTTATTGTGTGGCCCCCATGAACGGAATTCCACAAAACTTGGCGTGCATACAGAGGGTGTCATAATGATCCTACACTTCCAATTTCGTGCAGTTTTGACTATGTTAGGTCACAGATACCTTCAATTACACCACCTCATTTTACTTTTTTTTGTGTTTAACTAGGTGGCGCTATACATGAAATGAGTGGTTATGGAATGGGTTGACATGGCCCCTTGAGATCAACATACAAAAAAAAAAAAAATGGTCCTCCTAAACCCTACGGTTTTCAAGATATTCACAGAAAACTGTGTTCGCCCTACCCTCCTTTCGGGGGTCCAATTCAGCTGGGGGGCTACAGATCAAAACGAAAACAATGGTTCCATGCTATCCATATGGGGTTACATGTCCACCAAGTTTTGTGTACCCGGTCTTTCAGTGTCCCGGAATCATTGACGGAAATTTGGGCATGCTAAAAATAAAAAAAAAAAAAAAAATAAAAATGACTAAACCTATATGACCGCCCGGCAAGCTGCCTTGGCGGTCATAATAACAGATCCTAATAGAAAGCGGTTAGCTTCCCTAAGCTACAGGTAGGATTATAAGGTAGGCCTATTTACAACATCAATTGTCAATAGGCTATGCTGGCGACACAAATAAAATCTCCTTTGGAAACCAATGGCTTACGATTTACAGTATCAAGCGGACTTAAACTGCCATATCGTGGCTTAAAAGTTGTAATAACATTCACGCCAGTTCCATGAGTCAAGGAAAGCTAATGAAGTAGCCACTTCTAAATGGGACCCACTACACAGTAGTTTAAGGTGTGTTGCTAAAGCAGCCATAATGAAATGAAGGTGTCATTGTTTGGATACTTCCACAATAACCACAGACTACAACTACCAAGCTGTAATCAAAGCACATCGATTCCCTCACACCCTGCACGCACTTAAAACAAAATAAACAGGCGTCTCAGTCTCGCATGTATAGGCAAAACTGTATCAGACCGGTGCTAACGTTGGTAAATCTTCCATTGCACAGAATGATTTTGTAGCGTGCAATAAATGACAGCCTAAAGATACAAACAGTGCTATCAGTTTGCTTTGGGTATAACCGCATTTATGCTTTTCTACAAATGCAATCAATCAAATGGGCCTCCATCCTCAACCAACGTAACAGTAACATTACCTAGGTCCTTATTGATATTACAAGATTCGCGTGGCTACCTGCAGTAAAAAGCCGCATGTCCGATAAACATCCTCACTTCATCCTCACTTACACTCGTGTGAACATCGTCCTGTCCTTATTAGATGTTAAACGATTAAATTACAGTCCTTGTAGGAAGTGTCCATTATTTTTCAACCCACTTTTAACTTCCAAAAATTGCGATCTCACTGCACGATGCGCCATCTAGTGGACAAAAGCGACTACTTATCGCCAATACTGAAAATGCAGCCATGATGATGATGATGAATATTTAACTCTTTTGATCCTATTGAATTTGTAATTATGTATCGGCCGTTCTAATACCCGATAGTATGGGTGCCTGTGTGTGTGCATGTTTATATGTGTGCACGCCATTTACAGGCCAATGAGTGTACAGTCACTAAATTTACACAACCTATTTTTTAGCCCCCCCCCATGGATGAAATTCTACTGAAACTTGGCATACCCCAGACCCCCCAGAGAATGCCAGGTCAATCATACACATAAAATTTGGTGCAGTTCTGAACATCTTAACTGAAGATAGTGGCGATTAAAGCAGAATAATATTGCATTTTTCATTTTTTGACCGGGGCAAATCACAAATGAGTGATTATGAGCCAGGTTGATGTGGGCCCTTGAGACCAACATACCATAAAAGATTCACAGAGAACTGTGTCTGCCCTACCCTCCTTTTCGGGGTCCAGTCCAGCGGGGGGCTGCAGATCAAAAGCGAAAAAGCGATGGTTCCATGCTATCCATGTGGGGTTACATGCCCACAAGTTTTGTGTACCCGGTCTTTTCAGTGTCCCGGGAATCCTTGTTGGTGTATCGTCACTAAATGTACACATAAATTATTTTATTGTAAGGCCCCCATGAACGAAAGTACACAAAACTTGGCATGCATTCAGAGGGTGTCATAGTGATCCTACACTTTTAATTTCGTGCAGTTTTGACCTTGTCAGCCAGAGATATTGAGATGAAAACACCTAATTTTTTTGCTTTTAATTTTTTTAACTAGGTGGCGCTATACATGAAATAAGTGGTAATGGGATGGGTTGACATGCCCCTTAAGACCAACATACAAAAAAAAGGTGGACCTCCTAGGCCCTACGGTTCTCGAGATATTCACAGAAAACTGTCTCCGGCCACCTACAGGCCAGTTGGTGTATAGTAACATAAATTAATTTATTGTGTGGCCCCCCATGAACGGAATTCCACAAAACTTGGCGTGCATACAGAGGGTGTCATAATGATCCTACACTTCCAATTTCGTGCAGTTTTGACTATGTTAGGTCACAGATACCTTCAATTACACCACCTCATTTTTACTTTTTTGTGTTTAACTAGGTGGCGCTATACATGAAATGAGTGGTTATGGAATGGGTTGACATGGCCCCTTGAGATCAACATACAAAAAAAAAATGGTCCTCCTAAACCCTACGGTTTTCAAGATATTCACAGAAAACTGTGTCTGCCCTACCCTCCTTTCGGGGGGTCCAATTCAGCGGGGGGGCTACAGATCCAAACGAAAAACAATGGTTCCATGCTATCCATATGGGGTTACATGCCCACCAAGTTTTGTCTACCCCGGTCTTTCAGTGTCCCGGGAATCATTGACGGAAATTTGGACATAAAAAGAAAAAAAAAAAAAAAAAAAAATCTGACTAAACCTATATGACCGCCACGCTTAAGTGCTGGGCGGTCATAATAACTGACATGTCCAAATGGGCCTTGATGAAATGCGCCGCTAGACTGTTCATACACATTTTAACGGGCCAAAAGTTGAAGAGCTTTTGTCCGTTATTGTTCGTGCAAATATAGGCGATTCATGTTCCCTTGCATTGTGTAACTGAGGTCCATGGCTAGTCTGGCTTTCATCAGACCAAGCTCAATCTTTTAAGAAATCAAAAAAAATAAATGGCGGGCAGATCAGGCTGGGTTCACCCAGCCTAGTCCATAGGCACCCGATATTGTTTAATTTTCAGATTGAGATATACACGCTCTGGCTTATTCTAAATGCAAAAATGCATTAGGGAGTTATGACAAAACTGTAACTAACAAACTAGATCCTAATAGAAAGCGGTTAGCTTCCCCTAAGCTACAGGTAGGATTATAAGGTAGGCCTATTTACAACATCAATTGTCAATAGGCTATGCTGGCGACACAAATAAAATCTCCTTTGAAACCAATGGCTTCTTAATTTACAGTATCAAGCGCCGGACTTAAACTGCCATATCGCGGGCGAAAAGTTGTAATAACATTCACGCAGTTCCATGAGTCAAGGAAAGCGCGAATGAAGTAGCCACTTCTAAATGGGACCCACTACACAGTAGCTTAAGGTGTGTTGCTAAAGCAGCCATAATGAAATGAAGGTGTCATTGTTTGGATACTTCACACACACGCGTGCTTTTTAATTTCACAGACTACAACTACCAAGCTGTAATCAAAGCACATCGATTCCCTCTCACACACCCTGCACGCACTTAAAACAAAATAAACAGGCGCCTCAGTCTCATCGCGATGTATAGGCAAAACTGTATCAGACCGGGTGTAACGCTGGTAAATCTTCCATTGCACAGAATGATTTTTGTAGCACGTGCAATAAATGACAGTCGAAAGATACAAACAGTGCTGCTATCAGTTTGCTTGGTATAACCGCATTTATACTTTTCTACAAATGCAATCAATCAAATGGGCCTCCATCACTCAACCAACGCTAACAGTAACATTACCTAGGTCCTTATTGATATTACAAGATTAACGTAGCCTACCTGCAGTAAAAGCCAAGCATGTCCGATAAACATCCTCACTTCATCCTCACTTACACTTCATGTGAACATCGTCCTGTCCTTATTAGATGTTCGCTGCGGTAAATTACAGTCCTTGTAGGAAGTGTCCATTATTTTTTCAACCCACTTTTAACTTCCAAAAAAATTACGTCTCACTGCAACGATGCGCCATCTAGTGGACAAACGACTACTTATCGCCAATACTGAAAATGCAGCCATGATGATGATGATGAATATTTTGGCTTTCTTTTGATCCTATTGAATTTGTAATTATGTATCGGCCGTTCTAATACCGATAGTATGTGGGTGCCTGTGTGTGTGCATGTTTATATGTGTGCACCGCCATTTACAGGCCAATGAGTGTACAGTCACTAAATTTACACAACCTAATTTTTTTAGCCCCCCCCATGGATGAAATTCTACGAAACTTGGCATACCCCCAGACCCCCAGAGAATGCCAGGTCAATCATACACATAAAATTTGGTGCAGTTCTGAACATCTTAACTGAAGATAGTGGCGATTAAAGCAGAATAATATTGCATTTTCATTTTTGACCGGGGGGGGCAAATCACAAATGAGTGATTATGAGCCAGGTTGATGTGGGCCCTTGAGACCAACATACCATAAAGATTCACAGAGAACTGTGTCTGCCCTACCCTCCTTTCGGGGTCCAGTCCAGCGGGGGCTGCTGATCAAAACAAAAAAAACGATGGTTCCATGCTATCCATGTGGGGTTACATGCCCACTGTTTTTGTGTACCCCGGTCTTTCAGTGTCCCGAATCCTTGTTGGTGTATCGTCACTAAATGTACACATAAATTATTTTATTGTAAGGCCCCCATGAACGAAAGTACACAAAACTTGGCATGCATTCAGAGGGTGTCATAGTGATCCTACACTTTTAATTTCGTGCAGTTTTGACCTTGTCAGCCAGAGATATTGAGATGAAAACACCTAATTTTTGCTTTTTAATTTTTAACTAGGTGGCTATACATGAAATAAGTGGTAATGGGATGGGTTGACATGCCCCTTAAGACCAACATACAAAAAAGAAAAAGAAAAGAAAAAAATAAAAAATCTGACTAAACCTATATGATCGCCGCCGGCTCTAAGGGCGGTCATAATAACAGCTTCAATATCATAGGGAGAATGGCATCCCTGTCACTGTGCACCCAGAACATATGGCATTGTAATACATAACTGATGACGGGAAAAGTGACTTCTTTTATTACTTTTTGACACACCCATTGTTTTGTAATGTGCAGGGCAGCATAATAGACTGTCATGGAACTTTACACTTAATGGATAGTGTTGAAACGTGATAAGGGGTATAAGCACTTGCAAAAAGGAGCTTTAATGATCCCCACACCACACAAATACAGCACAGCAATAGAATGTAGTTAATTTACTTAAAAATAACAGTTTCAAACTCAGTACTAATTTATAGACAGAGAATGCCTATGCCTGCCTCATACATACTTTTCAGCTGCTTGTGTACGATCTAAGCTAACTACAGATCTAAGCTAACTACAGACCTCTTTCTCTCTCTCTTTTCTCTTTCTCTTTCTCTTTCTAAGCTCCCTCCCTCTCTCACCCTTCATTTTCTATCCTAAAACTCATTGTCCTTGGCTCATGTTGTATGCAGAATGCGTGATTTGTACCTTACAGCAGTGTTTTTCAACCTTTTTTGTGCCACGGCACACTTTTGACACTTAAAATGTTCCACGGCACACTAACATCCTGTGTGAAGAAAAAATAAACATACCATAGCCTAAAATTTCAAATAATACACAGATATGGCCTTATTATGGCTTCTATGCTAGACCTGCTCAATAAAACAAGCGCCCTCTGTTTCATTTGTAGGTGACTATATCTAATTTAATTGTTGTTATGAACTGGATATGTGATGATTCTGTGAATACTGGATATCGGGCCCCGTTGTACAATGCCTGGCTGCATACCACAAATAGTGCAATCATACAATCAATGAGAGCATGTGGTTATAAATTCTTTGATGCAACAGTTGCTTTTCTGGACCAGTGAGTGACATTTGGGTAAATTTCTGCGGCACACCTGATGATCTTTCACGGCACACTAGTGTGCCCCGGCACAGTGGTTGAAAAACACTGCCCTACAGTATATAACAATTTTTCATAGTGGGCGAAACATGCACATAACATTGTGATCTCTCTCTCTATCTGTCTCTCTCTCTCTCATTCATTCACAGACACACACACACACACACACACTGTCCCAAACAGTTCTACTAACTTATAAGTATTGTTGGTGTTTTACTTAAAACCATGGTATTTAGTTAACCCAGCAAGACACTTTTGAGTTATCTTAGTGAAGTGAGGTAGTGAGGTTTTAATTGTATTCGATTATATGTTTTTGAGTAAACATTGCCCATTACATCTTCATTTTTGAGTAACCAGTCATAAATCGCTAGTCGTGTCTGACGTCATCAACATCATCAATGTCTTCGGAAAAACCAAGATGGCTACTATTAGGCGAATATGACAGATCTTCATGCAAAACGACCTACAGCCGACACCAGTCATGGCTTCTATACAATATACCAAAGATAAGTGAAAAATGTATGACACCTTAAATGACACCTTGAGATAATTTGAGAGACAATAATCTGAACTCCTAAAATTAATATTAAAAATAATCATGAAGGAAGATCTGACATAAGTTCTTCCACATCTTAGGGGCCAAATCTACAAAGTTGTCACACTCAAGTGTGACTCTGGAGCAGCCAGCAAACCTTGATGAAGGCATCTGATTGGTCGCCAACGAACATGTTAATCAGCCAATTCAAATTTGCTCTGCAGAGCATATTCAAAGTTGCTAACAGATTTGTCTGGGTTAGATGGGTTCACCCAGGCTACCATGGATATATAGCAGTTTAAAGAGGTGTTGAGACACACATACATTTTGTACAGAACAGGCTTGAGAAAGACTAAAGGAGTAACCACCATAAGGATGTCATGTAAAGTTTGAGAAACATTTTGTTCTGGTGGGAGTGGCTGAGGTTGGGGATGGGGAAGGGAGAACCAGAAAAAAAAAAAACACATTTATGTAATTTATGAATAAATTAGCATGTATCTGCAATCCATTCATTCAAAATAAAAAATCCATTTATATATAATGTTTCTTTTCAAACACAGATTACATTCTTCAGCTTTTAGGAATGTGGAAATGGGAACACTAGTGGTTTGTTCCACACAGCAGAATTGAAGTAACTGTTTAAGCCTGGTCTCTTTCTCATCCACAGACTCAACCTGAAACACTCTATCAATGAGTAACACATAGGGAACACACTGCACACAAGAGAGGTAGAGATAACCAAGGATAAGAGACCAGTGTTCTGGGATCCTACCTGTCACCCACAGGTGTGATCACACAGGGTGCACAATTTAACACCGACAAACTCAACATGGTGAGACTGTCTTTATTTGTTGTCGCGTGGGGATGGAAGCCATTAGCATCAAGACCTCCTGTCTAGTCCCTCTGGTCATTCTTCCCATTCTCTCTCTGGCCAGAGTGACCACATTTGACCAGTGTAACCAGTTCTTTCTGAATGGATTGAGCCCCACTGTCCTGACGGATCCCAGCAACAGCGATCGCTACCAGCAGATATGCCAGTGCCTCCTCGACCAGAACGGGAGTCCACAGTACTTCTACGCCACCCTGTATGACACTCAGAACAAGATACCCATCTATTCAGCGTATAATCTCAGCCACATCAATTTGAACAGGGAGGATCGCTGGTATGTTGAGCCACAGGTTAGTGTAATTGTCTCTCTCTCTCTCTCTGTGGTTGTGGTTTATGGGTTTTTATGTGGTTTATTTCACTGTTGAAGATGTAAATAAAGGAAAATAAGGCACATAAATAAATACATAAATAGTAATTAAAGAAATCCTACATCCCAAATAAGCAATCTTGATATACAGTATCCACATTCAAACATTTCCAGACCTGTGACCTCACTATCCTCCCCCTTGATTCCTGATAGATTGACGGTGGCCAGTTTGAGTGCATGGGAGGGCAAAACCAGATCCCCATAGCCAACCGTGGGCAGAAGCAGGCTCTGAACAGAGACTATGATGGCTCTGGCTATGACAAAGGCCACCTGTTCCCGGTGTTCCACACGTCCACCAAAGACGCCATGCTGGCAACCTCCACCCTGACCAACGCCGCCCCACAGGACCCCACCTTTAACAGGGGCAGGTGGAGGGTCCACGAGGAAGAGCTGGTGGAGCTGGCTAAGGACTGCCTTCGAGCCTTCACAGTCACTGGAGTCGTGCCTGGGAACAGCCACATCGGGGATGGAGTGAGGGTGGCCAAGCACTACTGGAGCGCCCTCTGCTGTCTGAAAAAGGAAGGGCATCTCTCTCGAGCGTTCATAGGACCCGATAATAACGGGCAGGTTCAGGGATTAAGTGTGAAGGACTTGGAAACACGGCTGAGTGGATCAGACCATTTCAACACTGTATTTACTGTGTTCAGGGGTGGATGTTGACCATTGCAAGATCAAAGCTTTGTCTTGACTTTAGATTCATGTTGTATTTACAATAAATAAGAAATATTGTTTTGTTGTCCAGTTTTTATGTTTCTTATTTCTAAAATGGATAGTTCCATTCCTTGGTTATGATTGGCCAATTTATGTCACTGTAAAACCCAGTGCAATGTTGACCGCCTTTCATTCTACCTGACTGCGCCACCAATTGATACAAGATTTAGAGCTGCTGTATCTCTGGGCTGCTTGGCAACCATTCTGATAGAGAACCTATATTTCTATCAGAAAGACTCAGGGAAGTATAATGAAAGTTAACACATGTTTTAATCCATCAAAGGATACACAAAATACATAGGCAACAATAAGATAGTCTTTGGCGTAGGCCTCGTCCTAGGTCAATGAATGTGCAGACCCTTGCAGATCCTGCCGGAATGCAACGGCAGATGGCGGAGCCTACCCCCAAAGAATAAGAAATAAAGATACCCACCAGAAATGTTTAGATGGTCATCCTCTCTGAAATAGAGCATAACAATATTAAACAGTGCATGTTGTAACCCGAGGAGATGAATCAGAGAAAGCAAGAAAGAGTATCCGATGACCTGAATAAATATACTATTAATGAGATAACTCATGATTTGATAATAATTCAACCACCTGTAACTCAAAGATTTAAGATTGATTTGGTGCTATAGAAGGGAGTCAAGCTTGCAGATGTCGTTAACTAACATGTAAATTTAAATGCAAATCAGGTTTCTCAGTATAGGATACTTGCATATGTATACAAGGAATTTGGTCTCTGCAATTATCCCACCCGTGAATTAGTGACCACAGAGCAAACAGTGAACACACACTAACCCAAAGCGGTGAACTGCTTTGCTACAGCGGCACTCAGGGAACATTGAGGGGTCAGGTGCCTTGCTCAAGGGCGTTTCAGCCGCTCCTACGGGTCGGGGATCAAACCGGCAACCCTCAGGTTGCAAGCCCAAAGCCCTAACCAGTAGGCCACAATTGCCTCCCAAATGACATGCAGGGCAATGAGCTTGCAGTTGCAGATGCTCAGGGTCAGAGCAGGGGAATGGAGCCTGCAGTTGCAGATGCTCAGGGTCAGAGCAGGGGAATAAAGCCTGCAGTTGCAGATGCTCAGGGTCAGAGCAGGGGAATGGAGCCTGCAGTTGCAGATGCTCAGGGTCAGAGCAGGGGAATAGAGCCTGCAGTTGCAGATGCTCAGGGTCAGAGCAGGGGAATAGAGCCTGCAGTTGCAGATGCAGGGTCAGAATAGAGCCTGCAGTTGTAGATGCTCAGGGTCAGAGCAGGGGAATAGAGCCTGCAGTTGCAGATGCTCAGGTACAGTGCTGCAGGATTCAGCTCGCAGTTGCAGATTCTTGAGGTCAGTGCAGCGGGACAGAGGTTGCAGATGCTCGGGGCAGTGAAGCAGGAATAGAGCTTGCCGTTGCAAAGGCTCAGGGTTAGAGCAGAAGAAATAGAGCTTGCAGTTGCAGAAGCTCATGACACATGATTCGATGCATGGTGGCCCGAGTTGGCCTTATTCGAGCAGCGGTACTAATGAGACAACCCACAAGCACCCAGACCCAGTGCACAAGGTGCCAGCTGCAGAAATGCCACCAAGCCAAAGCCCTGGAACAAACGAAGCGAAGAAAAGATGAATAAAGTAAGATTAAATTTAGATAATAACCACCACCAGACATTTGCAAGAGAAAGTACATGATTACAAGACAGATAAATCTGATTTAGGGACGACCCCTATTAAAAGGTGATGACCGTTTCTGTGAGCAAGCCGCATCCTGCAACAGAATGAAGCTAAAGCAGACCCAAGTCAAGGTGAAATGAGGGAGGCCATGCTTTTGCACCTTGCTCTTAGAAAATCCCCCAAAATAAGATGAGCAGCATAGGTAACGTTAGCTAAACAAGACAAGAAAACATGAATATTAGACATTGACCATGGGTAATAGTTTTTACATTACATTATATTACATTATATTACATTTGGCTGACGCTTTTTTAACCAAAGCGACTAACAACATGGTAAACAGTAAGTTTTAGAACAATTCTCACAATTTTAGGACAGTTTAAAAAACATTAGAGTACAGTAAGAATAAGTCGCCGGTGAGTGCTGTTTTTAACAGTTACTTGTCAGTTTAAAACGGCTGGTGAGTGCTAGGATCAGTAAGACTTGTTGTAAGTGTTGCTATGAGAGTAGATGTTCTCTAAAGAGCTGGGTCTTCAGGAGTTTTTTGAAAGTGGAGAAGGATGTCCCTGCCCTTGTAGGAACTGGCAGTGTGTTCCACCAACGAGGAACAACAGATGAGAAAAAGTTTGATTGGCTTGAGCGTGCGGTGGTAGAGCTAGGCGTCGTTCGTCAGAGGAGCGCAGCGGTCTGGAGGTAGTGTAAGTCTGTATGAGGGCATTCAAGTAGGTGGGAGCAGAACCGGAGACTTCTTTAGAATAGGGATCGAGGAATAAGAACAGTTCATGGAGATGAGTGCTCTCTCTCTTGTAAAGATGAGCATAACCAGCATTGGTAATGCAGAGGTCGATTCGAAGTGCAGGAGCTTGCATAAGTTCGGAGCTTGCATAAGCTCAGTTCTTGCGATTCAAGAATGTGGTGCAAATGTGGTGCAAGCACCCGTGGATTTGTGCTGATTTGACGAACAATGCGAACGATGCGATTCGAGACGACTGCAGAGTCGTCAATGATGAGCCTATATGTCGATGTCGATTGAGAAGTGTTGTGCTTACTAAGAAGTGAAATGGATGGGCATGAAATGTTGTGACTAAACGTGCCATGGTTTGAGCTTGCAGAAGCTGACCAGGGGCAGCGGTGCATATCTGACTATTATGTATGAATATGCTACTTAACTCTGTGCCTAAGTGCCGGCGGTGCGAAGTGACTGAAATCAGAATGGCTTGGCACAATCGAGATGAGGCTTTAGCTGAGCCTTTGAACCACCACCAGACCTTTGCAAAGAAGCTTACCTTAGATTCTTGACAGCGCTACTTGAGCGTCCAGAATGACTCGATCCTGAGGTCTTATATATAAAATTCGTAAGCAGACGAGGACCATCTCCAGAGCGACTTGATTGAGGAAGCGGGTAATCCTAGTGCAGCTGCTGTTGAGGCAGTACCAATACTAAACGAACAACCAGTATAGGCCTATTGTAGAGGCCACATCTCCCAGCCATGGCAGTTGAATGAATTGTGAACCATTCTTTAGGCCTAGGCATAGACAATCAGCAGGTAGAAGAAGGGATGCATTAGTAACATCAGGTTAGTAAATGAGACCAGAACCTTGTGAATGTAAATAAGGGAAGACCTCCCGTGAATCCCATATGCAGAAGGACTACCATTGAGGCAAAGCACCTGGTTGAACTCATTAAACACAGAGCTGCTGAAAGAATGCTTGCAGAGCTCAGGACCAGGGTTAACTAACCGGAAGCAGACCTAAGGGCACAACATAACTTGAAACAAGACAAAATACAAATCAACAGATACATAGCTGGAGTACACTGGCACTTATGGATGGTCGCTGAGGATGATTTAGCATATAACTTAAATAAACAAGACAAGAGATAGAAGAGTAATCCTCATCATGCTGACTGAGTGAAATAAGATTAAATATTAAACAATGCACTGCTCCTGAGCAAAGAGTAAATGGATGTTTAGTATATGTGAACCAGCACCACAGTCCCCGTAAAGAAGTAGATAGTTAGAGCGAATTGGTGATGTAGCCAAATAATTGATAATTGAGAATTGATAATCAATTGATTTGATCATATGACGATTGAGAAATATGTGATTGAGATCCAGGGACATATGGATATTCAAAAGTGAATTGCAAGATCTAAAGATTTAACAATGCGAGTTCACTATGCTGCTGCTCCTACTGTGGTGGGATAAAGACATGAAGAGTACAGGGTTAGATATAGCTTACTTACCTCGTTATCCAAGTTGACACCACGTCACCTGGATGAAGTAAGATTAAATATGAACCAAAGCATTGTCCCTCAATGAATGTTTTGGCTATAGCCTACGAGAACCAGCCCCGCATCCATGCGTGAAGTAGATAGTTACAGTGAGTTAGGGGACTAGTACTCCACTGCCGACAGATGCATACCCTTAACTTAGAGAGTGAGGCATTTACATTAAACAAAGAGGAGCTGTTCCTGAAATTAAAAGATTAAGATGTTAATGTAGGCCTAATGAAAAACTGGGAAGTAATGTCATCCCTGTGCTTGCAGCTGCCATTAATGGGGGATTACGAATGACGACAAGCACAGTGCATTGTGCTTGGAAAAAAGGTGAATGACTGGGTGCAGTAATTGGCCTGAAGACTTTGTGCTTGCTAGAGGTGTTGCTCTTTCGGCAGAGAAAGAGTTTGTGGAAAGCTCTAGTAGGCTACTAGCAGAGGTGGAAAGTAACGAAATACATTTACTCACGTTATTGTATTGAGTAGTTTTTGTGTGTATTTTGTATTTTTTAAGTAGTTTATAAAATCGGTATTTTAAATTTTACTTGATTACATTTTGAGTGAAGTATTGTACTTCGCTACATCAAAAATCCCATCCGTTACTTGAGTAAAAAAAAAAAAAGTTAAGACTGACGAAAATGGAAAGGGAGAGAAACAAAATCGCGCCCTAAACCACTAGCCTAGTGATAATGATCAGCGTGTAGCCTACAACAGGACATGAACACATATAAAAAATCCAAACATAAGAGTTTTATGTATTAAAGTGGAATGACACAGGAAAAAAGTATTCGTGCCTACTGAAATTTCTTCAATACTTTGTGGAAAAGCCTTTGTTTGTAAAGACAGCTTCAAGACATTTCCTAGGCCTATATGACAAAACTTATTAGTGATTTTGGCCCATTGTTCTAAACAGATTCCAGGGGTCCCTCTTCTGATCTTTAGTTACTTCCAGAACTATTTAATTGAATTGGCTGCCTTCAAGTCTTTCTGGAGCTTTGTCCGAGTGGTTCTTGGCTCTTGGACTATCCTTCTGACTCCCTGGTCAGAAATTTTGAGAGGAGATCCTGTGCATGGCCGGTTGATGATGCAGTGATGTTTCTTCCACTTGCAGATAATGGCTCCCATGCTGCTTACTGGAAGATTCTGATGTTTTGAAATGCAACTGTAACCAGTTTCATTGATATGTTTTGCAACAATAAGGTTGCAAAGGTCTTGGGAGAGCTTTTTGCTTTTATCCATCATGAAATGTTTCTTGTGTGACACCTTGGTAATGAAAAACCTAGCCCATTAATATGTAGGCTACTAACCAAGCTTATATTCATTTGCACAGATAGAAAGGATAACTACTCTCTATACAGATTCCAGCTCGTTCCTTCCCTTTCCTTGCCTTAGTGCTTTTTCTTAGCGTGTTCAATACTTTCCCCCTTTGTTATTCCACTTCATTACATGACTACTTATGGAGTTGTTTGGATTTTTTATGTGTGGATTACCTGAGTTATTACTAATGCCTGGTGAAAATGTTGTGCCCCCTGTATTCCACTTTTCACGGGCCCTCTCCTCCATTGGGGCCCTATACTTCCCACTTTCCCCCAGTATGGCGCCCTTTAATCTGCTGAACCTTCTGCTCGTTTCCAAATATAAAAAACTCTCTGCAACTCAATATTGGCCTGCCTGCCTCAGCTGCCTGTGAGGGGCTTTTCAGTTGTGCTGGATTACTGTTCACTGCAAAGCGACCCAAGGATGAGTGCAACTAACTTTGAAAATCAACTACTGCTCAAACTTAAAGGAGAACTCCGGTGATTTTTCACATAGATCTCCATTTCTCAACGTCCTTTTCAGGCAAGTACCTCCACTCTGCGGCCATATTGCAACACTTTTTGGGCACTTATCGTGCATCTATTTCAGCAGAAATGCGTGTGCGTAAGGCTTCACGACACCAATCTTGCTCCAGCAGCGAGATCACAACAGATGATTGGCACGATGTCTTCACAGCACACCACATGATTGGCTCAATGTATTTTACAACACACCACATGATTGGCTCAATGTCACATGTCGACGTTTTGCCGCGGAAGGGTTGTGATATGTGTAGACATATGATGTGTAGACAACTGCCATATTGGCGTTTGGCCCCATACATTACTATAACCCCATACATTACTATGGAGGATTTTTTGAGTGCTGTATCTCCTCATTAGAAAGTCTTTGGTAAAACTGGTTGTTCTGGAACCCACAAAAAAAAAAAAAAAAAAGTAACTAAGTAACTTTTACTTAAAGTACATTTTAAATTAACTACTTTTTACTTTTACTTGAGTACATTTTCAGATCGGTATTTTAACTTGTACTTGAGTAATACTTCATCAAGATATTGGTACTTTTACTTGAGTACAATACTTTCATACTTTTTCCACCTCTGGCTACTACAGTAGTCCCTACAGCCTGAGGACCTGCAAGGAGGAATGGAGTGGTTAGAGAGGAGACATACAGAATAGCATGCATACAGAATTTTCGAAAGGACCTGGCACGCAGGCAAATAAACAGCCATGAAACATTTACATTGCCGTTAGTTAAATCAACAATGTATGGGCCTACATATTATGTAGACGCATTTAACCATGACAGTAACAGACAATGACACGATAATGATCAGCCAGACATGAGAATGAAAATGGATTAATCATGGCCTTCAGGTGCATCGGAAATATTATGGATTAATGACGATAGTATAGCCCTGCAGACAATAGCCTACCAACAGGCCTACCATAAATCTCTGCAAACTAACATCCCGTCTCCTGAACTGCAGTCATAACAGACCAGTGCACTGCAGACAACAAGGAAAGTAGCCACTTTTGTCCCTGTTGGCCTTCAATAGGCTACACAACAGTAGCCTAACCAGCGAGCCAATTTGCCTAGGATGTGGACCTAGCAAAGCTGTATTGCCGATTGAGCATTTATTCAGATATCTTGATATCAGGCATAATTGTCATGTACATGCAAGCCATTTCTGTCCACTAGTTAACTAGTGAGCCATTTCTGTGTGAACTAGTTAACTAGTGACAGCCAAAATGCTAACTAGTTAACTAGTAAGGCCCAAATTCTCTCTAGTTAACGAGTTCATATGTTTCATATCTTACTACTTAACTAGTAATGCTCAGCATGTTCACTAGTTAACTAGTGGACACTGAAATGTGCACTAGTTAACTAGCTTAAAGACTTCTATATTTTACTAGTCAACTAGTAAGGTACAAAAATGTTTACTAGCTGACTACTGAATGTCAAATTCACACTTGATAACTTCTATGTAATTTGGCCAGCCGCTTGAGCATTTATTCTGATATCTTGATATCAGGCCAACATGCAAGCCATTTTTGTCAACTACTTAACTAGTGAGCCATGTTTGTGCACATTAGCTAACTAGCGACAGCATAAATGCCCACTAGTTAACTCGTGAACACATATTAGCTTCACTAGTTAACTAGTAAAGGCCAAAATGCATACCAGTCAGCTAGTTGAAGGCTTTTGGGTCTACTAGTGACAGCCAAAAATGTGCACATGTTTACTAGTGAAGGCAAAACTCCTCACTAGTTAACTAGTTGGAGTAGGTCAATGACACTAGTTAACTAGTGAACCATAAATGGCTTACTAGCTAGCTAGGTGATGGCAGCAGGCTCACTAGTTAACTAGTTGATGCATCCTTTGTCCAAACTAGTTAACTAGTGAGGTCATAAATGTATACTAGTAAACTAGTTGAAGCTTAAATTCACACTAGTCAGCTAGTAGCGCAGAATTAAAATTAGGAGGCGGAGAACTCTGGAAATTGAGGCTTTCTATTGGCTCCCTATGTTCAAACAGAACATGACAACCAATCACAGCGCAGAATTTCACAAAATCCCACCCACAACATTTGCATGTGGCACACAAGTTAACATGCTGGCCAAAGGAACTTTAACTAGTAAACTAGTGGCTCCAATGTCACACTTACATGTAAACTAGTGAAGGCAGAACTGCCCACTAGTTAACTAGTGAGGTCTAAAAAGTGTCACTAGTTTACTAGTGTGCACCAAAACACCCACTAGTGAACTAGTGATGGCAATTTCCATTTGACTAGTTAACTAGTGAGGTGCAAAAAGTGTCACTTGTTTACTAGTGTGCTCCAAAACGCCCACTAGTTAACTAGTGAAGGCCATTTCAGCCCCACTAGTTAACTAGTGAGATGCCAAAATGGTCACTTGTTAACATGTAAAGCCAAAATACCCACTAGTTTACTAGTGAGGGTGTTGTGGGCCTTACTAGTTAACAAGTGGCATGCATATTGTGTTCACTAGTTAACTAGTTACACCTAAAAAGAAAAACAAGCTGACCATTTTTGTCCACTAGTTACTAGTGGACAAATATGGTCAGCATGTTAACATGTAAAGGCCAAAATACCCAATTTTGGCCTTTACTTGTTAACAAGTGACCATTTTGGCATCTCACTAAGTTAACTAGTGGGCATTTGGGGCACACTAGTAAACTAGTGACACTTTTTGCACCTCACTAGTTAACTAGTCAAATGGAAATTGCCATCACTAGTTCACTAGTGGGTGTTTTGGTGCACACTAGTGACACTTTTTAGACCTCACTAGTTAACTAGTGGGCATTTGTGTCTTCACTAGTTAACTAGTGAGCAGTTCTGCCTTCACTAGTTTACATGTAAGTGTCACACTGAAGCCACTAGTTTATTAGCTCGAGTAACTTTGGCCAGCATGTTAACTTGTGTGCCACATGCAAATGTTGTGGGTGGGATTTTGTGAAATTCTGCACTGTGATTGGTTGTCATGTTCTATTTGGACATAGGGAGCCAATAGAAAGCCTCAATTTCCAGAATTCTCCACCTCCTAATTTGAATTCTGCACCACTAGTTGACTAGTGTGAATTTTGTCTTGAACTAGTTTACTAGTATACATTTATGACCTCACTAGTTAACTAGTTTGGACAAATGATGCATCAACTAGTTAACTAGTGAGCCTACTGCCATCACCTAGTAAACATGTGCACATTTTTGCCTGTCACTAGTTAACTAGTGAGACCCAAAAGCCTTCAACTAGCTGACTGGTATGCATTTTGGCCTTTACTAGTTAACTAGACATTTCTGGCTCTCACTAGTTAACTAGTGAAGCTAAAATGTGTTCACTAGTTAACTAGTGAGCCTTTTGGCTCCCACTAGTTAAGTAGTGTGCATATTTTGGCCCTCACTAGTTAACTAGTTCACACAAACATGTCTCACTAGTTAACTAGTTGACAAAAATGGCTTACATGTACATGACAATTATGCCTGATATCAAGATAGAATAAATGCTCAATCGGCTTGCCATAAGGCAAACCATCGCGAGTGTTTCGATAGGCCTACAGTAACTGGAATAACAGGTTTAAGAGGGTTCTGTGTGTTTATGGTGACAGTGTAGCCTAATAAGTCTGACGTTTTCCGTCAGAAGGTTTAGCGACCAATGCATTGTTAGCGATACGAACGTAACATCATTAAGCAACTAGGATCTTAACGAGACTAGGGTAAAAAAGAGAAACCTTCAAAAGCCGTGAAACTTGTTTCTTTCCGTTGATAAGACCAAGCGGACAACCCGAACAAGTGGCAACAATTTGGCCTACCTACTGTCCGACGTTTACGAGATAGCCTATATCCTCCTACATTAATGGAACCCCGAGACTTTGGTGATGCATCCAAAACAGTTGAAAACGAGCGTAAGGTAAGATCTGTGACTGCATCACAAGTTAAAGTTTTGGCGAAGTGAATGACTAGCTACCTATACATGGATACTGAACATCGAAAATCGGCACCTGAAAGCAACATGTAGGTGCAGTCATGTCATTATAAAGACTGATGCAGACAGGTGATTAGACGGAAGTAATGAATGATGAGTGACCAATTAAGTCTTCCTGACAGAACTAACGCTTACGCTTCCATTTATTGGTGGAAAATGACTATCTATGAAAAAATCATTACAGTTTTTGTTGATCTTCAAGGTGATTTTATTAGATCTCCAAAGGGAGAAATGTGTTTCGGATAAACGGTAGAGGCTTCCACAACCACAATACAACTGATATCACAGGGCATAGGCTAGTAGGCTACACGTGAAGCATGTGCTCCACTTCGCGTTGTGCCTAACAACACCCCTTCTGTTCTAAAATCACTGGAATCAATCTACGGCATTTTGGGGCTTATTGCTTTAAATGTTTTGACCATATCTTGTGAAATGCTTCCTCATTGCAGGCACCCAGTGACTAAACATGCTTTAATAATTAATAGGAACAAGGAACACGATAATGTAATCAGCTCACATCCACTG
This sequence comes from Alosa alosa, assembly GCF_017589495.1. NCBI lineage: Eukaryota > Metazoa > Chordata > Actinopteri > Clupeiformes > Clupeidae > Alosa > Alosa alosa. Next base: position 16,110,450 of record NC_063212.1, read on the forward strand.
ACCTTCACTGCATGTGACCACAAGGCTGAAATAAGCTCTTACTGTACATCCTCTTTCTTACTCAGTTTGTTTACAGCAGATTGTTTGTGTTACAATAGCTGAGAATTGTAGGAATATTTTTGACGACTCAAGACAAAAGTCTACATTCAATTCTTAGGGGCTCACACTCTGTAAATCTTGTCTGTGTACATGTACATGTAGATGTGTCTGTGTTTACATTTGGACATTTCTATCCAACGGTAGGTTGTTCTCACTCCTTTGACTGTGTTTAACTGTAACTTACTCCCCTTTTGTATTACATGTTTTGCAATTGCAACATGGCATGCTGTAAGATGATTTTCTTTGTAATATTTGGTTTAATTTGAATTGTGCCAGTGAACCAGTCATGCAGTGCAATTACCTTCGATACAGATCTCAGAAACATGAGAGTTCTCATTCAGACTGTGCAACTCTGGAGGTAACAAGCTCCTCCATCTATAAATAACTTACTGTCCTTCACTGATGAATCCTCGTTGGGTGATTCAAATCAATGCATAAACAAACTTCCATTTGGCTATCGATTACATCTATAATTATTAACTGAAATGGGTACTTAAAGGGGAGATCACAAAAAACATCTGTTCTGTTCCAGAGACTACTGCACTTTATAGTTATCATCTGAGCAGCCTGGTATGTTCATATGTTTTACATGTTTCAAATGTCTTTCTTCTGTTAAAAATGTATCAATTATATTTACAAATTTAGATTTTTGTGATATGTATCATAATGACAATATAACATTGCTATACATAATAAAATGTGAAAATAACAATCAGATTGCAGATCAGATGACAGAGGAAGCTACATAGAGATGTATTACTCATTGATGACATAGGTGGTTTCTGCTTTTGCAATTGTGAATGCAGCCTTTGCCTGAAGTCTGCAAATAAATTACTTTTTTTCAAAGGAGGTTGATCATGTTTTAATTTCACAGAGAGAACATCAAGGATATTAACAGTAAATAGTTGCTGAACACTTCTTTAGCTTTCACTTCTTTAGCTTTCAACTTTTCACTTGGTTCAAATGTCCTATTTTTCATAGTTATGTTTTTTTTTTACTGGTGAAAAACAAATCATTCATTAGCATAATGTTTTTGTGTAGTGTTTTTAGCATACCTGACTTTATTTTATTCTGAGTATACCTGACTGTACAATCAATATAGATATAGCAATTATGCTATGAAGCATTTTATGTAGTATTGATTTTATGCCATGTCATTTAATAACCTTCTATGGATTCCCCTTCAATTAATTGTGGTGGCCTCCATTAGTGTGAATCATTAGCAGATGTTGTGTATTTTTTGTATCAAATGTTTGCTGTATATAAAAAAAAGTCAAAATTTTCATGTCAAAGTATCTGCATTGGTTTTGAACGTTTCACCTGGAAACCCTCTAGGATCAGATTTCTCTGAATGCACACACGTCTTTAAATGAATCTCTCTCTCTCTCTCTCTCTCTCTCTCTCTCTCTCTCTCTCAAAGATGAAGACCTTTTTGGCCCTGTGTCTCATCACCACACTGGTTGTGATTGTCAGTGCGGAGCTCCATGATGACCACCATGACAACTACACCATTGTTGTGATGCTAGAAAAGAAAGTCAATCCACTGCCTTGCATGAAGAACCTTGATAATAACGCTTACAACAAATTCAATAAAAAACACATTCTTGATTCTAATTTCGATATTGCTGACAATATAGAATGGAGCAAGTACCTGGATGAAAAAGGACTCTGTGGGAGAGTCCCTGTCCAGTCTTTTTTCCAAAGAAATGATGAAGAAAAAGTCAAGTACATCTGCAAGGGCCAAGGTTTTGTCTATAAAGATAACCTCTGTGTTAGTCAGGTAACCTTTACAGTTTTTCATGTCACAAGCGACGCTACGCCGTGTAGGGTGACTGAGGTTGTACCAAAAGAGCAAAAGGTCATGCTGGCCTGTGATACCATTGAAAATGTTGAGTGTCTACCTGTTCACTATGAGAAATACAATGGCCAGGATCATGGACCCCATAAATGCCAGCAAATGTGTCGTGTTATTAACCTTCCCTGATTTTGGCTCCTACCAACATCTTTTTTTACCTCTGATAACAACAATAAATTCAGTGTGTCATAGCTTTGTATCTCCAGCTTATACCATGGCAGGCTGTAAACAGATAATCATGAGTGGGGTATTCTCCTAAATCTGCAGGGGTTATGTGTTATAAATTATCTAAATAAAAATAAAATAGCAATGTATTGGTAAAAAAAATGTCCTAAAAATTAAATTGTCCTAAAATTGTTGAGAATTGTCATGTCGCTTTGGCTAAAAATGTGTCAGCCAAATGTATAATGTAATGTAAATTGTGGCTATAGAATCAAACATCCAGGTTGCATACATCATACAATTTCTATGCATTGTTCATGCTGTGTGTGTAGTCATGGCTTTAACAATATTATGTTTTTATTACATTTTATGTTTGTTATAACATGGCTTAACTGGTTCATGTTTTGCTTCATCTGACTATTTCTACAAAGATTCCACAACTAAACAATGGCAATTAGTGCCTACCAGAGATCAATAAAGCAAATACAATCTGAGGATGTGTACTTGTTAAACATACAGGGCAGATCATTTCAATGTCTTAGAGGCGGCAGATAAGACATCAAAGCTGAGTGTTTCATAGAGCTCAAATCACTATTACAATCAGCACCATCAGCATATTACAGCTGTTTCTCAGATCCACCACGAGAACATGGCCAGTTGTGTTCAGACTCATATCAAGATAAGGGATGGCACACAAGTGTTTCTGCAAGCTTCTACTTTATGCAAAGATAAGTTGTGTTACCATAACTCTACATCTCAGAAGAATTATTTGATTCTCCTAAGCAAAATACTACCTGTAGGCTGTAGCACTGGTGTGCACAGAGGGGGCAACTGCATCAATTTAGGGAGGTTTCAAATGGATGCCCTTGCAGTGAAAAATATGTGGTAGGTGCCCTAACAATGGATAAACTTGAGTTTCCCTACAGGTGCCTTTCTGTGAAATGAAAAGGAACAAATCTCAAGATGAACAAAATGAGATGTACTGTAGTGCCCTAAAGTCTTCCTTACCATGTGCCCTCTAGGGAAGGTTTTCCCAAAGTCAGTACCATGACGCAAATCTAGGGTGCCACCAAATACTTTTTCTGTATTTCTGCAAGGGGCAGATCTGGCTAATATCTAGCTGACATTTTGATGTTATCTGATCTGCACTGTCCATATTTTCATTTTCAATGGCCAGGGCCTTCGGCACTACAATAATGACACAAACTTTCATGTCACTGCAGACCCTCACCCCTATCTCACAACGCAAAAGAAAATGAGACAAATTCCAAAATATGGATCTTGATCTGTCTAAATAATCATGTAGGAGGACTGAGATACGGAGTCTGTCACACGGGTTATGTGATGTGTCCAGGGGCGGACTGGCCATCTGGCATACCGGCAGGGGCGTAGCACAAGATCCTGGGCCCCTGCATAGGCAGTCCTGATGGGCCCCTATGTTCCTCAACCCAGGTAAAATAATATATATTCCAGACTTCTCAAGGGCCCTCTCTCCCCTTGGGCCCCTATAATCAGTAGTGGTTTTACCCCCAGTCCGACGCCCCTGCATACCGGGCATTTTTCCGGTGGGCCGACACACCTTTTGGGCTGATAGAGTAGGCTGATTATAGCCTATATTTTAATTTGTTTGGCCAACGGTCGGCCCAAAGCAAGGACAGTCAGAGGCCCATTGATTCATTTTCCATACTTACACTGGACTGATAATAGCTCGTCAGGCTCCACCCCTCCCATTTTGGCTCAGAGCCAGGAATCTGTGAGCGTATCAAAATAGTTAATCAAGTAGCCTACACGTTGAAATTGCGACGGGTTCTGGTAGTGCCAATTGTGCAAAAATAACATCAATATAGCAAAAATATGCAATATGCAAGTACGTTAGCCTATGTCAGCAACATGTTGAAGTTTGACCTACGAGGAGATGTACTGTAGGCCTAAGCAAGCATTCAGAGCAGAGAGACAGTGAGCATGGGTGGAGAGTGTAGCCTACATGATAACAAAAACTCAGTGATGGAGCATGTGTGACATGCCATGATGACGATAATGATGATTATGATGACTCTAGCCTGGGTTTTCCCATGCTGCCTTGCGTGTGATTTTATTAGGCATGTTCGACTTGAGGCAGATCTCTGCAGATCTGACTTGATGTGATGCATGCTGGGTTGAACACAGTGCATACTGGGATGGACGCAATGCATACTGGTTAGAAATCCTGTCCGACTTCTGACAGCCGGAGAGAAACTGAACATGATGTTACCATATCACATGACTAAAATACCGCGGGAGTCTGAGCCTTAAGTCGGATTGCGCATTTGGCTTTCCTCGGCTGCACCAACATGGAACCGCCTCTGTGATGACAGACCTTTCTCCTAATTGGTCCTCAGGCTTCAGACACAAATGACGCGGGTTAAGGATTGTCCCTACAGTCTATGGGATTTTCACATTCGTTATCTTATATGTTTGCTTTACAGTAATGTCCTTCTTTGCTAATGTTTTTCCGTTGTACATCTGGGTGCAGTTCAATGCAGGGTTCATTTCTTAGAAACAATAAAAAGACGTTTGAGGTATATGTTAGAATAAGTTATATACTGCTTCTTCAGTGCATCATCCTAAATTGGTGAAGTGGCTAACACGTTAGTCTAGCGATCGGCCGACCGGAGATCAAATCTTGTTAACCATAAGTAGATTTTTGTGGTTTCTTCTTCACACCTGTCTGTCCAAAAATTAAAAGGTGCTAAACGGTGTGAAAGTAAATGTTCAAATAAGTAATCAGATTGGAGACCAAAACACTATGCTACTTAATCCTTATTCAGTAGATTTGCTGCTATTCACAATCCTTTGCATGCAGCATGCTTGATTATGTGTGATAATATCCACATAGAGTGATAGGCTATAGCTTCACTATCCCTTCTTTATTGGGTCCCTCTCCTCCCCCTTTCCTATCCCAAAAGACTAGCAGTAGGCCTACAGTGTCCTATGCACTGTAGCCTACTTACATGCACTAGGCCTACTTATAGGCTACTCTGTTTGACTCTGTATGTTTTTAAATGTCTCTGGGATGCTTGACATTTGGAGTGGATGAATGGACTGTAATTTGTATTTTTGTTTCATTCCTTCATACACTCATACATTCAAAAACAACAACGGAAATGAGCCCCAATTTGTGTTTATCCCTTTGACCAATGAGGACAATTTCATGTATTCATTCCTTTATTATAATCCACATCCTTTGTATGGAAATATCAATAAAGAACTTTCCAACAATCAATTGGGATTTAGGTCATGTTATTTGGTTGTGCAATCCACATAGACACATAATTAAACAATATTGTGTACATAGAAACATGGGATCACAAGAAAGGGTTCAAAATGATAAACAAAGGTGACTGGAATATTCCATGATATCCCCATATCAGCACATCATTTAGGGGGAAAAAATATTAGGCCCAGCCTATATGTCATTAACCTAAATATGTCAAAATTTTGAAAAATTAAAAAATCTGCCCTATTCACCGGTTGGTCACGTATTTAGATTGGAACAGGTGTTCTATGTTAGGCCGTTACTCTAAGACCTTTATATATGGCCAAAAAGCTGCAACCCACTAGTGTCACAAGATGGAAACCCTAAAAATTCAGGACAGAGAGGCAACGGCGTAGGTTTGTTCTGAGCTTTGGTGGGGACACTACCTACTAACCCCCCCCCCCAGAAAAAAAAAACTCTTTCACCAGCCACTATAGATATATAAAATGAAAATGTGCTACTGTCCAACTTGATCTAACTATACTGGGGCTCGTTTCTAGAAAGCGTCATTTGCTACTGTAACTTGCGTCGCAACCTTGGTAGTTTGTTCCATCGTTCTTGGATTTGGTGTTTCTAGAAAAGCAAGTTCGAACTCTCAATCGCAAACAAGTGTAGAATTCTGGGGTCAAAGGATACAAAGTTTGGTCATTTGAACTACTGCCCCTAGGCAGTCGCACTTGTGTCGTTCCTTGGTAGTTCCTGTTGGTGTCCGGAGTGCCTAACCAAAAATCACAACCGCCTAACCAAAAATTGCGAAGTGGATGTTTATCTCGTGATTCAATGATTGATCTATCCTGTAGCTTAATTTTGATTAAGACACTGACTCCCCTACTTGGCTCATTCTTGCTATTTATATTAATTCGAGTTTTTTAATATTAATATTGCCTTGCTTTTAGTATTATAATCTTCAACAGCAGTGATAAATGGTGTAGTGGCTAAAGCAGATGACTTGTTATCCCAACGTTGTAGGTTCGATTTTCTTATGATGTGAGATTGTCCTCTTGCTTCTCGCTACCTGCAGGTGAACTAGTGTGACACGTAGATTCAATTGTTTTTGACTGATGTCTTGTACCTATGGTCTCTCGATTTAGAATAACTATATACATAAATATGTATCAAAACCTATTGTTGTGTCTCGTAGGCCTACTCTTACTCAGAGGTGAAAAGAAGAGATAGGACGCGAACTCCGGCCGAGCGCATAGTGCTCTGACGCGCTGCCGAAAAGCCACGAGACAATTGATACTATTTGTTATAGCCTACCCAGATATTCGTCCAGGCTATATATTTTTCCAACTTAGATATTTAACACAAATAATGGCACATGGTCGGCTTCAGTAAAATGTTTTATATAGGCCTACTTGCAATAGGTTTAGGTTTTTGCAGATGACGATGACAATGCGCAGCATTAATCACACGGCCTATGTTGACAAAATGTCAACATAGGCCGTGGCAGAGCATTTCTAGGGGGTAGGGTATTACACGTTTCCACTGTTTCCACCAATGATATGTATCGCTGCATCATCAACAACATTGTTGGAACTACAGTGTTCGAACGTCGGAGGTAGCGAATTGCGACACAGGTACGATGCTATCTGGAAACAGGTGTAACAATGTCGTTGTTTGGTCGCAAGTTGCGTCGTACCATGGTGGTTGAGCACCATCGTTGCTAACTTTTCTAGAAAAACGACCCCCTGGTGTGTTTCCCGTACAAATACGGAGGTTAGCTTTTCACTAACGTGGTACGATGCATCGTTCAACTAACCAATATGTAAGTTACGACAGTTGTTTCCCAAAGCTGTCGTACTTACATAGTACTTTGGTAGTTTGAACCATGTTGGTTTCAACCAACATAGTTCAGACTACAATGGTTGCAGATGTTTTCGGAGAAAGTCGGGCTATGTAGGTTAGAGCCGAACGTCACGAACGTCATGAAGTCACTTAGCCTAAAAGTAATGAAATTTGACATTGCATGACGTTTCCTGGGCCCAGCAGTTATATCAATAATAATAATAATAATAATGATGATAATACTTATTACAACAATAGGCAGTAATTTCAATAGGCCCTAGGCTATGTATGCTTTTTTAAAAATATATATATTAGGCTATTCAAAATAATAATAGGCATAATAATGATCATTTTAATAATAACGTCACAGTCTATTGAACGTAGCCTACTAATTAGCTTAATCAGTGAAGCATAAATCGCCAACCGAGGAAATGTGAACAAATAAGTTACACATTTAATGAAACACACCACATATAAATACCAATGGCCAATACTTTTACGTGTGCTGTAGCACGACAGTGTGGCGTGAAAGGATAGACATCTGCATTTCGGATCTTGCAGTCGTACGTTCGGGCCTGCATAATGATCATTTGCTCAATCATTAAATGTTCCTATGATCGATTAAAACCTGTAGCCTAGTCCTAGTTTGAACTAATGATTGGAGACCATATGCTTACTAGCCTACCTTATAGGCCCACAGTAGCCTAGTTCTGTGGTCCAGTGATGTTTTTTTTTCCATATGCGCTTCCAACGTGATACCATTGTCTATAAGCTACTCAAATTGAACAGAGGTCACACATTGTTTCAATGAATAAGGCAAATAAACTAACACTGATAATGAATACCACTTTGCTTGATTGCATTTACAAGCCGTTGTAGCTCGATGAGATCGGCTCTTGACTGAACATGATTTACTGATATTCACTGGAATTTGTGATGGGTTCCAGTCACGTGGTCCCTACTGCTTTTGTGTTATTTGTCTGAAAATGCACAGGGACATTATCAATGGCTTAGGATAAATGTATATTATGTTCTATGAAAATTGGCATGGTTAGATTAGATTAAACTTTATTGCCATTGTGCAGAGCACAAGTACAAAGACAACCAAATGCACTTTGCGTCTAACCAAGTGCCAAAAGCAGAAAAGTGCAATGTGATATATAAAGTATAAACAGGTGGTGCTTAGCCAGGACAAGAAATATAGTGCAGTGTAGACAGTAGCCTAGTATACAGTTGGTTTGCATAAAGTGGTTTAGATTAATATAAATGAAATATAAATATGTGCAGTGTCTTTACAGTAAGAGCAGTTACCTTACAGTAAGAGCAGAATAAATATGGCTATACGAACAATGTTGAACAACATGTTGTCGGGTAAGTGCTTTGAGTTTCACTCTGTGCTAAAACACTATATAAATTAATACTTTACTTCATGATTGCCCTTCATTTCAATTACATTTTTTCATGCCTTTATGCAACATTTTCCCAATGTTGCCCTTGTTATGTGTTTTCATTGTGACACTGAAAAACTGAATACTGTTACCACACACAAGTATTTCATGATATTTTAAATGAACAGATACAATGTTTTTTTACCATATCTTTTTATCCATTGTAATTATGAAGTTGTGTGTTGAATCACAACCACAAAATGACAGTTCACATAGCACAAATGTATTAATGCTCAAATGGTTGAAGGATCTGCGCCAGCTGTACCAACATACACACACTCGCACACAGTGTTACTGTAGGAGTTGCCTTCTGCTGCTGAGATAGTAGCAAAGTCTATACTGTTGTTTTCAAAAGCATGTCTATATCCCCTGAGTGCACTGACATTTCAAGACCTACTTCAAGACCTACTTTATTCCATCAAACCCTTATGATAACACTAGCATGTCAACTGCTCCATCAAGGAGCCCAACAGCGAGGCAGAGGCGCGGTACAACAACGCCCATAGCTGGACCTGTGTTGTTGTGGAGAGGGCCCTGGGCATGTGGAAACGACGCTTTAGGTGTGTGAGCAAATCCACTGGTGCGCTGGTGGTCCTGAAGCTCCATCCTGCAAAGGCGTGCAGTGTAGTTTTGGTGACGGCGCTTCTGCACAACATGGCCCTTCAGGATCACATCCCACTGCCGGCTGATGAGGAGCTGTTAGTGGAGGAGGTGGAAGAGGTCATTCCAGTGGCTGCTGCACACCTTCCTGCTGGCCTGGAAGCACGCCGGGAATTAGTTGCACATATGTTTGGCCCCTAAACACCCATTCCCCACAATTCCCTGCCACATTCCCTGTTTTTTCCCCCTTTTGTTTATGTTTGTTTATTAGAAATTGTCCAGTTTTGTTTCTGTTTTTTACAACTACTTTTTTAACTTCTTTTAGTTTGGTGGGGGTGGGGGGTAAATGTACTTAACTTTCCCACCATCACTTTCTCTCCATGATTCCTCACACACACACACACTCGTTTCCTATGAGCCATGACATCAAAATACACAGATTGGAAGGTCACAAAGCAAAGGCAACTTACCATTTTTCCACCTCCCATGACAGGCCTATGCATACCTGGGCCATGAAGGACAAGTTAAATCAGTGAAAATCATATCACATTTTGACACTGACCACAGCACTCTGCATGCTCACTTATCCACCAAGTCCCAGAGGTCTTAAAGGCTACTCAACTTCACAGCAGCATTCTCCAATGTCATTGTAACAACATAATTCAGCTATGTGTTCAAATATCAAAATCGTATATTGATTAAGAGTAGCCTAACTTATACACTCGCTAAACATAGCTTGTGATCAGACAAGATACAACACAAACCCCATTCCATAGGCGTACTTGCCTAACAACCATCGACTCAGTCTAGAACCCGTAACCACTATCATGTAAAGCACACACGCTACCGTCTCTGCCACAGCAGTCACTTCACCATATCATTATGGGCTACATAGATTCCATATACAACAATTACAATGGCAGCCTCACATCACATTACCGTTGGCATTCAAAAGGTTTATCACCAGATAACTTAACGGGTGTTAACACATTACGTAGTACGGTGGCCGGGGAGTGTCACAACACAACACAAATACAAAAGCCGACAACACAAATGCAAATCCCCACAACACAAATACAAAACCCCACAACACAACACGAATACAAAAGCCGGCAACGCAAATACAAAAACCCACAACACAACGGAAGTTATCCCACAACGGAAATGGCAGGATACATAGAAATACGGTAGAGGCATAGAGGCTAAATGGCAGAATCCATAGAAATAACTATCCACATTGTTCAAACTTTTCTTTTCAAAGTGTTTTACTTACTTGTCGAACAAGTAACCAGAACAAATCAGACTCGGTGAATCCAGCATGCCAAGCAGACGAGTGCAACTTCCCACAGTCTTCTTCTATGCGCGCGTTACCATGGCAACTAAAGTCCACAACCAGAGCCCTTTCCTCTGCCATAAATTTCCGTTGTGGGATAACTTCCGTTGTGTTGTGGGTTTTTGTATTTGCGTTGCCGGCTTTTGTATTTGTGTTGTGTTGTGGGCTTTTGCAATCGTGTTGTGTTGTGAGTTTTTGTATTTGTGTCGTAGGGATTTGTATTTGTGTTGTCGGCTTTGTATTCGTGTTGTGTTGTGGGTTTTTGCAATCGTGTTGTGTTGTGGGGTTTTGTATTTGTGTTGTGGGGATTTGCATTTGTGTTGTCGGCTTTTGTATTTGTGTTGTGTTGTGACACTCCCCGGCCACCGTAGGTACATTAGCATTAGGCTACATGTAAATTCACGAATAATAACAACACAGATGATTGCGGCCACCATAATACTTCAGCACGGACTGCTCTGTTGTAGGCTAACTCAACACTTCACTTTCCACTGTACCACATAACGTTGTCCAGCAATGTGCAATCGTAGCCTCCAGCAATGCTATGGTATGGTATCCCACAGCAATGTTATGGGATCGTTTAATGGCTACCTCTCATCCATCTGTCCGTTGCGTGTTCCGTCATCAGGGTTACGTCGTCTCCAGCAACTATGCTTCTTACTACATACTACAGGTCGAGAGGTGTAGCTGTAACTACACAACTTTACGATAGTGGTTGCGAACGTTAGTTGCTACTATGGTTTTGGGAAACACTGACGTAGTGTAACGATGCATCGTACTATGTAAGTTCCACCACCATAGTTCACAATATCGTTTTGGGGAACAGTTGTGTCGTACTTACATAGTTGCAACCATGTTAGTTGCTACCGTAGTTAGCAACGATGCTTTTGGGAAAAGCACCCCTGTGTAGCCTACATAATCGGATTTTAATATGTACAGATTTGTAGGCTATATTTAACATTTAGCATTTATTTTCTATTTGGTCTGTTATGAAATTATGCATTGACCTATTTAGGCACAGCTCAGTTAAATTTAAATGCACGTTTAAAACTTAAATACATGCTTAGCATTTTGTGAAAATAAATCATTAAGGCTACATTGACAAACTCTTAACTGTGAGCTGCCTGTATATAGCTCAGTTTTAAGAAATGCTTAAAGCCGAAAGACCATGTTGAATTTTGCTACAATTTATTTCGAAATTGGATTACTCTGGAACAGCTAACTGTACAGGGGAATGCATTACACATTTGTGTTCGGTAAGGTCTGCTGTTTATTCTTATATATGGTTTGTCATGTGTTGCGTGAAGAGTGTGTAGCCTACGATATTCCACCGAGACGAATGGATGTGGAGATGGGCGCAGAGAATAATTATTAAATCTCTTGAAGTTATTTTTCTCGCGAACTGTTTATCACAGCAAATAGTGGCTAGCTAGCACCGATTAAAAGCTGAGAAAAGGCTCTTTCATGTGACACGTGTGATGAGTAGGCTAGCTTACTTCTCGAGGAGTTCAACAGAGAAGAATGGGTGAATTTGGACGCACTTCATATGCCTTGTAGTGAAGTGAAGCTGAAGCGCTGCGCCATGCTGCGCAGGAGACTGCGGCTCACTGGTAGTTATTATAGGTAACTTCAAATCAGCGCGATTTACCCTTATAGGCTACTGCACATTACAAGATCTGTACGAGATAATCTGCAGCACTGAAGTGAGAAATGTTTTAACTCTTTGTGTAGCGCATGTGAGCGCTTTTCCCCCCATTTCAACGTGAATATTGGTGGAGACATTTCAGTCATAATTTGGCATTGGTGTGGACACGTCCTTCGGTCCCCACGCAAATCTACGCCCTTGCAGAGAGGGGACAGTGACGCTTAAGGTGTCCAAAGAACTTGCCGAAAGGCTCAAGACTGGTGAGTGAACAGTACAATTGTTTTAAGGGGAAAAAGGGAATGTACTCAAACATTGATGACATAACTTATTCTTGGGATGATTATCTTTAGACAAAGAATCCCTGGCTTTGACGCTTAAGCAGGTCAGGGAGTCCGCAACCATACAAGGTATCCAAGTTACACCATTTCAAGTGACTTTTATTCTTTATAAAGCCTAACTTATAACTCAATCATACTCACCATGACTCCTTTGTTTGAATTCCAACTCTGCAGGCCCACCACCACCAATCCCCACTGTGGTGAAGCAGCAGGCACCACCACCACCACCAACCCCCTCATCAGGCCCAAGCTCCACCTTCACTAACCCCGTCCCTCTGCCCAGCTGCCACTACCATCTCTCCCATCAGGCCCCAGCTCCACTGCACAGCTACCTCCTGTTGTCCGGCCACCACTCCCAGGTCCAAGCTCTGCTCCCAGACATCCTGTATCCCTGAACCCAGCACCCATCCAGCAGTCACCTTCCCACACCCAACCAGGTATTGTATTGATAATAAAAAATACAGTAAGTACATTCAAATACATATGTCTAATACAAATGTACCCGTATTCATATATTCACAGAACTCAAACACTGGATAAACTTATTTCTAATCTCACTCCTAAAGTCACACCATCACCTGTACTGCACCAATAATGGTGCATGCCTATTACACGAAAATCACCAAAAAAATGGAGGAAAAGGGATACAGGATGTCTGTGGAGCAGCTGAGAAAGAAAGTTCAGAACATTCTGTCAACTTCCAAACGAGTGAAGGACCGATGCCGGGCAACAGGAGAGGAGAGGATTGCATGGGAGTACTATGCAGTAAGAATAATGTGTTTTTGTTACCTTACCTCATTGAGATTTGAAATTGTGTGCAAAACATTTCCATTTCACATACACAAAAGCCATGTATGAGTCGTCATTTCAGCCTTGCAATTTACCTTTCTGTCTGGTCACACAGCACATGGATGACATTTTCGGGGGATCAGGGGTTGGGAGTGCTCCGGAGGGCACAGTTATTTCCACTCCCTTGTTCCCTAGTCGGCTGGATCCACAGCCTAGGCAGACCGGCTCCCAGCTGCCAGAAGATTCTGCCTCTTCAGACTAGCCCACCAGCAACATCAGCCATACAGCCAGCCGAGCCTCCTCTCCTTTCTTTCACACTTATGAAAGTCATGCAGAGAGGAGGACGGCTGCGCTCGAGTCCCTGGTGCGCCCGGATCTGGAGAGGCAGAGAAAACTGGAAGAGGAAGAAGGTACTCTCAAATCTAGCAGACATCACGACTGGCCTGAAGAAAATTGTGGAGGGCCAAAAACAAAATGTCTGCCCTTAGAGACTTGAAATAAAAAAAGTGTCTGCATTTTTGGAGTTTTGTCGTCTTTGGGTATTCTACATTTTAACTTGTGTATGGCAGTGGTTGGGAAGTCACAGTCTAAACAATATGACTACACCTCTGGGGACCCCTTACTCCGAGATCCCCTGCTGATTTTGCCTGGTTTGTATTCTCCCAGTTACCATGAGCTGCCACATGGAGGCACAGCAGGAGTCTTGATGATTGATGGGCACTGTTATTATTATGTAAATAAAGATGCTTGCCTAAATGTGGTAGAAATATTCCTGATTTAAATATTACTGCCATGCCATCTACTTCAAACCAATCACCCTATGCTGTAATATGTTGCTCCCAGTCCTCCGCTGATACTTTAGAGTGTTCCGTAAACTGTTTAGGCACCATCTGTACTCTACATCTCCTTCATGGTGTTGATGTGGCAAGTATTCATCTTCAAATTTAGCAAAGGCAGAGCCTCCAGTCGACCTGGGACAGCAGATGAAAATGGCTGAGACAAGCAGCGAACGACTGTTCTCTCTCCGGAGGGAGGGTAATTGTATCCCTCCTGGAGTCCAGAGTCAAGTCTAGGAAGGTTGTGACCTGGGAAGGCTGGAGCTTGCTCTTCTTGTGATTGAGACGCAGGCCCAAGCCATGGATGTCCTACAACAGTAGAGCCACATGGATGCTCTGAGGCAGCACACAGGAAGGAGCCAGTCGTCGAGATAATTCAATATCTGGAGTCCCCTCATTGGTGCAAGGACTGCGTCCATGCAGCGGATGAAGGTCTGAGGAGCCAGGAGATTCAATGGTAGGATCCCAAATCAGGATGTACCATCCCTAATAGCGATCCATCCAACCAGTTAGTATTAACATAGATAAGAATATTCACAAAACCCCTTACCATTTCCCTGACCTAGGCCATGTTTGTGTTGGTATCCCCCTGGGGGTCAGCACCATCAGATGTCTTAGAACAAACATACTTCTCATTAAAGATAACCACAAAGGGAGCATTCAGAAAACACAACAGGTATCTCAATATACTCAGTCAAAGGAAGGTTACCTGTTATTCTCATGGCACATATGCAAATTAAAACATTTAATGAGACACTTATACTTTGTTATATTTAAATATTTTTGTCCATTTTGAGGCAAACATGCCTTTATATTATATAAGCTCTCCTCCATTATTTTCATTCACCATGTCAATTAACATAGTATGTCGTATATTTATTTGGAAATTTCAATGGCCGACGGAAGTCCTCATCTTCAACAACTGAGCTATTTTGTCAATGAATTCTAAAACTTTCTGTGTTGTTGCCAATGCTTTCATGCGCCACTGAAGTTAGATGCTGGACTGTATTGTCTCCTGCTCCTTTGATTTTGTTGAGCTGTAGGAATTCAGTGTGCTTCTTAGCATGGTGCTTTTGGATGTGCTTGATTAAATTGGTAGTATTGTACTTTGCAGTACTACCACCACCCCTCGAAACATTTACTTTGCAGACATTGCAAACAGCCGTCAAGCTAGTTGGCATGGCAAGCCTGAAATATCTCCACACAGCCGACTCTGTGGCTCGCTCCATGTTGCTTAAAGCTGCAGTTGGCAAGTCTGACAGATTGAGGGGACTTACCCAAATTTTGAATGTTTACAACTCTCATGCCCCTCCCCTAGTACCACCGAGCACCCGATTTTTGCAAAACAATTAACAGGCTCAAGGTGGAGGTAGAAGTGCGGGTTTTTTTCTAAAACCGGCTGATGTATGTTGTTCTGTAGTGTTGGTTTTAGTGAATATGAACACAAAAACATCTTGCCATCTGCCGCTTTAATAGTTAGCTCAGCTCTTCCAGAATGTGACACACGTGCTGCTGACGAATGACGTAGGATGTGCTGCGACAGAAGGAGAAAAAAACTGGATCGGCCTGTGGATCTGTTCATTTTTCCGATCCGATTCTGATCCAGCTATTTTGTCAATATTGGGGCCGATATCAGATCCTAATATTGGATCGGTGCACCCTTACAATTCACACACGAGACCGCTCTGAGCACGTGGAGCATGAATCGTGAATGCAGGCATGAACGTAACACAGAGATGTTCACAAGTCTTTTTTTGGAACTCCAAGTCGAGTCTCAAGTCTTTGAGCTTGACTTCAAGTCAAGTCTCGAGTCTTTGAGGGGCAGGTTCAAGTCAAGTCTCAAGTCTCTGGCCATCTGATCTGTCCCTATACTCTATTGTTAAATATTATGAATTCAAAGCATGTTCTGTAGCTACCATCAGCAGGGTTCCCCAAATAGCAGCCTGTGGGCCACATCCGGCATGCAATAGCCATGTGAGTGGCCCGTGCCAACATGTGTGTGTCTGCCATGCACAGAATGCCAGTGTATTACAGGGAATCCTCTCTGCATCCGAGCAAGCAACTGTTATGGAGTACTGAATGCTCTCTGTCTATTCAAAATGTAACCAAGATCCACGCACAGCTTGGTTAGGTGCAGGTAGATTGCAGGAACATTGCTCTAACGCACACTGTTAACGTTTAATCGATTTTGTTCGCTCTGAATAAAATCGAACGTCAACAGTGTGCGGTAGAGCAATCTTATTTTTTGCTCTCTGTCTATATTGAATCCGTTAAATATGCGTCATATTTCTTGTTCACAATAGCAGAGCAATGTGAGCGACAGAAAGACAATAAAAACAGGGCATCCGAAAAAAGTTCTGATCAAAACATCACATTGCATTGGACACTGTAGCAAATTACCAGCTTTGCATTGTATACTGTCAGGCTATCTATTCCAATTGAAAACAATGTAGCCTAATTAAACTGTTTTTTTATTGCTAATGCTTGTACGCATCGCATGTAGTTAGAACTTGGTGAGAGCCTGTAGGCAGCTATTTCCTATCAGTTGTGTCGTTGTTCAGTGTGTGTGTGTGTGTGTGTGTGTGAGTTTGTATGTGCAGCGCTCTGCATGAAAAAGTCACCATCAAAGGTAAATGATCACTATTTAATTAAGCATTAAGCTAAATACCGGATAATTCCGGTATTTAGCACTTTGAGTCTACCCTGGAAATCCAGAGAGAGCACAATGGAATTGTCTCTGCGAAACACTCTGGCAAAGAGCAATGATGCAGGTTACTTTTTCCCCTTGCATTCCGGGGAACCAGCTAAACTGATGAAGACAACGACGCTGCAATGTTGGAGGACAGTACACATTGGTCGTAGTGTTATCCGATTGCGTCGAAGTCCGAAATCATTCAGAGTAAACATGGTCTAGTGTTATCCAATTGCGTGCAGTGAGATTTTTAAATTACATTTACATTACATTACATTACATTTGGCTGACGCTTTTTTAACCAAAGCGACTAACAACATGGTAAACAGTAAGTTTTTAGAACAATTCTCACAATTTTAGGACAGTTTAAAAACACATTAGTACAGTAAGAATAAGTGTGTCGGGTGAGTGCTGTATTTTAACAGTTACTTGTCAGTTTAACGGCTGGTGAGTGCTAGGATCAGTAAGACTTGTTGTAAGTGTTGCTATGAGAGTAGATGTTCTCTAAAGAGCTGGGTCTTCAGGAGTTTTTGAAAGTGGAAAAGGATGTCCCTGCCCTTGTAGGAACTGGCAGTGTGTTCCACCAACGAAGTTACAACAGATGAGAAAAGTTTGGATTGGCTTGAGCGTGCGGGTGGTAGAGCTAGGCGTCGTTAGATCAGAGGGCGCGAGCGGTCTGGAGGTAGTGTAAGTCTGTATGAGGGCATTCAAGTAGGTGGGAGCAGAACGGAAACTACTTTGTAGGCAAGCGTTAGAGACTTGAATTTGATGCGGGCCGCCATAGGTAGCCAGTGTAGCTGGATGAGCAGCGGGGTAACATGTGCCCTTTTGGGTTGGTTGTAGACCAGGCGCCGCCCGCATTCTGGATCATCTGAAGTGGTTTCACTGCGCAGGCTGGGAGACCTGTCAGGGAGGGCATTGCAGTAGTCGAAGTCGTGAGATGACTATTGCCTGAACCAGAAGTTGGGTAGCATCTTGAGTCAAGTAAGTCCTGATTTTCCGTGATGTTGTAGAGTGCTAAACGGCATGACCGGGCGACTGAGGCAACATGATCTGAGAAGTTTAGTTGGTTGTCGAGAACAACTCCTAGATTTCTTGCAGTCCTGGTCGGTGAAACAGACAGGGAGTCAAATTTGATGTTGATGTCGTGGTGTATGGTAGGTTTAGCTGGGATGACCAGCAGTTCAGTCTTTGAGAGGTTCAGCTGGAGGTGGTGTGCCTTCATCCATGTAGCTATGTCTGAAAGGCAATCTGAGATCCGTGCTGAAACCAGGGGGTCGTCAGGTGGAAAGGACAGATAGAGCTGTGTGTCATCTGCATAGCAGTGGTATGAGAAGCCGTCTTGAACGAATAATCTGTCCCAAGGAGGTGGTGTAGATAGCAAAGAGGAGGGGCCCAGCACTGAGCCCTGGGGACCCCTGTGGTGAGATGGTGAGGTGCAGATAGCTGACCAAGCCATGATATGTTAAACGAAAGCGTCCTGTGAGGTAGGATTCAAACCAGGAGAGAGCAGCTCCGGAGATTCCCATGTCAGCGAGTATAGAGAGAAGGATACGGTGATTAACCGTGTCAAAGGCAGCCGATAAGTCAAGCAGAATGAGTACTGATGATCGAGCGGTCGCCCTGGCTTCTTTTAAGGCTTCTGTTACAGACAGCAGAGCCGTTTCGGTAGAGTGGCCGCTTTTGAACCCAGACTGATTTGGATCCAGAAGGTTGTTCTGTGAAAGGAAGTCAGAGACCTGTTTGGAGACTGCTCGTTCAATGCCTTTGGATAGGAAAGGCAGTAGTGAGACAGGGCGGTAGTTCTCGACTTGAGCAGGGTTGAGAGAAGCTTTCTTAAGTAACGGTGTTACCCGGGCCATTTTGAACGCTGTTGGAAATGTGCCGGAGGTTAGCGAGGCATTGATCACATGTGTGATAGCTGGAGTGATGGTCGGGCTGATGGACTGAAGTAGGCTCTGTCTGTAGCGCTGTTGATTTTGTCATTGTAGAAAGCAGTCTTAGCAGCAGTGATGCTGGCTGAGAAGGAGGTCAGGAGTGTCTGGTAGTTTTTGAGGTCATCAGATAGTTTGGATTTGTGCCATTTCCTCTCCGCGGCTCTGAGTTTGGTGCGCTGCGATCGGAGGGCATGCTTGCTTGTTGCCGCCCCTCGAGTTGGGCCATTACATTGCTCTTTGCCAGACCCTTAATCTTTCTAGATTATCAGGGTCTGGATTTTCCAGGCTACTTTGAGTCCCTTTTCTGGTTAACACGGCTGGAAATCATACATTGTGCCGATATATTTGTTTTTATAAATCAACAAACACCACTAACCACTTGGTGAGTTGCACAGTTTTGAAAACGAACATTAAGGGTAGTTTTAAGGACATGTTTGTGCATGCCCATAGGCAGCCACTCTGAAGCAGTAAAGGCGATTCAAAACAAGTCAGAAAAGTCGAGACAAAGTCGAGTCAAAATTTTGGTGTCCACCACTCTAGTTCATCCAAAACAAACTAGCAACAACACCAGAATTTCAGCTTCCTCTTTTGATGGTAATCATTACATAATCATGGCAGGTGTGCAAGGAATTATCTTATCTTTTATTTGAACAACCAACAAATTCCAACTGTTTGTAAAGGTTCCCTTTTATAGCAGCTATGTGTGTGTGTATGTAAAAGTCAAGCAAGCCAAAAAATGAACACAATCTCATTCTGTCAGCATGTGTAAATGTGATTAATTCCATGGTTAGTCTAAATAACTTGTGATCTAACACTATCTAGCAAGGTAACATGTGCAGAATTAAACATAGAAAGTTAAAGGATTTGAACCTCTGTAACCTAGCAAACTATTCACTAGTATCCATTCTAAACTCTTTATCAATCTCATTATATCTGAACACACTATGGCACAGTAGGCTAAGTCATTTGTTATGGGTTGATTTCACACCCACTATCTTACAGTACATTGGCATTGGTAAAATATTTTCTGAACTTGTAAATGTTAACTTCCATGTTGGCCATTCCTGTACTTTTTGCTTTGTGCTTTGGCCCTTCGTTTGGCATGCTTGACTACGTTGCATTTTTTTCCATTGCAAAGGGGACATGCAGGTCGTTATACGTTTCCCAAAGTATATGCACCAATAAAATAAAAATACATGAATAAAAATTGCAGAAAATACAGGTTGTTCACGAGTGTCGAAGCTCGAGTCCGAGTCAAGTCTGAAGTTTTTAGAGATGGAGTTGCAAGTCAAGTCTGAAGTCACTGTTTTTGCGACCTAAGTGCGACTCGAGTCAAGAGTCTCAGCATCGAGTCCCCATCTCTGACGTAACATAACGTAACGTAACGTATCCCACTATGGCCGTAGTCAACAACGCTTGATGTGCGCAGTACAGAGGCATTAGGCATATACATGAGACCTGTTCGCGTGTGCGCTACATGTGGCGGTGGTCCTGGGTGCAAATCAACCATGCAACATGTGTTAGGCCACCTTGGCGGTTACTGCAGGCTTGCAGCTATCCTTGCCTTGTAGAGGGTCTGAACAGCCCCTCCAGAGAGATGCTCCAGAGTATTGAGCAGAAGCTACTTTTCCATGTTAGGGAAGTTGACAGGGTGAGGCACAGGTTCCGGGACCAATGTAGCTAATGTATCACAAACCAAACAAGATGTGGGCAATTACCATAGACACTTGAAGTGCTTATTGTAGCTGTCTTGTGTAACTTGTACCTACGCCTGCAGTAAACTTTATTTGATGTATGTGTAAATTTGCAGCAGTTTTCAGATTACATTATGTGCATACTTGCAAAAGGGTTCTCCAATGTTTTTCAGTTAGTCTTTTAAAATGATATCACATTAGTAAGATTAGCCATTTCTTTCTACAACAGTCGAGAACCCTTTTGCAATTATGAGTGTTTATGTGTGTGTGTGTGCGTGCGTGTGTAAAAGCCTGTGTGTGTCCATGACTGTTTGTGTGTGTGTGTGTGTGTGTGTGTGTGTGGTGTGTGTGCCTTTAAGTGTGTGTGGGCGTGTGTGTTTGTGTATGTGGAGGTGTGTGTGTGTGTGTGTATGTATTTGTGCACATTTCAACTTCATCTGACAACCCTTTACTCAACATCTGCAGGCTGTTTTGTGTACTAAATGTACACTTAAATTAATCTATTGTAGGCCCCCCATAAATGGAATTCCACGAAACTCATTCATTCAGAGGGTGTCATGGTGACCTTACAGGTCAAATTTCGTGCAGTTCTGAACACGTCTGCCAATGATACCAGCGATTACAGAGCCACAGTTTTGTTTTTTCATTTTTAACTATGTGGCGCTATACCATAAATTAGTGGTTATGGTATGGGTTGAGATGGCCCCTTGAACCCAACGTACAGTACAAGAAATATGTGGTATTCCTAGGCCCTACGGTTCTCGAGATATTCACAGAAAACTGTGTCCGCCCTACCCTCCTTTCGGGAGGTCCTGTCTGGCGGAGGGGCGACGGACCAAAATAAAAATCAATGGTTCCATGTCATCCTGGTGGGGCTACATGTATGCCCACCAATTTTCTTGCAGCCCAATCTTTCAGTGTCCTGGGAATAGTTGACACAAAATTCATAAACTCATATCACCTATGACCGCTACGCTAGCAGTGCTGATAATAATGTTAAAAATAACAGTTAACGTAACAATTTATTGTAATGCCAGGAATAATCATACACTACAACCAATCCGTGTTCAAGACACAATCAACAATAAAATATAAAAGATAACACAACAATCAATCTAAAATAGACCTAGTCAAAATATGACAATGGCATACTTAGCATAGATGCGACTACACACATACATGGGCGTTTTGAGAAGCAGAATGACTCCAAGACTAAAGTTATCACCACACTTAATCACCACAGACCTACACAGGGCATCCGTATCAGGACAAAAGGAGGTAATGGGAGTGTGTTTATCAGACTACAGAAGAACATTACTTTACATTTCTACAACTGAGACCCTTTTACTTCTCACACTGAAACATTCAAAATGACATCAAACACAGATGACTTATTAGTTCTTATTTGACAGATACATTTCAGTTTTCAGTAGTTGAGTTCAGGAGGAGTTCCTGGTTGAAAGGAGGGGAGAATAGGGTGCCGGGGACCAAGGCCAAATGCAACAAATACATACACACAAATTTCAACAAATTAACAAACTAGTGCTGTAACTCACTATAACAATATTTTGTGTCTGCAGTTCCAATATCGTTCATGTTTCTCATTTTTGAGAAAATTAACCATTTCATGATAATAAGCCATTTTGAACAAAGAATATGTCACAGTTCAACGGTGCATCTGTCCTTGAATAGTACACCATTCTAATCTACAATGATAAAACCTAGTCACGACTCACTTCAGTCTTTCAGTTGCACATTTAACATATGCAAATTTAAAGGTACAGTCAGGAATTTTCTTTGTTTGTGCTTATGTTTATATTTAAATTTATTAGCAGAAGCTTTTGTGCAAAAAAACATACATTATTACCAATAACCAAACGAAACATGCCAGAGAAGTAGCTCACCCCTACCTCTAGTATTCCCAGAGAAATTCCACGCAGGGTATTGGGGTAGGGGCAGCCCCCACTTTGTTTGTTTCTAGTTTTAGGAGCCTGGGCTGCCTACAGACACTTTTAAAGGTGTACTCACAGAATGGACAGATAGTTCTCGTGAGGAGATGATTGCTGGATGTGATAAAAATATGTTGGGCTTGAAATCTGATAAAATCCCTGACTGCGCCTTTAATAGGCTGGAACTAAAAAAAGACTTTGTATTATCATTTTAAAAAATGGCATTTATGAAGAAAAAATAAACCAAAAAAATAGAACATCGGCATTGAAACACTATTGAAATCAGCTTTTGGCAGTGAAATAACACTTTGATTTTTTTTACTTTCTTTGTTTCATGTCAGCCTTATTCAGTGTTTTTATTTTTTATTTTATATTCCCTTACAAAAATTGAATGTGTGCGGCAGATATGCAGCAAACTTGTGGGTAATTTGTGGAAAACAAATGAGTAATATTGCCAGAAGTTTGCCATTGTTGGCTGCTATAGGCAAACTTCCAGCAAAGTTCTGGCAACAATGAGAAGTTTGCCACTAGTGGCAAATGTGTTCGCCAGTGATTTGCCACCACACTTAGCCAATAATGGCAAACTTCCAGTGAACTTCTGGTGACAAACCTAATTTGCTGCAACATTGCCAAAAGTTAAATGTTTGCCAGAAACCTAATTTGCTTGTGAAAATATGACCTTGCCGCAAATTTGTGGCAACTGTTCACCAAACCTCAAATTTCTTTAAGGGTTGTATGTCTTTTTTCTATGTTAGCACTTTTTGTTTCTGTTGTAGTGATGGAAGGGTAGTTATTTGATGATTTGTAAAAAGGACAGATTACTGTTTCTGATAGAGACCAAAGTAAGTCATGATAGGCAAAAGGAAGCTGTCTGACCCTGAATCTTATAATACTCTACATTTAAAAAGTCACTAGAGGAAACACTAGTTAACTTATTTGGATGCAGTCTTTGTCTTTAACTCCAGGACATATTAGAGGAATAAGTGTCTTCAGCGGTGGAATATTATAAAATATACAAAGATGTTGTTTATTTTGAGCATCATAAAATGATAATGTGTGTTTGTCACAGTCTAAATACACTCCAAGTGTGTTAAACTCTTTTGCCACTGGTATATGGGTTGTGGGCTCAGTGTTGGCAAAATAACCTGTTCCCTTCCGATAATGGAGGACCCAGAAGCCATGTTCTGGACTTACAGGGGACTTTACTTTACTTACTGCAGCTGCTGCTGAACACACTCCTGCATACCAGAACTGTTTGTTGTACAGGTGTTGTGAAGCAATACCCATAACTCCAGAATATCCTGTGATTTCCCAGTAGTGCTGGTGTGAGCTGAGTCTCTCATTACACAGAACATGAGGATGGTGGTCCCCCTGAGGAGCCTGCTTCTTTGGATCAGAACATGTGACTAATTTTCCATTCTTTGTTATTGTCAGGAAGGTCGGAGCTATTGTAGCATCCAGAGTGAGTTTCACTATGGGGATAAAAAGGATTGAATTATGTAAGCAATATTATGAGATCTAAATTGATCTGTATAAACACTATTCCGTTTTAATCTAAGGAGAATACAGAGTCCCCATTCATAATTCATAAGAGTCCCCCTTCATAATTCATTTGAACATTTACCTGCACTTCCTTTCACCATATCCAGTTCTGTTTAAATAGACAGACAGATAAGTCTTTTTAGTTTTATCAATTATTGTTGATAATAAAAATAAGTGTACAAATGTGTACATTTACCTGGTATTTTTATGATCTGAGCATCTGTCATGGTTGAGTTATCCGTAACTGTGTGAAAATAACTTCAATTTAGTCTTTTTTGATGGCCTGTGTATTTTTATATTCAGTCATGCATTGCAACATTATATTCAGTATGATGCCTGAGACTCATAAAAGACTTACCTGCTTTCTCTGCTGTTTGCACTTTTTGCTCAGTTTGCACTTTTTGCTCAGTTGGATCTATTTGACAGAGAAGTCATTTCATATTTTAGTCTTAAATATATGGAGATCTGAGTTTCATTTCAGAGAGCGAGTGTGTGTGTGTATGTGTGTGTGAAAGGTGAGATTCTAGCTTTTGTGTGCAGCCATGCTTGTTTGCAATCATATGGTTTAACAGTTTTAGAGAGATGATTTAAAGCTTCCTGTCTCAAGTGAGACATCTAAAAAAATAAATAAAAAAAAAACACCACTTTTGCACGATGCTGTAAGTGAATCAGGAACAAGGATATGACAAAGTGCTGGACATGTGGACCATAAAAAGCACAATGGAGGATGTCTGCAGGAGGATGCTTTAGGTTGTCTTATACTTTCATTATCACCACCAAGGAGATTATATTTGTAGTGAAATGTGTGCTATCATGCGTGCTTCAAGGTAGTATAAAATACAAACATACATTGGAGTGGAGTTATCTCCTCTGCGTAGAAGAGGAGGAAAAAGAAGAAGATGATGATGGTAATGGTGGTGATTACGATGATGATGATGATGATGATGATGATGATATCGGTGGTGATAAGCACGAGAAGGATGAAAATGGGCAAAGGCAATCCAGTTAGATTGAACTACGAGAAGGCTTTACTAAATTATGTTATTTTCAAATTAACTGGTGTGTATGTTGGTTATGATGGTAGCAGTGACACAGCGTAGGGTTAAAACAACAACTCTACCTCCAATACATTCTGGTCTTTCGTCATGCGACCCTGCAGGAGTAAAATAAAAACACATATCCATTACCTTACACACGGCAGATGATACAAAGAAGGAAAATA
The DNA here is from genome assembly GCF_017589495.1 of Alosa alosa. Lineage (NCBI taxonomy): Eukaryota > Metazoa > Chordata > Actinopteri > Clupeiformes > Clupeidae > Alosa > Alosa alosa. Next base: position 16,135,674 of record NC_063212.1, read on the forward strand.
AGTTATTAAGCAAACGGACATGAATGTGAACTGATAAAGAAAAAAAAAACAACAACAAAAAACAGTGATTATGACTATGACATACTGTATGCCCAGGTGTGTCCAAATGTTTGCATTTAACCTTACCCGTCAACCATATTACCTTTTTTTGTCTGTTTTCCAATATTGATATACCCTAAAAAAATTATAGTGATCAGATGAAGTGTACATAATTAATGGACACTTAAGCAAACACCTACCAATCATCTCTGACTTTTAGTTCTGAATCTTTCAGTATCATCACATTTTCTTCACATACACCATACTGAATACACCATATTCAGAAGGCAGTGACGAGAACACATTATGCTAATTCTCTCCTAGGGTTAGATTTTCCAGGACATGTAGACTGCTACCTAAATGGTAAACTGTCATTTACTTCCATCGTAGAGAGAGTCAAACATACTCATTGAATTCGTATATAACTAAATTATGTAAGGGATAATGTATAGAATGCCAGTCATTATTGGGAAAATAAGTCCCAACAGGGCGAACCGTCTTGTTCTGCCCTGAAGGGACTTATTTTCCCAATAATGACCGGCGTTCTATACATTATCCCGCTTATTACACGGCTACTTGCCAAAATGAAATAATAAACTCCCCTCGATATGACTTTAGCCTACATAGCCTAGCCTATTTGTTACCGTTCATCGTGGCATTTGCTGAGAAACAAATAGTTTGCAACAACACACGCTGAACTTGAAACAAACATTCTTTAGAACACAGCTAATCAACCGTCTGCTTTCACTTTTGAACGAAGTTCCAGTCCTTGCGTAGTGATATGAAAGACCTGAAGCACAAACTCCGTTGCCATTGACAGCGGTCATTATTTTTTTCAGAGGTCCTTTCCTCGAAAATAATGACCGCTAGAACTTTGGGAAATCCCATTCAAGTCAATGGAGCGTTCTACTTGCCTTGTGAAGATCCATGTAATAAACAATAATATTGTTATAATTATTATATTGAGTTATTTACTGATATTTCTGAAATATTATATAATATACATATGGCATGCTTGCAAATGATAAGTATATACCAGAAGCAGTCTGTGTGTACTTTTGAGATCCAGACCTTTACGATGTAACAGGAAAAGTATAGAGAACTCCAGAAGTACCAGAACCAAAATAGTTATGAATGCAGCTCTCCATTCGCCTGGAAACAGAGCAATAAACTATTACAATCAAATACATATCAATAGCACACCAATTATGACTATGACCACTTATTTCACCTTCAGTCACTGAAATATCTGCTGGTGGGTATAGCCCAAATTCCCTTCACACTCACCAGAGCTGCTGGCCAGGGTGACTGCATCTGTCTGTGTTCTAGTGATCTGGGGCATCACTCTGCTCTCTCTCATCTCCTGATCAGACAAATACACAGAGCAGGAGATCCACTCTGACTTAGAGGGAGAGACCAGCAGCCATGAATCCACACTTACCAGGCCATCAGCATCTGAAACAAGAGAGAGAGAGAGAGAGAGAGAGAGAGAGAGAGAGAATTCAATTAGCACTATATGAAATTATAAATGCTATTATTTGGTCATGATATCAAAATCGTATTATGTAATAATGTTGCTATGTTCCAGTTACCAATTGAGTATTCATAGACTGGGTTGTTATCAATTTCTCGTCCTTGTTTGTATTTCCAGGTAAGTGTTGGCTGAGAAGACCAACCATCTGACACACAGGTAACATTCATCTCGTCTTTCCCCACTTCAGTATATGAAAGTACTGGGACCGAACCTACAACTGATAATCAGACGTAGAATCAAGAGGAGACAAAGTTATCAATAGTAACAAACACAAAACTGTTAGAGGCTAGCTAGTATAAGTTGGTTGTTCTGTTGTACTTCATGAAGGGCTCACTCATACTGTATAGTAGAGTCCATACAGTATACACATTTATTCCCTTCAGGGGCATTGAACCTATAGCAGGCAGTCAGAACCAGATTCAAGAGGGGCCAAAGTTGCCAACGATAACACAACACACATCAGTGAGAAGTATATGATTTTCCTATTCAGCGCAAGTGTATTGTTATTTGAACATGTAGAATACCTTTCATGCTCAGTGACACACTGGCTCTTTCATACCAGGTAGTGTGCTTAACAAAGCACACATACTCTCCCCTGTCTGCCAGTGTGATGTTCTCCAGTTTCAGAGACACGTTCCCCTTCTCTAGGTCCCCTATGAGAGATGCTCTATCTCTGTACTCAGGAGCAACTGATGCCCCCTGGATCTGCCGGTTCTCGCGGAGTAGAACTACAGTACTGTCCTTATCAAGTCGGTTCCATTCAACTCGGAAGGCTACAGCATTATGGCGAGGGTTGAGCTGGCATGGCAGAGTGGCAGAGGAACCCAGCTGGACTGGGATTGGGCCGTGAGGAACAGACAAGTTGAAAGAGTAGTCTGGAGACCGAGGAGACACAGGGTAGAGCTGTGATGAGTACACATAACTGGGACATGCTGAACCCACCTGCCCATATCGTGTTTATTTGTAATAAGTATAGCTGTTATGTTTATCATTTCATTTTTAATATTGCTTGTATCATTTCTGTTTGTCTTTTGTGATTACAAATTAATGGAGTATTCTTACCTGCTACAGTGTTGCCAAGGTTCAACACCATTCCCAAAAAAATCGCCAGCATAGCTTTTGTTCACTGAAGTCACAATTCCGAATCTTCAAAGAAAAAAACAGAATGAGAACAGCTGATATGGACATACAGTATGATAATATAAGAGAAAATGTAAAGCAACTGAATTCACTTGTTGCATCATGCTTATGAAGGCTCTCAATGGTTACTTGTGCCAAACTTGTTATTGTTCGCTTTTTATCTCAGTTAATAATTGACTGGCAGTAGCAGAGCTCATTTCCCATAAATCAGACTGGCGCATGGCACACACATTTTTCAAAATCACAAGAAATATGTTTAACCTAAATTTTTAGCTAAGTTGTAGTGAATTACAAACATTGTTGCTATCATTGCTACCCTTAAATATTAAAAGCACTTGCACTTGTGTGATATCAATATCAACTGCATACACCAAAAAATAAAGTAGTGTCACACTTTACAAAATGTAGAGAAGTTAAAAGTAGCCTACACTAGGCTATATGTCAATTTTGCTATCACCTGTAATGGTTTTATGGTAGAGGGAAATAGTACCTACATTAGTGTATACAGATTGAATTACGTCTTCCAGGTGATTGGTATAGTCCTCGCTTTTTTCTCTTCACACAGTCCGCTCCCCTACGCGAGCACCAGTGGTTGTGCAGTAGGCTAAAACAATTCATTAACAGTTGCTATATGACATGAGATCAAAGGTTACATATATTTGAGACGTGGACATGTGATGATGTGGGCGGGTGGATTGTAGACTACATAAACTGGCATGCAGAGTATCGCTTTCGGTGAGGTAAAAGCAACGACCGAAATGCAGCGTTGCAAGGAGTGTGTATACTACAGTATGACATATGTTAAATATGCAAACACTGATCAAGATGCAGGGTATGACTAGTGTTTCACACAGCATCAATAAACAACATAAAGTAGCCTATCAAGAACAAATGGGGTACAATTAACAAGTGGGTTAATAACAATGCAAGGTTATGTTAGTTCTAACACCCTCCCGAATTTTTAAAGCTATGTTGGCAGGTAGGCCTATGACATAGAGGGCCCTATTTTCGTGACGCAAAACCTAAGTTGATTATTATCCCGCCGCAATGTTTATTCCTATCGTAGACTCGAGTGCCCGTCTCTTTTATTGAGCAACACGCCAACGGGTGTGGCAATTAACAACCTAAGATTGGGGACTGGCACATTATCTAAAAATTGCTATCATACACTACTGTACCTATTGTTTTGCACAATATCCTACATGTATATCGTTCTGTGAGATCTGTTGTGTGATACCATCACCTGTTAGAAATGTGTAACTATAGGAATAGAGCCCAGCCACTAACTAGGTCATTGCATTAGAAGTATATATACTCTTTTGATCCCGTGAGGGATCAAAAGAGTATATATACTTCTAAGGGAAATACTTATATATATATACTTCTAAGGGAAATTTGGTCTCTGCATTTATCCCAATCCGTGAATAAGTGAATCACACTCAGCACACAGTGAAGTGAACCACACACTAATCCCGGCGCAGTGAGCTGCCTGCAACAACAGCGGCGCTCGGAGAGCAGTGAGGGGTTAGGTGCCTTGCTCAAGGGCACTTCAGCCGTGCCTACTGGTCGGGGTTCGAACCGGCAACCCTCCGGTTACAAGTCCGAAGTGCTAACCAGTAGGCCACGGCTGCCCCACTAGAATACCTTATACGAACTGACTATCTTAACAAGACAGAAACATGTAGCCTAAAATAACATGCACATGTTTAACTTTGAAAACTGCACTCTGATACATTGTTTTGTTCACACTGTCTCTCTAAACATTTTCCATACAGAGTATTGACCTACAGTATGGTCCTTATGATGTTTTGTGAATTTAGACTTAATTATCATAACATCATCACATGCTGATTGGAACAGCGTATGGCTTATGAGGACCAGACTCTGAGTTTAGTCTGTGCTGCCCCCTCCTGAATACAAACATCATTGTGGCAAAGAGGCATGCCAGTTATGTGGTTCTATGCAATCTTTCATAATAATAGATGTGCCTTGTTCATATTTATATTCAGTAGTCCATGTATTGCTCATAACAACTAATTAAGTTGCAAGCCCCCTGTGCATGCTTTAAACAACTAATACAGACATTAAGTAAAGTGTATGGTTTATATAAGTACATAAAGAGTATTTGCTGAAATGAATTCAAAGAATCTGCTATGAAGCTTTATAAGGAAGATGTCACAGTTGACTTTGCACATCTTTCAAATTCAGGCCCAGTATCTTGAACTATGTTTCTTCTGGAAGGACCATGCATTGTGTAATATTGTCCTTTCTTTGACAAATCTTCTAGCATTATGAATTATTTTATTTACTGATGTCTTGCCAATGAACTACTGGATGAAGAATGTGTCTTTTACTGCATTTGTAAAATATGTATTTTGTTCTTTGAGGACACTTTCTTATTATATGGGCATTTGGGCCCTCACCGTCGACTTCAAGGCAGTGCTGCCTGGAAGGCGGTAGAGTTAGGCAAAGGTTAAGGTTAGGGTAAGGGTTAGGATTAGATGCCTTAAAGTCAACGTTGGCAGCGGTGCCTTGAAGTCGACGGTGGGTGCCCAAAAGACCATCAAGCCCCTTTCTTTGTGCAGGGCCCATGGAAATGTCCCAACTGTACTCCACCTCATGCCCTCCTGTGGTGTGACGAGTTTTCTGCGAGCAATTCAACAGAGATGTGAATTTGGATGCACTTTGCGTTCGTCAGCCTCACAGGATTAAAAACACAAACATGTGTCAAAACTGTCATAATATTAAAACAATACAGTGAAATTTGTGAGATCGGTTTTGTGATCCCATCACCTGTGAGAAATGTGTTAAGCCAAACTTTAGAGTTAGTCTTTTCATTAGAATAATTTAATACCAAATAAATATATTTCTTAGTTTCTTAACAAGACAGGAACATGTAAGATGATAATAATTCTTCACTTACAAAACAGCACTTATACATTTGCTGCAGCATTTTGTTTTGGTCACACTGTTCCTTCGAAACATTTCCCGTATAGAATATTGACCTATGGTCCTTGTGCATGTATTCATACAGTATCATCACATGCTGATTGTGTGACTTATGAGGACCAGGCTCTGTGAGTTTAGCCTGTGCTGACCCCTGCTGAATATAAGCATCATTGGGGTGATGAGTCATGCCATAGTTGAATTGCGGACAAATTTTGGGCCCTAAGAAAAAAAAGATAATTGGGTACTCCCAATAATAATAATGTTTGGTTTGGTAATGGTCAATACATTAAGGTCTATGGGGACCAAGAGTTCACCAAAGTATATCTCCCCCATTTCCTATTTTCTGTATTTTTTCTTCAGTTGAAAAATGCTTTTGTACAGTTTGCATATAATGCTGTGATACTGTATGTTTAAATGATCTCAATAGAGCAGTGATGAAAGGCATTGAACAGTTCTGCAGACAGGGTGGTTTTCTTAAGTGTCTTTAGAAAATAGAGCCACTCTTGAGCCTTTTTTATAATAGTAGTGGTGTTGGCTGACAAATGTGGGGGTCCAGTAGGTGAGGTAAGTAAATAGGTGCCCACTAACTTACAAAACAAGAGACCTTCTCCACTTCCACCTCTATCATGGTAAGTGGAGAGAGGACCTCCCTGTGCCCCTTAAAAATGATGATTTCTGTACCCCTTTCTATAAAGTCAGTATTCATTAGAAATAGAATCATGAAGAGCTATAAAGCATGCATAAAGCGTCATTATTGTCATTTGTATATATCACTATTTATACATACTCATGACTGTGTTCATGAAGTACCGGTTATCAGTCCTTAAGATGCATAGATTATAAAAGGTTATTTGACCTCTTGGTAATAATGACATATTTTTCTTATATACAACGCTATAGCAGATTCTGAGAATTCATCAAATAATAGATGTGCCTTGTTTATATTTCCCTCATTAGTCCATTTATTGCTCATAACAACTAATTAAGTTAAGCCCCCAGTGCATACTTTAGGTAAAGTGAGTTGTTCACATACAGTAATACCTAATAAAATACTATAAGCCACTATCACAAACAATAAGTAATGTGGTATGGTTTATGTTTGACTGAGTATATATATAAAGAGTAGTTGGTGAATTCAAAGAATCTCCTATAAAGCTTATAACAAAGATGTCTTCAATGTCATTATCAAGAAGTGACACTTCAAGCTATGGAGCCGCCACTGTTGATATGTAAAACGCAAGACTTTGCACATATTTCAAATTCGGCCTCAAATTCGTATCTCTAACTGTGTGTCTTCTGGAGGGGCAATGCATTGTGGTACATTGTCCTTTCTTTAATAGTATGTCCTGTGAATCTACGGAATTGTCCGCATTTATGTTTGATTTGTCCATGGCTATTGAGTTTGTTCAACAAATAATTACATATTGGCTGAAAACATTTTAGGTTGCAACTTTCTAACAACGAAGAGAACATGATCTCTCATGGACCCTATAAGGTGAAAAACACTCACACTTCCACAAAATGTAATTTCTCATGAATTTCTGGGTTCTTCTCTGCTATAGAGCATCACAGTCCCGCCCCTCCTCCGAGAGAGCTTAGTTTCCGGAAGTAAATTTCCCATTCATTTCTCCCATTGACGTTTTGGAAAAATCCGTATCTAAAGAGTTTTAGAGCATGTCTTAGGCTAATCAGCTGCGGCGTAACTCATAAGCATACAATATATCATTTCGAGTAAAAAAACGAAGAGAAAGTCCAAAAAAAGTCAAAGGTACAAGACTGTGTACATATTTTCATTTCCGAGTGAAGGAACTACTCATCCCATAAACCACCGTGCCTCACTGAAAAATATAAGCAGCACGAACCAGCGCGAAATCATTTCCAACCGGTGACAGCACGCGAACCCTTTCCTCCAAACAGTGATTTTTATATAGTTAATAGCAGTTATTTCAGGAGTAATCGTGTAAATAATAGTGTTTTGGTATTGAATGTTATATTTACCATCGTGCATTTTATATCGTGTGTGTGTGAAAGCGGTTAACGTTAACGTTAGCAACATTGTGCAGTGCTTCTTATCTGACTGCCATCCTGATGCAATGACCGGTGCATGGTCTGCTCTTGGACCACCATATTCAGTTTATTAACTTGCTGTGAATTATTACACAAAATGTTCATAAATGTACGAAGAAGTATTTCTAGGTTAATTGATTATATGACTCGTACAGTATGAAGGCTACAGTAGCCTAGCTAATGTTAACTAGCATTACCAACCTCCCTGCAAAACTCACCACACAACTTCGTAGGTTTGATAGGTCTTGTCCCTCATGCTGGCCCTTACAAAACCCACAAGCTGACCCTCGACACACAACAGTCAATAATGTGACCCGATTTAAAGTGGTTTTCACCCCTTTGGACACTCTTGATTTCATCCTTGAAACAGTGAAATATTCACGGGGGCATGGACGGTTTGCTAACCATTTTACTGCAGTGCATCCAGCATGTGCTATCAGCTAGCTAGCTAGTTCAAAGGTTTAGAGGGACACCAGGCAAGCCTAATGCTTTTTCTCCACGAAACTCCCCCTCGTTTGGTCTGAAGCTCTTTTCCTTTTCTTTGCGTCTTCCGTCAAGGGTTTTCGCTGCTTCTTCGCCGGCTCTGCCATTATACACACGTTTGCAACAATCTCTAGCGTTTCGTTAGCCTGCCTCTGTGCTGTAAACTGATCCTGCTTCGGGTCGGGCGGGTAGGATACACCCGAACTTGCAAGTGGGATATTCTTCCTACAGGCAGTAGGGGCGGGCGAGAGAGCCTTCATTCGCCCCGTAATGAGTCATTTAACCATATACCGACTTACGAAGATGATTAATTAACACGAAAACGTTGCCTGGTGTCCCTTTAAGTGCTTAATAGGGATATACAGGGCTTTTTATGCCTCGACTAAGTTGATGTTTCCTATAAACAACAATTCATGTTCATAGAAACAACAAGGTCACTAAAACATAATATATTTCATACCTGTGTTGCTGTTGCAGCATGTAGGCTAATGTTAGCAGCATTATAATGACATTCCAATGTCTGAAAGGCTAATGATTAGCCTATCGGCTACCTGAAAAGTTAAGTGTTCAAACTAGCATTTACAGTGTTCTATTTGATGGTGGCCCTGACTAAGTTCGTGTGATATATAAACCACAATCCTTGTTGATACAAGTACCAATGTTCGTCTAGAAAGTTTTTATTCACATTAAGATTTTCGCCATAGGCAGTAAAAGACGCCATCTTTGTCAATAATTTTCGCTGATAAAGTTTCAAACTATGATCATAACGGCCTTTCCACCAATCAGAGGCATCACTGTGGGATTGTTCAGGATTGTGGGTAATGAAGTACTTATCCAAGACATCGCGAATAAAAGACATTTATCTCAAAACAAGGTTAGTGCCCCGTGAACTTTTGGCATCTATATGAGCATACACAATCGCTTAGTACAGCCGTAGCTGGTTTTGAGTCTACCATGTGCAGTTAAGTTTTTGTCAATGGAGAAATTGCATTGAATTCTTACTTCCGGAAACTCCTGTGGGCGGGACTGTGATGCAGTCGTAACTGAGAGTGGGTCTGGGGAAGGTTCGTTCACAGCCCATTTCCAAAGGGTGTTCCCAAACGGACGCCGATCAAAATGCCTCGGTAGCAATAGGAGAGGCCAAAAACCAATCAGAGCAACGAAAGAGACAGAGTGATGGAAACACACAATTTGCAACACTGGTTTGTCTGGTAGGGCTGAACGATTTATTGCATTTGCGATAATATCGCGATATGATGAAACGCGATTTTCAAACTGCAGGCTGCGATTACGCTTTGTAATATGTGACGTCCCCAAAACGCATTTATTGCGCTTGCCAATGCGCCACCGACTCTTCAGTGTCAAGAAAGGTCTGATCAGTAGAGCTACTTTGGTTAAAAATAAACCTCTTCATTACCTTTTGTTAGAATCTGCCATGTCCCTGGTTCTAGTTCATAATTCCCCTGTGCTGCTACTCTGGCTGGTAACTTCGTTCAGTTGTCCAGCTGATGATTAAAACTCCACGACTGTTTAGGCTGCACAGCAGCCATTAACCTGTGCACTGGGGACTTTGTTTACTGGGGACTTTGAGTACAGTGACACCAGGGGCATTTGCGATATCCAAGGGGGTTGGCGGCGCAAGAATTGATGCATAATGTTATCCGCAAGTAGTTGACACAGCTAACCATCAAAAACCCAGCTGTTCTAACATTAGCTTACCAGCTAAGGCTCTAGGCTACATACATGCTGCTAACTGCTGATAACTTTGCCTGTTTAAAGAGGTTTGTCTCCGCGATTGGCTTTGTTGTGATATGAACAAACTAGTTCATTTGCATGCATGCATATTGCACTGCAGTGTTGATGATGCTAACCTTCAGTTAACACCAAGCGGAACGGCCATTCGGCCGCATTTATTTGCGCTGCAACAATCTACAGTAGTTTGTTCCGATTCACGTGCAAGTAGCCTACAAAGGAGAGGAGCGGGTCTGTGTGCGCGTGTGTGTATGCGCGCGCGTGTATGGAGAGCACAGGACAAGGAGAAGCCGTGTCAGTGCCACTGCATGTAGACCTAACTGATAACTAACGAAAGATCATATCTACATGAAATAGAAACAAAATAGAAATGTATAAGAATCATTAAATGTTTACAAGGCTGGAAGTTCAACAAATATAGGTCTACTAATGCAGGGGTCCCCAACCTTTTATGTACCATGGACCGGTTTGATTCCTATTTCTTTTTCACGGACCGGGGGGGGATTGGGGGTTCCATGTTCCATATGTGTTGTGCATGCATTACTTGAAAAGAACTAGCTCCAGTTATGTATGAACAGTGAAGGTAAGATCTCTTGTGAAAAACGTGAACTTGGAGAAGTGAAAATTGAACAATAAGAACTATGAATATTGAACAACTTGAAGCTACATCTATAAGTGTGAACATGCTTAACAAAATATGGGAACAAAACATGGGAACTAAACGTGCATTACGAATATAATCAGTGGGAGCCCTGCTTGTTTCCCTGCAACAAGAAGCTTCCATCTGGGGGTGATGGAAGACAGTGACACCCTCAGTGTGTTTGAAATGTCCAGTCGATTGCGCAAATTGTCTAGTTGCAGTCATTGCCGAAAACCCGGCCTCGCATAGATACGTGGTGGGAAACGTTTTCAGCGCTTTTACGGCTATCTCGGGATATTCTGCTTTGGTTTTGATCCAAAAACCCGCCAGAGAGGTTTCCTTATACACACTCTTAAGACCACCGTCATTTGCAATTTCGATCAACTGCTCTTCCTCCTGCGCTGACAAGTTAGGACTATTCGGGATATTGACAAATGGGTTGCGGACCCACTCATTGGTTTGCCGTGAATCTTTGAAGGATGGGAAGTAAGGCTCAAACTCATTTGAGAGCAACAAAGGTGATCAGCGCACCAGCTGCGAGAGAAAGGGCCCTGCCTCAGTCTCTCCCAAAACCCCCACTACTTTTTGGAACATATCAAATACACCCCAGTCCACTCGTCGTCCCTACAAATCAAGCTTGGCTTTAAATGCAGCGACTTTATCTGCCAGTTTAAAGACAGTCGTCACTCTCCCCTGGAGTGACAGGTTGAGGTCATTAAGCAACCCGAATACAGTATGTCACACAGGTAAGCGAGTTTTGACACCCAGTCCTCATCACTAAAATGTGCAGCTAACGGTGACTTTTTTTTCTGCTCATAACTCAAACACTCTGGCCAGTGACCTGCTAAAGATGCTTGTTTTTTGTTGCTCATTCTAGCAGTTTAGCTAACTTCGTGTGACACTACCGTTCACCAAGAACTGATCAAGTGAAGTGAGCGTACCTGAGGCTGCGCAGCGCTGAAGGCAATATGTAAAAGTGTTGAAGGCGGGACAGACAGACGTAAGAAAATAGACCTTGCAAAATGCAAACATGCGTGCAATCAAACAACTGCATATAGGCCTATGCCATGTAAAAACGTGACATTATTGCGAATTAAATTTAGTTTAGTTTGCATGCATTTTTTTTAAACTCATGTCGTAGGCTACGGCTCGGTTAGGAAGGTCCTGCGGCCCGGTGGTTGGGGACCACTGTACTAATGTGATTAAAATAGTTAAATAAAAAATATTTCATTCATCAATCTTATTCAATGACCTAATGTCATCATAACATAGGCCTGGGCTCCAGGAAAGAACAGTTTATGTTTAACTTATCTAATTTTGTGTTGGTCATACTATAGAATAATATATTGCTTGTCTTTGTTGAATAAGACAGAAGATAAAGAGCTTAAAAATAATCGCATATCGCATCGCAATCGCAATATTGGTGAGAAAAATCGCAATTAGATTTTTTTCCAAAATCGTTCACCCCTACTGTCTAGTTGTAGGGAGAAGCAGAAAGAATTAACCAATTTTTAATTAAACGTAGGCTAATTTACAAAGACATCGTGCCACACTGAAAGCTAATATTTTGTCACTAGCAATTTACCTCTGCCCTCTGTCAAACACAATTGCATTTTCAGCTCTGAACAAAACGTTCACGTTCAAACAAGCATTTTGTTTCATTTGTCCTTTCTGGCTGACCGGGACATAAAAAGCAGGAATGGGGGAGGAGAGACTGAACGTTCAAAGCAATTATGCCGGAATTGTTTCATGGCAAACACTTAAGTGTAGCATTCAAGTTATGCTCGCATAGCACACCAATTCAAAAGTATGTGTTTTCTGTCGGCTACGTGTCCAGCTAGGCCTACTGTAGGCCTATAAATGAACAGAATATCAAACCGTTTTCAGTAGCCTACCACTGTTGTAGATATCACATAGGTATCCTTTACATGTTTGTACAATGTTGCATATTCCAACATAAGGAAGCAGTTGCGAAACTTCTAACTCCCTGTCTTAAACCAATGTGATAGCAGCTTCAAACAAGCGGCAGCAGCCATCGTTGATGTTTCTTTTCAAAAACCCCGGCTTCTTCAACAGGGTGCTCTATCGTCATCGTGTAAAGCCCGCCTCAAGGGTTCTGATTGGTGCCTACAGATCTAGGAAAATTGGAAATGGGCTAGAATGGGTTCTTGGCCAGATGGACTTTCAGAGTGAATCTCGAATTTGCCGGAAGTACGTCTGGGCTTTTCCCAGGCTAGCTAGTAACATACATACAATCTCCGTCTATGACTCCAAGGCAAAGCAGAGGGGCAAGGGTCTTCAGGGGTGGAATGTTATAGAAAGTACAAACATGTGTTTCTTTTAAAGTATTATAAAATGATAGTCTGTGTTTGTCACAGTCCAAATACACTCCAAGTATCTCAAGCTTTTTCCACACTTGTACCTTAGTTTCAGGGTCAGTTTTGGCAAAGAAACCCTCCCCTTTTTGATAATGGAGAACCCAGAATCTAGCCTAGAAATCTAGATGCGCCCCTAGCGGCAACAAATTACATAGTAATTATTTAATCATAGGGCTAGTCTAGCAACTCTCCGTTGGCTTGTGAGCTCCAGAAATCGAAACTTAATCAGGCCAATGAAATCGTGTATAGAATCGTTAGGTGGGCTTAACATAATGATTGATGGCAGAGTTGCAACGGTTTGGCTTGATGGATGTTGCTGCTGGGGAACAGTGTGACACGAGTTAAGCTTTTATTACAGTTTTTCTCGATCGTTTTGATACCTGTGTCAACTCTGACATCACATTCTCAAAACAGTTAACACCTGTGTCTGAACAAAAGCACTCTGGACAAAATGACACATTTTGCTTGCAAAAGGCTGTTACTCTCTCAAAACACTTAAAACATGCAGCAAAAGTAAATCTTGCTTTCAAACACTACAACTTGTTGCCAATTCAAAAACACTCTTTAATCAATCATTACACACTGGGCAACAAAATGCAAAATCTAGTTCTCAAAATGAGCATTTTTGCAATGTCTGTTTCATTACTTTCTCATTTTTCTGGTATCAGAAAAAAAACACTGAAAAGACAAAATGTACTGAATAAAAAAACAAATTATTCATTCCTCCCAAGATGTAACTGTCATTGACATGTAAGACATACTTTGTCTAAATGTGCATTAGATCCATACTTGCAAATAGCAACACAGAACAGACATATCTTATGTATAATGAATGATTGCTGATTGAAGAATTGTGCAAAGGAGTTTCACACAGGTGTATCAGAGATTCAGACTTATGCAAGGAATCTATACCACCTGTGAAAAGATGTTTTCCTTTTGTTTAGCATGGGAAAACCAATAGAGTTTGGGGCTTTTGAATGACACCTGTGTTAACTGTTTTGCAAAAGGGTGTGATAAATGTGTGAACCCAATGAAAATGTTTGAACACATTCGCAAGAGATGACTTCTGCTGTGCAAAGAAAGTAGTCATGAAGACCAAGTGGGTTCTAGTTTACTTAAGCAGGTAAAAGCAATTGAGAAAAACTGTAAGTTGAACTAACGTTTGAACTACATAGCCAACTAGCTCCGCTGGCTGGAAACGCATGGGACTCATAGCGCTGCCGCTGTCCTATTGCGTGCAGAGGGAATTTGAAAGACAACTGATTATCCCGCCCCTCGGACTGAGCACTGCGAACGGTGAGTGCCCAGACCCTACATTTTAATGTGGGTCTGGCTCGTCAGGCTACCCAGAATCCATTTTCTGGAGTTAAAGGAAGTTTGTCTTTCTTCTCTGCTGCTGTGGCTGTGCACACTCCCACATACCAGGACTGTCTATCTTGAAGACGATGTGGAGTCAATATATCAAAATTGTCCCTCACCTCCCAGTAGTGCTGATGTTAGCTGAGTCTCTCTTTACACAAAACATGACGATGGTGGTTTCCATGGGCAGCCTGCTTCTTTGGATCAGAACATGTGACTGATTTTCCATTGTTCCACACTTTCATGAAAGGAGGAGCTGTTGTAGTTTCCAGGGTCAGATCCACTGAAGAATAAAAGAACTCACGTGATGTTTGGCTATTTTTTTTTTTTTTTTTTTTCAGAAATACACGTTTATTTAGTTACTTACTTTACAGTTTTGTACCTTTATTTCCTTGCATTGTCTTCAGTTCTTTTTAGAAAGCAAGTTTTAAGAAATGGTTAAAAGCCACTGTTTCACGTTTTAGTGTTAAATGTTTATTATTTTCTTTTTTCCTTCTTTGTCCATGTCACAGTTTAATGTCCACATGTTACTTTTAGTCCTAGGAATCTGTGTAAATTGTGACTGTCTGTGATGATAGTCTTTAATCTGTTTCTTGTATGGCATCAACTCCTGCCCAGGGACTACAGACGTGAATCTTTGTGCTATAATCTGGCTCAGTTATACACTGTGCTTTATCCCTGCTAAATAAACATAAATAAATAAATAGATGGTAATACATATCTGTTAGTATATTGATCTAACTCATAGCAATGTGTATTTAAATATCCTCATCCTTACCACGTGTATTTACCTGGTATTTGTATGATGCATTGTGCATCTGAAATTGTTGACATTGTCTGCCATAACTGTGAGAAATGTTTGAGCTCTTTTAGTATTACAATTATATATGACAAATTATATTCAATGGAACTTTTGACAGTTTTACCTGGTGCAACTGTGTTTGTCCCATGCTCTGCTGTTGATGGTTTTTTACTCTCTTTGACCTTTTTGACACAAACAAGCCATTTAAAGAAATAAATCACACAACTGTTTAAAAAGCCTCACTCCACTGTTTTTTTTTTGTGTGTGTATGTATGTGTGCGTGTGTGTGTGTGTGTGTGTGTGTGTGTGTTGTTAGGACCCCCAGTGCCCCCTTCAGGTCTTGGCCTGTCAGTGCATGGGCAGGGCTGGGCCTGCGTTTGGAGGTGGGGCCACAAAAGGGGTTCTCTCTCTCTCTGTAGGCACTCTGGCACTTTTTCTTGATTTCCTTTCGACACAGGCACATTACTCCATTTCTCCCTTTTCTCTCCCCCTTATCTCACTAACTCTCTTTCTCTCTTTTGTTCTTTCAATTTTCTAACATACTGACACATTCATTGCATCCACGCAGGCACAGCATTAAATACCACATTTGGCTTATAATTTTGCTCTATTTTCAATAAATTATCTTTTTGATTTAACATTTGTGGTCATCTCCCTTTATGTTGCGGTCTGTGAATGAGCTGGCCTTAACAGTGTCTCTGTGTGTGTGTGTGTGTGTTTATATACAGGTTTAAAAAGGTTTTGAAATGCATTGAAATGTATATGGTATATAACATAATCTATTCCAAATGACTGTAGGCCAATATGAACACAAACACCACACAAACCAATGTCTGCTGACTTCTCATCAGTCATCTCTACGTAGAGGGGAAAAGCAGAGAGAGATGACAAAATGTCACAAAGTGTTACATGAGTAAACTAGAAAATTAATAAAGGGGAAGACTGCCAATGTGGAAGACTTGTTGAGGGGAGATGACTGACAAAGTATGACATGACTTAGGGGCCGTTTATACGAGAACGATTGCGAAGGAAGACGACAAAATATTATATATCATAAGCGCCTTTCGTTTACACGGCGACCCCGCCATCGGGGCTTGAAGACGCAAAAATCTGAAGACTCCTTCCAGAGTGTAGAGTTTTGAAGACGACCCGGGTTGCGTCTCCGTCTAAACGGCTAAACCAAAGATCCTTGATTACCTCTCTGGCTAAACTGTCAAATTAGAATGTCTGCGCGTGACGTACCGGGTTTCTATCACACCACCACCCGGCGGTCTGGAATGCATATCCAATCGAATATCACATACTCTTGCATCTTCATATAAACAAAGATTTCCCCCTGAGAATGCTTGTCTAAACGCGAATAAAAAAATAAAGACGAGACGCCACTTCTGCGTCTTCTCTTTTCATCGTCACCATATAAACACAGCCTTAATTAGTAAATTAATTGGGGGGTCATCAAGGGTGAATCACTTGTTTAGTTTATTTTTATGAAATCCTGATGACAGCTATCATAAATGTTGATACTTAGTGAAATACATGATTGATTTTGTGTGATTACCTGCACAATTCAAAACATTTAGTCTTCTACAAAGGTAATGTAAGATGCAAACATCCGTGTGAGTGGAGCTGACTCTTCTGTTCAGAGAAGAAGAATGATCACAATGATGGTGGCATTGGCAAAAACAATTAAATGAGGCTTTGTTAAATAAGCCTTTGTGTTAATTATGTCAAATATGTTCAATATTGTGCAACTTTATATGTGTATGTTAATTATGTCCATTAAGATGGAACTTAAGTTTAAACCTACCTTTTCCGGTACATGGTGACCTTTCTGCAGAAATAATAATAAAAAAAGAATAAAAAAAAAAACACTATAATATCAACTTACTCTTTGTAAATCCTAGAAATGTAAGGAAAGAATCAAGGAAAAAAAGGGGAAAATCAAGCTTATGCTGGGGTGCCCAAATATTTGCATGTTAATGTATCCATGTGTACCTGTCTCATTGCTTTTAGTAATTTTAGTATACCGGTAACCTAGAATAAAAAAAAAAACAGAGATGAGATTTAAAAGGATAAGCCAAGCCAAATGCATGCACAGGAGTGCCAGTCAAGGGTGGTCATCCTCATTGTTGATAGAGGTGCTCGATCCAGTGTTCCTAGAGACCAGTGGTTAGTTGGTATTAACGCTGGCTCACTCTTGCTCATGATATCTGTGTAGGGTATTGACATTCATACTGTACCTCTCTTGTATGAAAAGAAAAGTAGAGAGAAGCCCAGCAGCACTAGGGTGATAATTGCTATGAAGGCAGCTCTCCATCCACCTGCAGAGAACAATCAACTATTACAATCAGAAGTCAGTAACCTAGATTAATTCCATATGGCTACATATTTCACCTGTAGATAAATCAAACACTCTGTTTGCACTATCTTACGATTTCTAGTCACTGAGATATCTTGTGATCGGTACAGTCCATATTCACTCTAGACTCACCAGAGGTGGACAAGGGGTCTGTCTCTGTTTGTTTTCTGATGATCTGGGATAACACCCTACCCTGTTTAATCTCCTAATCAGACAGATACTGTACACAGAGCAGGAGATCCACTCTGACTTAGAGGGAGAGACCAGCAGCCGTGATCTCACACTCACCAGACCATCAGCACCTAAAGGAAAAAGAAGGTTAAGATCATGCAGAGTTAGTTTCATCTATTTATTTCTTGATAATGCCAACAGCTAGCCTGACTTACACCAAATCGACTGAGTTCACCCAGGCTAGGCAACAGCTTGTAATCATGTTCCATTTACCTGTCATGTATTCACAGACTGGGTTGTCATTGATTTCTCTTCCTTTTCTGTCTCTTCAGGTGAGTGTTGGATGAGGAGACACAGGTAACATTCAACTTTGCCTGCTTCAGTATATGAAAGCAGGGGGACTGAACCTACAACTGACAATCAAATATACAGAATCAAAAGGAGACATTACAATATAAGATGTTAAATGTAATGAAAAAAATCCCCAAATATGACATGTATGTTTGATATCATGAAATGTTCACACATACAGTACATTTGTATTGCTAGAACATGTAGAATACCTTTCATGTTCAGTGACACATTGGCTCTTTCAAATCAGATGTCGCTCTTCACAAAGCATGTGTATTCTCCCCTGTCTGCCAGTGTGAGGCTTTCCAGTTTTAGGATCACGTCTCCCTTCTCCAGGTCCCCTACTAGAGATCCTCTCCCCCTGTACTGAGGGTCTGCAGATGTCTCCTTGACCTCGTAAAACAGAACTGGAGTTTTAGCCTCATCGGTTCTGTGCCAGCGCACTTGGAAGGGTACAGTATTAAGAGGAGGGTTGAGCTGGCAGGGCAGAGTGGCATTTAATGTTTAAATTAAAACAGTTGGATTTTTTGGTAAGATATGGTGTCTTAAAGTGTGCTCTACCAAACGGTTGAGCAAGCAGTTAAAGGGTTAAAGCCTGTGCATTACCGTGGCTATGCCAGTGTGTCTGTCTTTCCTTCAAACGCACTGTTGGCTAAATCCTGTTTGCTAAAGTTAATGATTGATAGGGTTGGCAAAGGTGATTCTGCTGAATGAAGCATATAATGTTTAAAAATAAAAAAAAATTCTGCTAACCTTAATTTCAGTTGTGGATTACAACATGTTGCAAGAGTTTCATTGCTACCACTGATGTCCCAATAAGAATAGTAAAGGACATGTATTGCTTAGTGCCAATATGAACTAGAAACAGTGTGCAACCACTGGGGGGGGCAGGGGTCTGGAGGTTTTTCATACAGCTGGGGGCGGCCTTGCAGGACTGTGTCCCAGGTGTGGGTCTTTGGGGCCCGCTTCCTGATTTCAACCGCCTCTTTGATCCATCGATGGAATTTGTTGCTTTCCGTTCTGATGACCTTGGCTGCATCCCAGTTCATTAGAGGGTTTTCCCTCTTACAGTGGTCTGAAATGGCAGATTTCAGATTTTCCTGTGTTGCTTTCATTCTTGTTGCACGGGTTGATCCCATGAGGGAAATTTGGTCTCTGCATTTATCCCACAGCACACAACGCACAGTGAAGTGAAGCACACACTAACCTAGAGCAATGAGCTGCCTGTTACAGCGGCACTTGGGCAGCAGTGAGGGGTTAGGTGCCTTGCTCAGCTTCAGCCGTAGATGTGGGCATGGGAGAGCAGTGCTCAAGCTTCCCAACTTCCCCCCACCCGCATTTTTCCTACCGTTTGGGGATCGAACTGACAACCCTTCAGTTACAAGCCCAAAGCCCCAACTAGTAGGTTACGGCTGCCCAAGTGTGGCAGCTATAAAAACACTGATATATTTTTAACATATCAAGGGATCAAAGGTTGTGAAATAATCAGATTATGATGTATGAAATATGGTGGTCAACAACTATCTTTTTTTCTACCTTATCTGAGTAATGAAAATCTGTGTTTTCTCTTGTGGAATGCCATGATCTCTTAAAGGAATGATCTGGAGTTAAATCAGCCTGGGATCTTTATGGATGATGGGAAGTTCAAACTTTCATCTGGGAGCAAATTAACTTTACAAGTATCAGCCAACAAATAGGTAGAAAGACTGACACAAGAATTATCAAAACTAGCATTGTTGCACAATGAATAAGTTTAACTAGAAAAGTGAAGACAAAAAGTGAACAAAGCAATACACGAAATTACAAAAATTATATAAAAAATCTAATAAAAACAAGATGAAAGAAGGAAGGAGCAGTGTCACTCACCTGCGTACACATTACCTAATTATCACAAGTCACATTAAGACCTAACATCATGTGATTTATGTGAACCAAGACTCTGAGAGTGTAGTCTGTGCTGCCCCCTGTTGAAAAGAAGCATCATTACATGAAAGGTCCAATCAATCCCACAGTTAAAGGAGCCACACCATACTCTTTTCAATATCATATTTCAAAGTAAGCAAAAAACTGCAGCATGAACCCTTTTACAGAGAATGTGCTCTCAAATTGGTCTGTTTTCCAACATGGGAACAAAATCACAAAAACCTGTGCATGATACATCAGCTAGACAGGCAGCTAGAGTGCTACACTTTGGGGGCATGTTCATGAGCCCCCATGTTCATGCCCCCAGAGTGTAGTACTGTAGCTGCTCTAGTTGTTGGCTGCAGCAACTCAAGAAGAACCGATTGTTTTAGTTTTTGTATCGACAACAGGCCTACTTGGTGACCTTGAGAAACAGAGATCTATGTGAAAAATCGCCAGAATTCTCCTTTAATTACAACAAGCACATGGTCTAGCAAAAATAACCACATATTTCAGAAAATGAGCACACATTTTAGCAAAATGAGCATACAATTTAGTAAAACAATAAGGGCGTGATTTAGTAAAATGAGCACACATGTAAGTATAAGTGAGTTTGAGTACACGTTTGCCCGTGGCCCACTGGTTAGCACTCTGGTTGCCGGTTCGAGCCCCGACCAGTGGGCTGCGGCTGAATTGCCCTTGAGCAAGGCACCTAACCCCTCACTGCTCCCTGAGCGCCGCCATTGTAGCAGGCTGCGCCGGGATTAGTGTGTGCTTCACCTCACTGTGTGTACACTGTGTGCTGTTTGTGTTTCACTAATTCACCGATTGGGTTAAATGCAAAGACCAAATTTCCCTCACGGGATCAAAAAAGTATATATACATACATACATACATAGTAAAACGTTCTTTCAATATAAAAAAGCCGCATGACTGTGTGACTTCTTTCCGGCGGTCATGTGACTTTATGTCATCGTGCGACTTTTTTTCAGTGGTCATGTGACTTTGTCATTGTGTGATTTATGTCACACAGTCATCATGAGACCACACCTCTCTTGTGTGTTTAAATGAGTCGTTTCCTGTTGCATTGATTACAGCTAACAATGGCGTTTGGATGAACACCAGAACTTCTTGCACCTCGTCATTCCGGCTAATCCCATGTTGAAATTAACCATTTTAAAAGATTGTAAACTCAAAGTTACATAAACTCACCACTCGTGTATGTGTACATACACGGGAGAAATACAACCTCCACTTACAAGAACGTATGAGGGGAACATCAACCAATTTAACAGCAGTCAACAATCAAGATGTAGACCGTGGTGACGGTCTGAGGGAGGTCGAAATAGCGAAATAGATCCCCTTCCCAGGCTCTGTACCTATGAAAGACAAAAACACACATATCATTCATACATTGTGAACAGCCATAGTACACAAACAAACTTTATTTGTGAGTCTGTGATATATGACGAAGTCACACAAACTAGCTTTACTCACCAAACAGAGCTAGAATTAATGTGTTTCATCCATAATTGATGTACTTTGTCCACCAACGTTGTTTACATCTCATATTAAACATAAACTTATGTTTTAATTAGGGCTGTCAATCGATTAAAAAAAATATTCTAATTAATTACATTAATTAAATTAATCGCATATATAATTTTTGCTGTGAAAGTATTTTAAATATTTAAATTTAAATGAATCATTGAATAATCAGCATTAGTGACATTAAAGTTCAAAAACTCTTTTATTATTATTTTAATAATTAAGTATAAGTATATAAACTTTTTTGATCCCGTGAGGGAAATTTGGTCTCTGCATTTAACCCAATCAGTGAATTAGTGAAACACAAACAGCACACAGTGAACACACAGTGAGGTGAAGCACACACTAATCCCGGCGCAGTGAGCTGCCTGCTACAACGGCGGCGCTCGGGGAGCAGTGAGGGGTTAGGTGCCTTGCTCAAGGGCACTTCAGCCACGGCCCACTCGAGGCTCGAAGTCCAGAGTGCTAACCAGTGGGCCACAGCTGCCCTAAAGGCCATAATAATCTATGATATGACCTAATATGCTGAGGAAATAAATTCAAAAGTGCTTCGTTTTTTTTCACATCCAAGGTATTTCAGGCCACAGATACAGTATAACCTAGGGGACACAATGAAAATAAATTAACACTCCCCTCAATGTCAACACTATTTCTTTGCATTGATGTGCGACTTTAGAGTTGATGAACTCCGGTGATATGCAAATTCCTTGCTGCAGACGTTGCAGAGGACTTTATTTTAATCAACACTTTATTTTTATCAACACCATCAGGCCGTTTTTAAAAGTAAATGTTCCAATCAATGATCTAGGCAGGACATTTTCTTCTCTCCTTCATTTTACAGTCTAATGGTTACTGACTACAATGGCTCGGGGTCAAAGGTCATACGGAACCGATTAATCTGCATTATTTTTTTTAATCAGTTATTTTTTTCTCAAATTAATTAATCGAAATGAATCAGTTATTTTGACAGCCCTAGTTTTAATATCATCTAAACTACAACCCACAGTTGTCATTAACAGGAAAACCAAACATAGAGACAACAGTTTTTGGTACCAGGCTGCAAGCATATTCATTTCTGATGAGAAGTTGGACATTAATAGGGGTCTATGGAAATTGAGTGTCTTTTGGAGACAGCTCCTGGTGGATATGTGATGTACTACACATTTTGGAACACATTTTGGTACTACACATTTGGTGTGTGTGTGTGTGTGTGTGTGTGCGGGCGCGCGTGTATGTGTGGTTGTCTGTGACGGAGAGCTTCATGTGGGTGGGTGGAAATAAGTTCTGGGTTTGTTATCCAAACACTAAAGCCCTCACTGCATGTTTCAGACCACTTAAGGTGAGATTAAACACAACTAACCAACTGATTAGGCAGAAAAGACAAAGAAAAGTTTACTTTTTTCTATATTATATATGTATGTCTTTGTTTTGTGTGCTTAGTTACATGCTTATCAGATATGCACAAAAGCAGGATTTTTAAGCAGGCCATTAAATAGTATATGTTATATTAATTTAGTTCTTAAATATATATGTAATACCAAGTTTACAGTAGATGTAATTTAGTCCTATCAGCTTTGTGTGTGTATTGTAATCTACAAAGGTGCTTTCCTGAATTTTCATATTATTATTTGACTTCAAGATGGATCATATTGCATGTAAGAATGTGTTTGTCTTGATGTCACATCCTAAATAGTCTTGTTTCAGACAATCTGTACACTGTTAAACAATTGAAGACTTGGAAAGTCCCGCATGGTGCACACAACTCTGCAGTCGACCACAGGCTTCTTTGGTTTAAACCCTGCCGAGTTTAACAAGCTTCTAAAAGGGCAAGTTATACAATTCCATGTCATATCTATTCAGTGCATGGTATTCTATAGACCCTTTCGATCTGTTTTCCGGTTGAAAAACATTCAAAGTCAATGCAGATACTTTGAAATGAAAATTAATCTTAATGTCGTCTTTAAAACAGGGTTTTTTATTATTATTTTTGTTTGCCCCTACGTTACTATTAGCTCACCAGAAATGGCATGTTTGCATGTTTGTTTATGCTTTTGAAAGGGTCAATAGAACAGTCATACGACATTCTAAGCCCAGCACCAGCTGGTGGTACAAGCTGAAATGATTGTGAGAATTGGGACATAAGCTGCTCTCTACAGGATGTGGTATAAGCCACCCCAGAGCACACTGCTCCTCCCCCAATGCCTTTACACTTTTTCTACGCCTTTTTTCTATTTACAGGAAACAGTGTCAGTCGAAGATGTTTTACCACAACAGCACATTTGATGATTACGTGACTAAGAACACATATAACTCCAACATGAAGGTTTGAATAAATTATTTCTTTACCATGCATTTGTTGAGAGTTTAAACTTAGTGAGATAACATGAATATGGCAGGACCTAGAAAAACCTGTGCAGTGCCCTCTCTGGTCATCCTCACAACAACTCATCATAGTGCCCACCTCCAAATAAAAGGTTACTGTGATTTTTGGGTCATTCTCCCCCAGGCTTTGGAATAGTCTTCCACCTCACATTATGTCCCGTCCCCCTATTGCCAGTTTTAAATCAAATTTAAAGACCCATCTCTTTCTTTTAGCTCAGTCTGATGCTGGGTCTTAAACGAACTCCTCTCTCATCCAGTGTTATGATTTATGTACTATTTTTTACACTATATACATGCTCACTTTTTAATCTTACTTCATTATAATGTTATTTGTTTGTTTACTTGATCTATTCTAATTCCTCTTATTTATCTATGTATGCCATTACTCTTTAAATCCTCTTTTTTCATCAGTGTCCCTACTTATATATTTTGTATTATCAACTTGTTTTGCACTTTGGGTCAACTCCTGTAGTTTTTATATAAATAAAGTGAATTTTTGATTACCGATTTTAAGAAAAGAAGAAAAAAACATGATGTTATTCATTTCACAGGCAGAAAACTTCTGCATCACAGCAACGCACAGCAATGGCTCTATGGATGCTAATAACACACAGGCCATTCCTCTGATCAATAGCGGCTACATCATCATCAGTTTGTGTGGGGGTCTTCCTCTCCATGGCTGGGCAGTCTATAGTCTACATCTTCACTGGAGGTGCAACAGACGACTCTCGACCTTCGTCATCTTCCTCCTCCTCATTGACGCTCTGCAGCTACCTTTGAGCCCTGCTTTAGTAGTCGTTGCTCTAAGAAAAGACTTATGCTTGGGAGATGTCTTCAGATGTGACCTAGTTTGGTATCTCTGGCTGGGTTTGAGCATCTGCGGTCTGAATCTCCACCAGTTGGTGGCACTAGAGGGGATTCTGTCTCGTAGAGACCTGCAGTGCTCTGCTCCATGGGTCTCTCTGCCTTCCTCTTTGCTGATCTGTTTGACTGAGTTGGCACTTTTCATGTGTGTGGTCGCACTGAAAATGATACACTCAAGGACACTGGACTATTTCATTGGTTTGGTGGAATTCATGTGGTGCCTAGCTGCATTTGTATTGTCTTTGGTTATGTGTGTGTTTTTTTGTCAATCATCATATCCATTGAACCATACACATTCCCGTGACAAGACAGCAGAGCGAGTGATGTTAGCAATAGCTGCAACGACCAGTTTTGTTTTGTATGGTCTTTCTATCCCGGCCCTTGGGAACGTATATTTAAACTCAATTGATGACAATATTTATATGATACTTCACAGTATATCTATCTCACTTAGTAGTTTCCGACTTATAGCAGATCCTCTCCTTTGTGTTCTAGCCTGTAGGAAGCCTCCAGAAAAAAAGGCAGGAGAACAACGTCTAATTGACTTGAGACTTGTCTAAATCTGCGTTTTTCAAAAATTTTCTGAACACTTTCCACCAAGTAATTTTACTCTAAAGTAAATGCAACTAAATTTAAATTAAAATGAGTATTGTCTTGTCTGTCTCTGTGAATAGTAGGCCTAGTCTTCACATCATCTGTAATGCCATCTACTGGTAGCCTGGGAATACACATAAAAACTTCTGGCAAATTTGAGATTTTCTCTGTAGGAAAAGAGACCATTGAAGCCCATTTCGAATGTCCCCAAAGAAGTGAAGTGAAATATTTTTAATGAGAATGCAAATGTAAATAATTTAAATTCAATTATGTTTAATTAATAATGAATTCCCCTGACATTGACTACATGAATACATTTGACACATAAATACACTTGACATTCATTACAATGGTAAGTCTACACTACATTGCCTGAAATTGCTCGCAGCTTTGAGCTTTTGGTGATCCATTTCTGTTTTGTTTATGTGTGTATTTAAAATGCAAAATGAAAATGAAATGCTTAGAATTACTTTCAATTTTTTACATCTGAATAAACTAAACCAGTATATCCAATTTTATCCAAGTGTTTGTTGATGTTTTTGTGAATGAAGTTCTGTTAACTAACCATTGCTACAACTTTTTATCATTATCCCTAGCACAATATCCCTAATTTTAATAAATCACTTCAAAACTGACAGAGAAAGAGGATGACAAAGAAAGGACAGCTTTTTGTTTTGAAGTTGTCCTTCAAGTCGTTTTAATGAAAACTTGGTAACACTTTATTTGAAGGGGTCTACATAAGGGTGACATGTAACCGTCATAAGAATGACATGACACATGTCATGTACATTAATGACACATTATTGATGTTTATGACTGTTGACATAATGTGTCATTCGGTTTCTGGAATGTCAAGTTGACATTGTTTGGGTGTCATTGTTTGGGATGACATTATTTGACGGGTCTTTGTCATGACAACTTGACATTAGCCAAGAAAATGTAATCCGTTTACAATAGTCATGACGATTTGACATAGCCAAGAAAGAAATGCAAGGCATGATATTGTCATGACAACTTGACATATAACTGTGTTTGGCCTGACTTATCTTCTAGGTTTGTAAAGTGAAGGGCCTGAACAATTGACTGTCATGACACCATTATAATTGTGTCATGAATACTTTCCTTGACCTCAACTACAGTGGTACAGTTTTGACTTGTCATTAAGCTGTCGCAAAGAACTATTACACACCAAAATAGTTTCCTGACAGTGTCATGAATTGTCATGACAACTTGACATAATTGTTTAATTATTACATGAACAAGTTCATATAACTGTGTTTGGCCTGACTTATCTTCTAGGTTTGTGAAGTGATGGGCCTGAACAATTGGCTGTCATGGCGCCATTATAAATTGGTCATGAATACTTTTCTTGACCTCAACTACAGTGGTACAGTTTTTACTTGTCATTAAGCTGTCACAAATAACTATTACACACCAAAATAGTTTCCTGACAGTGTCATGAATACTTACCTTTGACCTAAAGTACAGTGAACCATCTGAGATGTTTCCTGAACATGTCATTAAGTGTCATTACACTATCATGTAGGTCCTATTTCTGTACATTTTACATTTCTGGAACATTGAGTCTAATTTCAACTATAATGACAACAAATACCATAATCAGTCATGACTTAAGAGTTTATTTCAGCAATGCATTTTGCAAAACCATAATACATGGACATGTTACCATGCCAGCTAACCTAACTGTGCATGTGGAACATGCATTCAACTATTCACATACTAGTCTTTAAGCACCATTTCATTGCCATCATTTCTGCAGCTTTTTCCAAATCATGCACAAGTCTACCCAACACACCATTAAGATGACGGATTTCTAACCAGTAGTACCATTCAATCATTTTAAGGTGTGTTTTGAGGGACTGAGAGGTTCGATTCCCCCTGAGACGTCATGCATCCAAACAAAAAAACAACCTGCATAGCAGGGCAACAATTCAATTCAATTACTCTCTTGATACATTTTAGCAGATCTGGAAATATAACTCATATTCATGAACTGTAGTAGCTTATTCTTATTTCTTTTTCCTTGCCACAGTTGCCATATGGCGTGCTATGGGGGGTAAAGGGTTAAGGTTGCCAGTCTTATGACATGTTATTTTTCTATATTTTTTGATATGGATCATAAACGGCCCCAGCAATGAAAAAAAGTGATTGATAATGACATGCCTGACTATTATTGTGTTACATGCTTCAAATGTAAACTTTGAGCTGCATTCTGTGTATGAAAGGTGCTATACAAATAAAGCTTATTATTATTATTATTATTATTATTATTATTATTATTAATTTATAATGGTGTCATGACAGCCAATTGTTCAGGCTCATCACTTCATAAACCTAGAAGATAAGTCAGGCCAAACACAGTTATGTCAAGTTGTCATGACAATATCATGCCAAGGAAAGTATTCATGACACAATTATAATTGTGTCATGTCAATCAATTATTCCGGCCCACCACTTCACAAACCTAGAAGATGAGTCAGGCCAAACACAGTTAAATGTCAATTTTGCATTTCTTACTAGGCTAATGTCAAGTTGTCATGACAACGGTTTACATTTTCTTGGCTAATGTCAAGTTGTCATGACAGAGACACCCTCAAATAATGTCATCTTGCCTAATGTCAAGTTGTTATAATGATGACATCCAAACAATGTCAACTTGACATTCCAAAAACCGAATGACACTTAATGACAACAGTCATAAACATCAATACTATGTCATTAATGTGCATGACATGTGTCATGACATTCTTATGACGGTTACATGTCACCCTTGTGTAGACCCCTTCAAATAAAGTGTTACCGAAAACTTACTACCTCTAACTGTGCCTCAAGACAACTTAAAAAAAACTGTCAACAATGAGGCTATTGTGCTGAAGCACAAGTCAGCATTTCTGAATCAGTTCATCCAAATAAAGAACTATGGTAGTCATTTTACAAACGATCAAATGTTCAATATCATGTCAGCATATTCTGAGCACAAACAGAAAAAAAACAAGATGTCATTATGGTATGACACCCAAGTTTACATAATTTGATATGAGGTTGAAGGCATAACAACAACAACAATAGCACAAGATTCTTGATCGATCATGTACTAGGGTTTTACAAAGTGGTGTAGTCTACGTGATATGCAGGATTACGCAGTAGGCCTATACCCACTTAAAAAGCATCACCATCTCAGTATACCCACTTAAAATAAGCAAGGATATGTATTAACATTTGGGGTTGATCACAGTATACCCACTTACAGCTAACTACCACATCACAGTATATACACTACAGCTAACTAGACTACACCACTGGTTTTACGTTATTAAAACTAAAAATCCATAATAGGACACATATTAATGTGAAGAAGCTCACTTAAAAAATATTTCAAATCCTTCCTGGACATATACTAGAGGACTTGTGATCTTAGTTGTCAGTGTTTGTTAGTAATTCTGACGGTGACCCATTCTGAGTGAATGTGCAAGTGTGGGCATTGTGTAATTTGAGGGGAAGAAATGTGTGCAAGCACTTGCTGACTCCATTTGCGGTGTCAGGTCTCCTCTGATAGATCAGTGCATGCTTTCTCATATTTCAAATAGGTTTCACCCAAAGCCCACTTTTGGGATGGCGAATACATTCTCCAGCCAGAGTTTAGACAAATGTCTCCTACAACCCAAACTCATGAAGGGTAGAAAGTTAAACAAAGACATAATAACTTTCCGTCAAGTCATTTTTACGCACAGATGAAAATGAGGAATGGTATCCCAAAAGTGGATAATGAATCAATTTATGAGCAACGTGCTCAAAAACTGATTAATTAATTGTCTCTGTTTTCCTCCGAGAAGTGGGATGAAGCAGTAGGCCTCATGTTCACATGCCTCATTTGCCATCTAGTGGTGAATTGGATGAATTGCATAGAGTAAGATAGAACATTTCCCTCTCCTCCTCAGAGGGTGAGTGTCTGGAGCAGGGGTAACATGGAGTGCATTTGAAAACGAAGATAAGATAAGATGAGATGAGATGAGATGAGAAATACTTTGTTTATTCCGAAGGCAATTTGACCATCACATGTTCTGTGCATGTAAACAAACACAAACATAAAAGTAAAATATGTTTAAGAGAAAATAAAATAATAATAATAATAATAATAATAAAGTCACATAAGTTATTATAGCCACATTACCGCGGGCAAGAAGGTGAAGAGTTGTAAAGTTTGATTGCCATTGGAGGGAATTACCTTATGTGTCTCAACATTGGGGGGAGATTAGCCTGCCACTGAAGTTTCATTTAGGGGATGAAAGGTGTTGTTCAGGATGCTCATCAGATAATGAAGGTATAATGATTTTTTAGATTGAAACCCCACTAGCTCTAACATTGAGTTGGGATAACTAATGGAAAGGTTACCCATTTTGCAACTACAGTCAACTAAATTGTATGGTATGGTATCCTACTGTAGCCTTGCACATTGCAAGTATAAAATTAATGTTCATTGAGTAGAAAAAGAAAAAGAAAACATATCCAGGCCTTTATTTCTTAGGGCTGAAATAATAGTCGTTTTAACATTTACAATCCTACTGAGTGCCTGGATATAGAATGTTTTTCCTTTTCCTTCTCAATAAACATTTAACCCAAGAGCACCTGGGGATAGAAGGGACACCAGCAACGCTCCAGTTCTCCTTTGTGTATAAATCCATGTGTTTCCATGCCTATGAGTGTGTGGATGCATACAAAAGAGAGAGAGAAAGAGATTTTGTTTTGTTTTGTTTTGCATAGCCATATGTGAATAATGTTTCTGTAATCTTTTTTTAGCACTGTGCTATATACACTTGTACTGTAAGAGAGACTATATCTGGACAGGACGGGAATAACACTAAACAATAAGGTTCAAAAACACATCAACCACACCTTTGAATCTATCTTTGAATCTTTGAATCTTTGAATGGTGACGACAGCAAGCCTGTCACCTAAACCCCTTTCACAGTCTCTCTCTCTCTCTCTCTCTCTGTGTGTGTGTGTGATCTTTGCCATAGCGTTTTTGCACACATGGCTTAACTCTAATAGTGAAGGTCACATCTGCCATAGCCCTTACAGTCATACACTTGCACATAGAGGATACAGTTCTGCTATTTCAACCTCTGATCTCCATTTGGCTCACTGACCGACATGCTCTACAACATGCACAATGAGATCAGAATCCCACTGATGAGCTTTAGCGTGACACCAGATCCTGTGTGTGTGTGTGTGTGTGTGTGTGTGTGTGTGTGTGTGTGTGTGTGTGTGTGTGTGTGTGTGTGTGTGTGTGTGTGTGTGTGTGTGTGTGTGTGTGTGTGTGTTTGTGTGTAAGATGGTCTGCAGGGCATTTCCCCTCATTTCCCCTAGCTGGAGAAAGAATTGAGAATCAATTTCAGCTGATCAGATGTTCATCAGGTCAGCATTGTGTGTGTGTGTGTGTTGGGGGAATGGGGGGGGGCAGAACAATAAGTGAAAGCTATTTTGTGTGTGTGTGTGTGTGTGTGTGTGTGTGTGTGCATGTGTTGTACAATTCTAACTTCAATACGCCTTCCAAAGGATCAAAGATAGCAATTTTAGATCCAACCATTACATAAATGGATACTGCTCAGAATGTGGCATAGGCTTTTGTTGAGGTAAACAGCGTCCAAATTTGGATTCAGTACACTTGATTTGCTGTCTCTGATGCTTTCAATGTCTCAATTTGTACACCTTGGGTTTGGCCTCCGTTGTTTGAGGTCTCCTTTTCCTCTGTAAGCCACCAGGTGTATGTCAAGACATAAGGAAACACATTAGTTAAATTGATCAAGTAATTATGACTGAGAGAGAGAGAGAGAGAGAGAGAGATGAGTCATATCATTTAGAGTTAGAAAAAAGATTGGCAGAGGGGTGTGTGTGTGTGTGTGTGTGTGTGTGTGTGAGAGAGAGAGAGAGATAATATGCTTTAATTTAGAGTAAGGGGAGGATTGGCAGAGAGATGTGTGTGTGTGTGTGTGTGTGAGAGAGAGAAAGAGAGAGAGAGACAGAGAGAGAGGGAGGGAGACAGAGAGAGATGCTAAGCATGGGTATGTTAGAGACAAAGTCCACCTTTAAGGCTGCCGTTTGATAGAAGTGCAGAGCAGAGCGCCTCATCCATTATTCATCTGGATACATTTTTAATGCGGTCCTATACCGTTCATTGTGCCTGGCCCAGAGTTTCCTCTGCCCAAATTTGTAAATTTTTTTCTAAATGTTTTACATAGAGTGCATTGTATGTGCTATGTGCTCATTTAAATTTGAAATGTGTCACTTGAGGACGTACTACCCCGAGATTGCAGTGTAAGGCTGCAAAAAACTTGCTAATCACACTAACGCTAAGCCAAATTTTTGAAACCCAATCTCTCTGTACCATCCGTGCCCTCCTGCTCTGGCCCTCAAATGTTCTCTTTTTTGACTCCCATCTTGAAGCCACCTTGTCTCTGATCTTGAGCATTTCCTGGCCTCTGATTGGTTTAAAAGGGAGAGCGGAATGCCTCTGTAACCCCTATTACTGACTGAGTAAAGTCAAAGTCAAAGTCAAAGTCAGCTTTATTGTCAATTTCTTCACATGTTCCAGACATACAAAGAGATCGAAATTACGTTTCTCACTATCCCACGGTGAAGACAAGACATATTTTACCAATTTAAGTCCACAGACAAACATAACATTCAAGTAAACAAAAAAGTAAGTAAATAAGTAAATAAGAGGGCACATATAATAATGAAAAAAATAAGAGCAGCAAAATTTGGTTGAAATTGTGCATAGACAGTCAATAAAATACTAGTGCAAAGTCAGGCCAATAAAAGGCTTGGGTAGTTCTGTTTGACCTAAGTAAGAAAGAAAGTGGCATAGTGGTGCAATGTAAGAGCAGCAGAAGTGTTGTGTTTTCAGGACAACAACAACAAGTAAAGTGTACAAGTGTGCAAGTGTGCAAGTGGAGTAGTGCAGGCGACCATTGTGGGTCCAATGTCCAGGATGTTATGTAGCTGAGGGTGGAGGGGGAGAGGAGGGAGAGAGTTCAGCATCCTTACAGCTTGGTGTATGAAGCTGTTGGTGAGTCTGGTAGTGCTTGGGGGCGCAGGCTTCTGTACCTCTTCCCAAAGGGCAGTAGATCAAACAGATTGTGGCGGGGTGACTTGCATCACTCACAATTTTGAGTAAGCCTTCTTGGGTGAGGTGGGTGGTGTAAATGTCCTTCAGGGGGGGAGTGAAGCACCAATAATCCTTCCAGCTGTGTTCACTATGCTGCAGGGCTTTCCTGTTGTATTCAGTGCAGCTTCCGCCCCACACAGCGATACAGCTGGAGAGGATGCTCTCAATGGTGCCTCGGTAGAATGTGGTCATGATGGCTGGTGGAGCACTTGCTCGCCTGAGTTTCCGCAGGAAGAACAGGCGGCGCTGAGCTCTCTTTGCCAGTGATGCAGTGTTGGTGGTCCAGGAGAGGTCTTCACTGATGTGCACCCCCAGGAATTTGGTGCTGCTCGCTCTCTCCACCACAGCACCGTCGATGGTCAGTGGCAGGTGTTGGGTGTGACCTCTCCGGAAGTCAACAACAATCTCTTTGGTCTTGCTGACGTTCAGCAGGAGGTTGTTGTCCCTGCACCACGTGGTCAGATGGTCGACCTCCAGCCTGTATTGAGTAAGGTTTAAACACGCTGTTGAGTAAATAGGCTACACATATTACAATATGATTGTAAGCACATCTAGAAAGAAAACAGCTTCACACACTTTAAAGTACAGGGTTTTAGGTTCTACATTATGAATGTGTTTCTAAATGGTATATGTAAGCTTATGTGTAAGACCTACCAGGAAGACGCTACACCTGTCTTCATGATATCAATATTGGGACCTGCACCAAGACTTTTAACTCTTTTAAGTGTTAGTCTTATACACTTTGTAAATGTCATTGTGAATTAAATCTTTATACTTGAAATGTATTTGTGAATTAAATCTTTGAGGTTGTCTTTCAGGTTGAAATACAGATCTTACTATACAACAAAGAGGTGCCTTACCAAACCATTCAGGAAATCCTGGAGGGTGACTATTGAATCGTATTGGTGTCCTGCTCAGTTGCTTTTCTAGTTGTCAGCATCTACTCCTCGGAGGTGCTGAGGGATGGGTTCAATTCCATAAGGTCATAAGATGGACATTGTCCTCTATGCATCTGTGATTGGACCTATCCAAAAGGTTCAATGTCAATACCAATTATATAGCCTCTCCAAACTGTCACGTTTTCATCCTGAGTTCCTTTATGTGTGTGCTGGTCTTTTTGTCCAATACTTTACATTAAGGAAAATAATATTTAGCCATGATGGAAATATGCATGTTTGTTGATAGACTACTTTATGCCAGCTTTTCACAAAAACATGTGAATGAGTATCAGGATCTAACATGCTCTTAGTATGGGTCTTGTCACTTGACTTGCTTGAGAGGCATTTTCTATCCACTAGGTTATACTATAGAACAATTGCAAATAGCCTCAGCGCCTCTCTCTCTGTGTGTGTGTGTGTGTGTGTGTGTGTGTGTGTGTGTCCGTCCGTCCGTCCCAGTGCTTGTCAGAGTTAACTCTCTTCTACTGGTCATTTCTATTGTCTCAGCATTGTGTAAGAGAGGTTGTATGGACTCTTCTCTTCCATACTACTCCCTCTCTCGTTTTGCGTCTCTCGTTCTCTCGGTCCGTCTCTCCCCATCGCCTGTAGCCTAGCCTAATAAGCGGTCTGAGTGTCTCCCATGTTTGGAAATAGACGTCAGCAAGGAGCGTATTCTTGATCCAGAAGGTCCGGAACCACACCCCGTGCACTGGAGCAACGAAGGAACTTGCGTTTGGAAGACATACAAGGTACAGCACTATATACACCCACACTCAACTTAAAATACAGGCTCTGACAACGCCTTTCAGTCGTACTTTTACGTCGTCCGGAGAATATGAGTAATTTTATGCTCGCAAAACCCGCATTCCTGTTCTTGCATAATTATGTGAGGAGAAAATATGCAAAGCCTAGGCTCCTGACTCTAACACTGCATAACTGTCATTTTGGCGTCTAGCCATGGGTGGCACGCGGGGGGTAGTTTTAGTGTGGTCCTTTAGTACATGACAGGGAAGACGATGTGGCTGTGTTTTTCCGAAAGTGCCCTAGAAGCCTATACATGGGTTAGTGACGGGCTGTGTCCTGGGGGCGGCATCGGTTCAGTGAAAACCGCGCTAGTGAAGCCCCCTCTGCCCACGTCCCACTCCACCTAGCATAACGGCTCCCCCCTCCACATCCCCCTGCTCCGATTGCTGTTACTATAGTCGAAAAATTCCCACCTGCACACCAACTCCGATAACGGCATTGATCTACTGCAATGATAGACTATCATGTTGCTGTATGCTTTCCACATTTCGTCATGCCGACGTTTTAGTTTGAGACGTAGCTCTAAACACAAGTCACCTGCAATGAACTGAAACCGAGACATCCACCGCATCCCTTGCAAATGCTGACTGCATCCACGTTATCAAAAGGCGATGGTCTTTAATGTTGCGACAATATGTCTATCTGTGCTGTTGAAACAACTTGTGAGATATTGTTTGCAGATTATGAATAATCGTGTCTGCGATAGGTTACTTTATTCAGCTGCAGCGAACTATGTCTGATTTCTCAGATTTCGTTTCCATCCCGAGGAGTTTTATCTGATAACCTCCACTTTACACGTCTGCGGCACAGCCTATATAAACAGTGCAGGAGGGGCACAGCCCGCTTTATCAGATATGGGATTACATCGGTGCCGTCCCATAAACGACCAGAACGTATAAAATTTTTAAAGGGACCTTGCTCGTTGTGTTTTGCCGCCACCTGCGTTGACACCTTTCAAGTCCACAATGAAGCATTGGATTCGAGCTAGTTAACTTACCATATGAAATGGACAATTAAGGCTAGAATATAAAACCACCGCTGTACCGGAAAGCACCGGATACAAATCGTTTTCTAGAATGGCTGTTTAACACAAGGAGACTCCGTAATGATAAGCCCTATTAAGTGCTCACGGACTGCCATGGGAACATCATAAGTCATCAGTGGTCTCACTATTACTAACATACATTTTCTTATTGACAGATATGCAACAAAATATCACCAAAATCAACACACTGATATTTGCACACACTCACTCACAGTCCATGATGAAGGTTTGATGCTTAAATGCATCAGAGGTTTTAAAGGTTTACAATGTCTGCTCCTGTTTAAAAAAGAGAGCTCTTTGGAGTTTATCTTGTTTTGGATATTACGTTTCCCATCCAAAGATCACCTCAAACAAACAGTTTTTGAGTCCAGGAAGTGTTCGTTTTCAACCGTTTTGTGATTGTGTCATTTTTATATCAAAACAGCTTAACCAAACACTTGGGGCACCATGGACCATAACCCTCACACCTTGGACCCCCGCCACCGCAGCATGGACTTTCGGCAGAAGAACATGCTCCTGGACCACCGGGACGACTTCGGCACCACCTTCGCTGTGCTCATGATACAGGTGGCCATCTTCCTGTCGGCAGGCATCTGCCTGGGCCTGCCCCTGCTCATCTGGGCGCTGCGTCGGCTCCACGTCTTCCTGCGTCGCGGAGGGCGCGTGACGGCCTTCATGGCCTCGGCGCTCCTCTTCGATTTCCTGGAGCTAGTGATGAGCTCGGTGGTGGTGATCGTGCTGGCGCGCGGCGTCTGCCTCATCACGTCCATCAAGTGCCGCCTCATGCTCTTCCTGTGGCTGGGCATGCAGTTCTGCGGCCTGCACTTCCATCAGCTGGCCGCGCTCGAGGGCGTCCTGGCCCTGGTCAACCCCATGCTCACCGCCAGCTGGCCCTTCGTGCTGGTCACCGTGGCCGTGTCGCTGCTCGAGTGGGTCTTCTTGGTGGCCTACGTGGGCGCGGCGCCGCACCTTGAGTGTCCGGCCGCGTACATCGTGTGGTTCCTTCTGGCTGTGGTGCTGTTCATCGCCACCGCCGTGCTCACCTACTTGTACCAGCCGCCTGAGGGATGGCTGGTACAGGGCCAAGAAGAACGGGCGACTGGCGCTGGCCGTCGCGAGCCTGCTTGTCGTCTATGTGCCGCACTTCTTCGCGCGTGGCATACTCTTCGAGCACGACTCGCCGCAGGAGCCTGAGGTCAACGAATACGCCATGGTTGGCTGTCTCTCGGTGGTCGTCTTGCAGCTGGTGGTCGACCCTGTCTTGTGCGTGCTCTACTTCAAGGATATTCCCGAAATACAAATAGATACAGATATCCCTAGTGTGCCACGGATGAGTTTGAACTGACCCAACCCCCCCACCCCCATCCTTACCTGTGAGTGTCTTGGATGAGTGCTGTGGAAGGAAGGAAGTCCACGCTAAGGTGCCCCCCTGCTCCCCACACCGCCCCAAAAAAAAAAATAACAAAATTTAGTTACACACCTAAATCGCGATTAAGTGTTGCACAGATGTTTCGCTCGACTCAAACTCAACTGACTTTTGCGCCTTATTTTTCGGACCTCGTCAACATCTGAGAAGGCACATGCATGTCTGTGGCCTCCTGTGTTACCCGGCAACCAAGCCATTCAGAAGGGACCCTACAATCAATTTGTAAATTGTAATTGAAATGAAACGAAATTGTAGGCTACAGTGAAACAAAGGCTTTGAAAGAGAAAAAAGGTACCAGTTTTTGTCAGGAGGGATGGGGTAGCCTTCTAGCTCTACTCATTTTCTTGGCCTTATGGCACCATCTTAAAAGAAAATACCAGATATCGGCATCTTTAAAAGGGCACAACATAGTAAAATGTAATATTTCCTCTGAACCTGTAAAATAACTGTAAAAACACTGTTAAATACCAATTAGCTCTGATGTGTCGTATAACTTTTTTGTACACTAGTGATTTTATGTCAGTCTGGGTGTGTTCTTATTTTCAGTTTATTTGATTTAATTTTCCTCCAGTAGAACAGAATTTCAAAATACAAAATACTGTCTTTCAATTCAATGCATTTTTACATCAGTAAGTTGTAGTTTATTTTGATACATTTCTTACAGGGGTATTTTGTATTTCGTAATAGGTTTTACATTCTGGTGTAACTTTATCCATCCATAAATCAGATTCACTGTCCTGGTTACAAAAATATGATAAATTATGTTATTGTAACGATGAACATATTTATTATCTGATTTGTCTTTAGGAAAAATGTTGTTTACAACCTTACAATGTTTTGTTTTTACTCTTGATTTATGTAAAAAGTAAAAAATGTACAGGGATATTGACTTGCATTACAACTACAGTACCAACATTACTGCAAAGTAAATGTATCTATTTCATAACATTCACTTCCCAACACATTATGAAATCACAAGGTCAAAGATTTTACTTTCTTGCCTCAAGCAGCAAGTCAGGAAAATCTCTGTCCTTTTACTCTGATGTCACACAAATATCTTGTTACACAACAGTAACATAAACCTCAAGGAGGATGCTTCTTTTTGGTGTTTTTGTTTCCGTTAGACAACCCAGCGCTCACCTGAACTGAACCACTTTCTTTGCACTTAGATCATTCAGATCTCTGCATGTTCATTTATGAAATGCCAATTCAACACGTTTAACTTGACTTATCAAGGACATTTTGCATGTACAACAGCACAATGCATTCTACAACACCGTGAATGTACAACTCATTCACCCATAAACTTACAGACAAAAATCGCGTTATGAGACTGTTAACAGAAAAAATGGAGGACTGGTTTTCATTTTGTATTCAGAATCATAGTGTGATTAGATCTTACAAGACAATCTACTCTGTGTTATGGGGGAACTTGAAAATCATTCATCATGGTCAAGTTATAGCTAACAAGCCAGTTTACCTCTCATAATCCACCTATATCTACACAGGTCACATATTTCACCTAACCTCAAGTGAAAACATTACAGTATTCTTTGAACACATACTTATATATACAGTACCTGAGTTCCATAATTGTTTGAATGTCTCCAACTAACGTTCACAATTCTTACATAAATAGAACACACCTTGATTACTATAGATATTGTGTTGACACAAACATCACTCACCTTCTCTCATTTCCTAGCTATATCATGAGACGAGAGTGATTTTCAGAGACAGACAATGTGCGCGCACGCACACACGTGCACGCGCGCACACACACACACCTGGTTTGCGAAACCTGAAGCCTCACTGAACGGTCCGTGGACGTTTTCTTCACGGACCTAAGATGAGCGTACCAGTGGTGGTCAGAGCAGACGAGTCACAGTCGCCTACAGCCAGACGTGCCAGTGTGCTAGCACTCAGTCCCATGTTTACCGGTGCTATACCCCCTACTGCTCCCCTCCTCCACTGGTACGTGCATCTGCAGGCTGGGGCTTTTAGGTCGAAGGGGGCTTGTCATGGCCACTCTGTATTTATCATCTTCGCCAGTGGCATGTACCCAATGACTGACGTTGCTGTTAAGTGTTCTTTGTAAACGAAAGACAAAAAACAAAAAACACTTGTATGCTATTTGTCATCTCTTGAAAGTTTCTACAAACTTGTTGCCTGTGATAGAAAATAAACTAGCCTCTGATTGACCACCCAGTCTGATGGTGTCATTTATTGTCTTTTGCATTGGCCTAAGTTCTAAAAATAAAGTTCTCCAGCCTTCTACATTGTATTAGTTTGTCCTGGAGATACATGCAACGGTATATTGCATTATGCGCATTACCTATGCACATTGCCTACACAGGAAAACAGACAAATTCTTTGTATTTCTCATCATTTCTTGTCTCTCAAACGGTTATATTTTTCAGACGTATGTACTGTATGGGTCCCACCAGGGGCTTCTAGTTTCAGCACCATGGAGAGCACCACATTTGGAACCAGACTCACACAGCTTCTCTGTGTTCATTTCCTCAGGCTTCCATTAGACTCCAGAGCTTAGTTGACATCTGGCCAGACTCCCATCCCATCTCACACAGCGGTGACTGCCTAGTGGTTTTAGAGTACAAAGAGGTATACCTGGGAGATTTCTAAACACTATCTGCTAATGTCAGTGCCAATTGAAATTGTTTACAACCTCTTGCAAGATTCTGTTTTTTGCCTCCACAAGATGACATAGCAAGTACACTACCGTTCAAAAGTTTGGAGTCACTGAGATATGTCCTTGTTTTCATCATTAATGTTGTAAATTCACTATTGTAGAAAGAAATGGCTTATCTTTAATGCAATATCTACATACCGGTAAGTATACAGATGCTCATTATCAGCAACCATTCATCTAATGTTCCAAAGGCACATTCTGTTTACTGATCCAATATCATTTTAAAAGGCTAACTGAGAAAACATTGGAGAACCCTTTTGCAATTATGTAAGCACATAATGTAATCTGAAAATTGTTGCCCTGATTAAAAAATGCAATTGATCTCAGCTGGTATTCTGTCTATAATAGAGTCAATGGAAATTAATAAGTGACCCCAAAACCTTTGAACGGCAGTGTACATAAATACCTTGGAAATCCAGAGAAATCCACAATTTAAATTTGCTCAGCAGCGAGTCACTCTTGCAATGAGTAATGATGCTCATTACTTATGTCCCTTGTATTGTGGGGCACCAATCACATCTGTGTATCTGATATAGGTGGGCCAGTGGCGAGCTAAAGAGATGACAGTCGTAGTGTTATCCAATTGCGTCAAAGTCCAGAATCAGTCAATAAACTTGGTGCCGCCCCTCGAGTTGGGCCATTACATTATTCATGGCCATACCCTTAATCTTTCGGATTTGGGTCTGGAATCTCCAGGCAAATACATAAATGTAAACAATATATAATTTGAATCATCATTAGCTTAATTACTTTAACAAGCCAGGATCAGGACGTATGCTTTAGCGTCAGACAGTGCATAAGATTGGGAGTTTTGATTTCTGATGGAATGGGTTACCTTTCTGGACCATGGAGAACTATTCTGTAGTAGATCCCTCTGGGTGGACACAAGATGTTGGTTGGAGATAACCAAGATTCCAACTCCATATTCTGGTACTACTCTCTTAGGCTTTTAAGTAGGTAAGGTGTTGAATAATTTAAAGGCATGTGGGGGCTCTAAAAGAAAAAACTATAATGGAGCATACAGAAAGTGATTCTATTACTGTATATTGATTCAATACAGATACTGTTTCAAATTCAAATGCATCTGGACTTTTAGTTAACAGGGCATATTATTTTACAGATGTGGGCCTTTCAGTACATACAAAACAAATCAACTTTATTGTATTCCAGGATTAGTCTTCTAAGGTTGCATTGCATTTGCATTTTCATTCACAAAGAACTCCACTTGTAAATTATTGTGATTATATGTGAATCCATAAACTGAAACAACTAAATTTATTCTGCAATCCTTATGACATTGTTATTGTTGTTGAGTACATAATTTTTGGTGATTTTCAGCTCAGCCTCATATGGTGGCAAATTAAGTGGACTTTATTCATACTACTGCTACTCCCTCTATTGGCAAAGCAAAGTAAATATTATTGCAATATCAGTTTGTAAACACAAGGTGGCAAACTACCAAGGAGTGGGACGCCAGTATGCTGGGTCACACATGCAGAGTGTAGGCCTACTTTTCTCTGTATCTCTTGCGCACACACACACACACACACACACACACACACACACACACACACACACACACACACACACACACACACACACACACACACACACACACACACACACACACACAGTTCCTAAAAGACTGGCAGTAGGCCTACAGAGAGCAAATCTCAGATAATTCAATTGTGTAATAGTGTTGTAATTGTGTAGGCCTAATAGTGCGGGGGGCATTAGGACCCGAGGTAGACAGTAATAGTAAATAGTAAACAGAAAACAGTTATGGTAAATAGATAGGTAGTAAATACATACAGTAAAATGATAAATAGATAAATAGATAGTAACAGTGCTCAAAGTGAGACAGTACATTTTATTCTTAAACGTACCTGTCTTTTTTTTGCATAATAGCTTATTTGATGCCTTGATACCAGCTGATACATTCGCTATACCGTATGATACATGTGAATGATGAGTATCAGCACCTTTTTTTTCTCCACTTCAAGCACTGGATAATACATATCTATATATGCAAGTGAAAACATGGGGGCAATGAGACCCGCGGTAGAGTCACAGTCCATGCACAAAAAAGCAACAAGGGTATAAAGGGGACTGAAGTGCTCCATGGCTGTAAAGACAGAGTGGGGTAGTTGGGCTGATGCTGGGTTTAAGTGCTCAACAAGGTTATGGTGCTGTGGTAAAAACTGGTGTGAGACCTAAGTCTCCCTGATGGAAGGAGGGAAAACAGTCCATAAACTTGCATGCCTGCCACAGACACTGTGTATGTCCCCCAAATGGACCCCGATGATGTGTTGAGCGGTTCGGCCCCTGAAAATTCAGTGTGGTTTAGAAGTGATATTACAATCAATTGTTTATCTCAAATTCAAAATCAGTTTTATGTATAGTCTACAATAGGATCGAGAGTGACAGGTGGAATATGAGGAAGTCCAAAAACACACCAGGATCACAGAAATAGGTGTGTGTGAGTAGCACACTATTACATTCTGTTCAGTCAACTCAAGTGCAACAGCAGTATAGCTGAATCTTCTTGCACAGGTAAGAACACATTTGCTTACTTATTTTTATTTTATTTGTTTTATTTTGGTCAATGAAAGTTGTGTTTAAATGTGTTTTATGAATAAATGTTACTTACTTACTTACAAGATGTCTCGTTGGAACATTGTGATGAGACTTGACATCAGGAATATGATTAGAAGAAATGATACCACTACATGATGACTAAAATAATTTACTTTTCTTTCTATAACTGCAGTGAAAAAGTCAGGGCATCATGGTCTACAATCTAAACTTCTCCTCTGGAACTCCTGCCAAGACCAACGCAACGACATGGGACTATGGCTACAATATAAGACATTCCATCTTCCTGATAACCGGTATGTGTGTGGGTCTGCCACTCGTGGGTTGGGCACTAGCTGTTCTACGCCGCCATAAACACAACAGGGGCCGAGGCTCAGCGTTGGTCATCGCGCTCCTCCTGACTGACCTCCTGGAGATGGTCCTGAGCCCTGCCATGGTGGCGTACCTGCTGGCGCCGGGCGTCACGCGCAGCGGCTCCATCTTCCTGCTCTTCTTCGGGGTGAAGTACTGTGGTCTGCACCTCCACCAGATGGTGGCGCTAGAGGGAATCATGGCCCGGACGTACCTGCCGGTCACTTCCCTTAGGTTCTGGCGACCCCTCTCCATCCTCCTCTGTCTACTCGAGGGCGTATTTCTCCTGCTGTTTGTGTTTGTTCACCCATTTGCCCAGACGGCTGCAGTCACCCTCACCTGGCTGTTACTGGCAGTGATACTACTGGGTGTCACATGCAAGCTAACCTTTACACCAACCCCCACCCCTCCAGACTCCTCAGAGACTGTCCAGGACAAAGATCGCACAGTGCTGGTTGTTGCCACTCTTAGCTTTCTCGCGTTGTATGGTCCATTTCTTGCATTTCAGCTTACCCAGGTATCAATACCACCGGCTTCCTTTAAGAGACATGCGAATGGCATAATGGCGGCAATGACGGTGATCTATCCAGCTGTTTACCTGAGGGTCCTCACTGACCCTCTTTTGTGTGTGCTGGTTGTCAGGGAACTTCCACTGGATAGGCAACAGTAAAAACCAGTGTACGACTACAATTAAGGTTTCAGAAGGTGCATCTGAATTGCTTCTCAAATGATATGCTTCACAATATTTTATGGTGGAGATTTTTATTGGATAATTGCATTGCTTGTTATACACATCCTTTAAAATTAAAATGACTGCATTTTCTATACTGAAGTTGAGATTTAATGATTTGTTAACAAATAAATGTATCTTCTGTCTGTTACAAAACAATCTGCGCTGTCATTTTTAATGTGTGATGAACTTGAAATATATTGTGAAACACAAAGCAGTTTTTCAACCCAACACCTGCCTCTTTAAAAAACAGAAGTGAAAATTAGACCAGGATGACTTAAGTTTCAGTTTACAGTAACTATTTCAAACTGAGAACTCATAAAGCAAAAGGAAGTGCTGATAAGGTCCATAGAATTTGCATCCATAAATT
Organism: Alosa alosa; assembly: GCF_017589495.1. Taxonomy (NCBI): domain Eukaryota; kingdom Metazoa; phylum Chordata; class Actinopteri; order Clupeiformes; family Clupeidae; genus Alosa; species Alosa alosa. Next base: position 16,179,146 of record NC_063212.1, read on the forward strand.
TGAGGACTGACAATGTAGCCTCGCTGCAGATGTAAATCAAGCTTCAATTCGCTCACCCTACATTCCTATAAGCTGAAATGGAAATAAATAGATGGAGAGAGAGACGGTATAAGGATCCTTTAAATGGCTACTGGACAGTAAATTGTCAGTATAGCCCAAGCCTGTTACATTACAGAATGCAACTGATCCTATGAAGACACATGTAAATGTTCATTAAAGATATCACTAATCTGATGTCTGGGTTAAATCATCAATTTTGTGGTGAAATAATAAATAAGCTTTGCAGTACAAACAATTTGAAGCTGACCAAATAAACAGAGATTCACAAGGCTAGGGAACCATAACTACTTGGGCTCATTTCATTCTATAAAGTACTAGCATTTTATTAATGGTTTAATTGATTAAAGTCTCTGAGGTACCACATGTGTTGGGGATGGGATGCACATACTTCAACTCTCAAGGAAGGGAGGTGCACGAAAGATAGTCAAGGATACAAGGATACAAGGAAGTTTATTGTCACATGCATATAGTTACTGGAAGTAAGAAATGCAGTGAAATTATGTCTGGTGTCAGCCTATTTGTGCATTAATGGGAGGTAAAAAGAGTGCAGTAGAAGAGGGGTTTAGTAGATTAAGTGGCAAGGGCTGCATAAAAAAAGGTGGGGAGGATTGGGATTGGGTGGGGGCACCAACAAGGAGCACCCAAGAGCAACAGGGGCAAGGAAAAACTCCCTTACCAAGGAAGAAACCTTGGGCAGATCCACGGCTCAAGGGGCTAACCCAACTGTCATGATGGCATGTGGACACCATGATGGCATCCAATCATAAGTAAGAAATATGTTTGCAAGGACAGAAAAATAACATACTTTTCACAAAACCACACAACCATGTAAGCATCTTACATAACTGAAGCATAAAGAGAGACCTTTGCTAGTCTTCAGCTAGCCATGTGGATGTAAATCAAGTTCACTCACCCATTGCTGCATTCCTTAGCCAAAGTGGAAATGGAAGCCTGGGAAAAGGGGGGGAAGACAGAGAGAGAGAGAGAGAGAGAGAGAGAGAATGCTACATGCCAAGTTGACCTTTGACCTTCTGTTCTCATAGCAGGCCACCTGTGCCCTATATTTTGTATGAACTGATGGTGGTCTGTGTGTTTGGCTGGAAAAGGGAGGCTCCTGCAGTAAATCACTGTTTTACAAAAGATAATATTCAGAGAAAGTAAGGGTCAGGATTTGGCTAAAAGAGTAAAATAGAAACCTACACTGTAGAAGAAGCTGTAAGTATTTTCCACCTTGCCAGAGCCATGGCACATAACTTCTGTTTTTGATTGTATGTGTCAAATTCACATAAATGTATGACATTTCAGTAACTGATGATTTATAAGTCTTTTGAAAAAAGGAGGTTGTTAAAAGGGGGGATTGTTTATCGAACAGTTTGTCTAAAGGACAGACACTTCTCCAGCAGTTCCCATGGAGTTCCAGCTCTCATCAAACAGGTAAGATGGCTCCTATATCCCTCAGAGAATTCTGAAGAAGTTTTCTTTATGCCTAAAACGTTATTTCTTTTTATTTTAATGATTTGGATTTCCACCCATCAGGGCTTCTCTGGTGCTGTGCCTGAATTCAGATGTAGATGGGTTGCTTAAGATTTGAAAATAGATCATTACATACAGTATAAAGGCTTTGAACATCTCTGCTAACGTCTGCTTATTTCAGACACAGCCATTTTCCTTATTTTAAGCCTAATGCCTGTCCATGATTCAAATGTACAATTCTGATGTCACTTAAAAACAAAATTCTCTCACCAGAGATTAACAAAAAAAAAAAAGTATATTATAGAAATTTTAACTTGAAAATTTCTCTTTCGGTTTACAAAATGGATTCATGTTGTGATAACCCAATTTGATTAAGTAATTCCAATGAAATTGATTAGGTTTACATTAAATATTCATGTAATTTCAACGATATGTGTTCATTTGCCTTACTGGTTCAGTACTTAGGTGCTTCACATTGATCTTTCTGTTGGATAAATTCATTTCTGTGCCAAAATGTCAATTCAACATTTTCTTTGATGGAAAAACATGAGTTTGTTTAATTTCATGTTTTGTGGTTTAGGAACTGTGACAAAACCCCCCCAGTATATCCGCTTAACATGAATCAATTACAAAAATGGATTGCTCGATTGGAATGACAACTTGAACACAATATGGCCATGTTTCATTCAAAGCTAGACTTTTTATGTAATTGTAACGTTATATGGTGTGAGAAATTGTACAGCCCTGACTTTCCTTTTCTACAGTGCACAGCAGAACTTCTACCATGTTTTTTGCTCAACAGAGACCTCGCTTGGAAGCACCAGATAACCACCTCTCCCGCCCATTATACTAGACAATCTGCACTCATGTCTTCAACGTCCAAGAAGCACCAGTCCTTCTGCTCGGAGCCCATGAAGGGAAAGCCAGTGACGGCCCTGCCAGGTATAGGGCCTGCCCATGGCAGCCAGCTGCAGTCCAGTGGCTACCGCAATGCTACCGACGTGTTTGGGAAGTACCTGACGGTGCACGAGAACTGCAACCAGTTCGAGGGCTGGCTGAGAGACGAGAGCGGAGCCTACGCCAAGCAGCAGGGCGACTGCTACCGTGCGCTGAGGGAGTGGACCGACAACAACCTGTAACACCATGCACCACTGGGCCGAGGGCATGTAATAAACATACAGGCAGTACTGTGCATGAGTCACATGACTTCTCATATAACAAATTTCCCATTGGTCTTCGCTACAATACTTGTTGTTGTGACTAAAAAAAAAATAGTATGAACTGTATGAATGAATGTTACTTCTATTCAACTGTAAGTGGACTCTAGAGTATCATAAATGCATTTATAAACCACTTAAATGGCATGTGATCACCATGTCTGTTTTTATTGGCTGGATGCTTGTTATAATAAAGAATAAATGAAGGGGTGTTTCTGTGCTTATTATCAGGTTCTCTTGAAAGGGAATAATTATCTTTTATTTTTTAAAGTCATTTTTGTGTGTAAAGTAATGCATTTTTACTGCTCATATCAACATTGACAAAATAAGATTGAATACTTTTTTGGATTTCTGATGGAAAATTCAGAGTTGAATAAGACATCAGCAATAAACACACAGTATGTTACAATACAAATGATGCTTGGACATAATAATAACAGGGATGTTTGAGACTGAGAGAGAAAGGGAGGGGTAATGCATATTATGACTATACTGTAATTTCATGTGTGTAAAATAACACATTTGTACATGTTATATTCAAAAACATCCAGATTTAAAATATTCTTTATCATACAGATTTCTGATGAATATCATGAGCTGCATAAGCTATGAGAGATAATCACATGGGCTGTTAAAATAGAAAGATGGCACTCTAGGACTTTGAAATGCCAACCCACCAGCAATCATTAAGCAGGCAAAAACTGGTGTGATTCTGGTGTGACGGATAAATCTGCAGTGCTGATGACATACAGACACACCTCCTCAATTGGATGGAAACGTAAACTTAAAATTCTTTCTGAACTTGGCACAATCGGAGACAGATAACCACACCTGTAAAATACAATGCTAGGGGGGTACTTTGATGTGGTTGAACAGGATGTCAAATGCGTATAAACAAAGGAATGCTCAATCATGTCTTGTATGACATCTCCAACCACATATTTAAACACCAGCAGCCGATGATTCAAGGGCACCCAAAGCTTGCAAGTTCTCCCTGTTCAAACTGATTTGTTTGCCTCACCATACTTTATCATCAGGTACACTCAAAAAAGAGGGATTTTTACAGAAATAAAAGTAAGCAAGTATCAGCTTACAAATCTACACATAATGACAGGACACATACAGTACAGGGACTAGAAATAAGAAGTTCTATCACATTGAGGTAGATTCTTTTTGGATCACTTTACACCAGATAGCTACTGTACATGCATACATCATTTTGCCTCCAATTTCAAATCCTAAAGAATAGGAAAGTTAAAAAAATACTGTTAAAAATATCTATGTATTTTTCAAGGAAAAGGTTAATAGACTTAGTTAAGAGATCTCAAAGCCGAGTTGTGCTTAAATTGTTCAATACATGATTTCATAACAGGCCAAATATAAAATAAATGTTAAATATAACCTAGATATATGTAAATATTATGATCAGATGATTTACAGTTATATGTTATATATATATATATTTGTTATATAATATGATATGTTTCATGTTTTTGTCATGTTTAGTAGTCATGTTTTATAGCCTACTGTATAGTTAACTTTGGCCTTGGTGCCCTGACATGTGGCCTTTGCGCCCCCCACCAAATATGCCCAACTGAAGGCCAAGTGGCCTTGCCCCTAAAATGGTGAAATTCCAAATCTGTGAGTCAGCAATAATCATGAGTTACTACAAAGATGGCACTAGGGCTTTGAAATGTCAACCCACCTGCATAAGTCATGCAAAAGACTAAATTCCATGTGTGAAAGATTTATTAAGGTTATGTAGGCAACACATTGGAAGCACCCCAACTCTGGGTTCAAACTTGTTTGCTGACATTCCAAAATGTGTGTGATTACGACAAAAATGTAAGTGAACTGCCTAAACAAAAGCAAAAGTTAATCTAAGAGAAATCTGTGATGCTGATCACCAACAGATAACCTTTAGGGGATTCTGTTAGGTAAGGCTTTCTAAAAAATACTGTATGATGCTTTGGCTTTGAAAGGCCAACCTTCTTGCAAACAATCACACATTGATAACTTTGTCATCACCTGCAGTGTTAAAAAACGTCTGATTTTACTTAAAAAAGAAAGCCAACCTACAGTATTTCACAGTATTTCAAACTCAAATATTCAAGTTATATCATTAAATGCTAACAAACTAATTTAAGGACTAAGTATTGTAAGTAAGGAGGACTTACTGGCACAACTAACACAAGACTCGAAATTGTCGGGCACACTTAAGTTGGTACAACTTACAAAACAAGTCTAAAACACATAAACAATTAGTGGAAGTTTGTTCCCAGAATGCCACAGCCCCAGTCAACATATTCTTAAATACATCACGGCTATACTGTTGTTGTCATGTCACACATTGAAAAAAAATCACACATAAAATCACACATTTCCAAAGTTAAAAAGGAAATTCAAGTTCCCCTTATGTACAGGGCACAGTAGCCCCAAACAATAATGGAATATCAAGAGTTCTGTCTGCTATCTTATAAACCATATCAGTTCACAATTCATTCCTCTAAAAACAATGTCCTGTATGTATTGCACAAAAACACCCTCCTATGATCCATACAGGCATAAACTATACTCAGCATCACCCAGTAGCTGGGAAGATGGTAGACTATTAGCAACATTATAGTAGATTAGAGAAGTATGAGTATAAGTATATATAACTATATATACTCTTTTGATCCTGTGAGGGAAATTTGGTCTCTGCAATTATCCCAATCCGTGAAACACACTCAGCACACAGTGAGGTGAAGCACACACTAATCCCGGCGCAGTGAGCTGCCTGCAACAACAGCGGCGCTCGGGGAGCAGTGAGGGGTTAGGTGCCTTGCTCAAGGGCACTTCAGCCATGCCTACTTGTCCGGGGTTCGAACTGGCAACCCTCTGGTTACAAGCCCTAAGCGCTAACCAGTAGGCCACGGCTGCCCCTAAGCTATGAGTGATAATCACATGGGCTGTTAAAATAGAAAGATGCCACTCTAGGACTTTGAAATGCCAACCCACCAGCAATCATTAAGCAGGCAAAAACTGGTGTGATTCTGGTGTGACGGATAAATCTGCAGTGCTGATGACATACAGACACACCTCCTCAATTGGATGGAAACGTAAACTTAAAATTCTTTCTGAACTTGGCACAATCGGAGACAGATAACCACACCTGTAAAATACAATGCTAGGGGGGTACTTTGATGTCGTTGAACAGGATGCCAAATGCTTATAAACAAAGGAATGCTCAATCATGTATTGTATGACATCTCCAACCACATATTTAAACACCAGCAGCCGATGATTCAAGGGCACCCAAAGCTTGCAAGTTCTCCCTGTTCAAACTGATTTGTTTGCCTCACCATACTTTATCATCAGGTACACTCAAAAAAGAGGGATTTTTACAGAAATAAAAGTAAGCAAGTATCAGCTTACAAATCTACACATAATGACAGGACACATACAGTACAGGGACTAGAAATAAGAAGTTCTATCACATTGAGGTAGATTCTTTTTGGATCACTTTACACCAGATAGCTACTGTACATGCATACATCATTTTGCCTCCAATTTCAAATCCTAAAGAATAGGAAAGGATTCTTACTGTTAAAAATATCTATGGTTGAGATTGCAATGTATTTTTCAAGGAAAAGATTAATAGACTTAGTTAAGAGATCTTAAAGCTGAGTTGTGCTTAAATTGTTCAATACATGATTTCATAACAGGCCAAATATAAAATAAATGTTAAATATAACCTAGATATATGTAAATATTATTATCAGATGATTTACAGTTATATGTTATATATATATTTGTTATATAATATGTTATGTTTCATGTTTTTGTCATGTTTAGTAGTCATGTTTTATAGCCTACTGTATAGTTAACTTTGGCCTTGGTGCCCTGACATGTGGCCTTTGCGCCCCCCACCAAATATGCCCAACTGAAGGCCAAGTGGCCTTGCCCCTAAAATGGTGAAATTCCAAGTCTATGAGTCAGCAATAATCATGAGTTACTACAAAGATGGCGCTAGGGCTTTGAAATGTCAACCCACCTGCATAAGTCATGCAAAATACTAAATTCCATGTGTGAAAGATTCATTAAGGTTATGTAGGCAACACATTGGAAGCACCCTAACTCTGGGTTCAAACTTGTTTGCGGACATTCCAAAATGTGTGTGATTACGACAAAAATGTAAGTGAACTGCCTAAACAAAAGCAAAAGTTAATCTAAGAGAAATATGTGATGCTGATCACCAACAGATAACCTTTAGGGGATTCTGTTAGGTAAGGCTTTCTAAAAAATACTGTATGATGCTTTGGCTTTGAAAGGCCAACCTTCTTGCAAACAATCACACATTGATAACTTTGTCATCACCTGCAGTGTTAAAAAAACGTCTGATTTTACTTAAAAAAGAAAGCCAACCTACAGTATTTCACAGTATTTCAAACTCAAATATTCAAGTTATATCATTAAATGCTAACAAACTAATTTAAGGACTAAGTATTGTAAGTAAGGAGGACTTACTGGCACAACTAACACAAGACTCGAAATTGTCGGGCACACTTAAGTTGGTACAACTTACAAAACAAGTCTAAAACACATAAACAATTAGTGGAAGTTTGTTCCCAGAATGCCACAGCCCCAGTCAACATATTCTTAAATACATCACGGCTATACTGTTGTCGTCATGTCACACATTGAAAAAAAAAATCACACATAAAATCACACATTTCCAAAGTTAAAAAGGAAATTCAAGTTCCCCTTATGTACAGGGCACAGTAGCCCCAAACAATAATGGAATATCAAGAGTTCTGTCTGCTATCTTATAAACCATATCAGTTCACAATTCATTCCTCTAAAAACAATGTCCTGTATGTATTGCACAAAAACACCCTCCTATGATCCATACAGGCATAAACTATACTCAGCATCACCCAGTAGCTGGGAAGATGGTAGACTATTAGCAACATTATAGTAGATTAGAGAAGTATGAGTATAAGTATATATAAGTATATATACTCTTTTGATCCCGTGAGGGAAATTTGGTCTCTGCAATTATCCCAATCCGTGAAACACACTCAGCACACAGTGAGGTGAAGCACACACTAATCCCGGCGCAGTGAGCTGCCTGCAACAACAGCGGCGCTCCGGGAGCAGTGAGGGGTTAGGTGCCTTGCTCAAGGGCACTTCAGCCATGCCTACTTGTCCGGGGTTCGAACTGGCAACCCTCTGGTTACAAGCCCTAAGCGCTAACCAGTAGGCCACGGCTGCCCCTAAAAGAAGGGCAGTCGTGGCCTGGTTAGGGCTTCCGGCTTGGAACCGAAGGGTTGCTGGTTCGATCTCCGACCATTCATAAAGACACACACACACACACACAAAAAGACACGTAAACACACACACACACACACACACTAGTACACATGCAGACACACATACATGCATGCACACGACACGCACACAAACACACACACACACACCCTCACACACATGCCTCACACATTCAAACACACCTACATAAACAAACACACAAAAAAAACTAACTTAGACACACACACATACACAAACAACCACACACTCTGCACTATTACAAATACACAAAAAAGGAACAAAGTAGGAAATGAACACAATTTGACAAGCGTGACTTATTTTTGTGGAAAAAAATGTGCTGGATTGGGCGGAGTCATATTTTGTACCGCTCTGCGGTACATCTAATTACATTCAGAATAGTGGCAGTTTCAAACACACCTAGCTCCACAGGAAACAAACGAGCTCACCGAGAGCCTTTTGTGCAACTAGTCCATGCCAGGCCTGAAAGGGCACAGAGGGTAGTAATACAGGTAATCTGCTATTCTGATGACATACAGCCACACATGTCCTCATTTGGATCGAAATGGAAACTTAACATTCTTTCTGAACTTGGCACAATCAGAGACAGATAATCACAGCTGTAAATATAATGATAAGGTACATTGATGTGGTTGAACAGGATGACAAATGCTCATAAAAAAAATCACATTTGGGTTCAAACTTTTGTTATGCTGACATTCCAAAATGTGTGTTTGAGTGTTTACAAGAAACTGTAAGTGAACTACATAAAAGAAAGAGCAAAAAAGTTTCCATTTACGGGAAATCTGCTATGCTGATGATACCCAACCACACATTTCCATAACTGGATGGAAATGTAAACTTAACATTCTTTCAGCATTGGGCACAATCACCAACAAATAGCCACACCTTCTGAGGATTATACTAGGTAGGGGTGTCTAAAAATATGATCCTTGGGGTTTGAAATTCCAACCCACTTGTAAACATCACAGAATGAATAACTTTGTTATCACCAATCACACTACATGTGCAAGTTTGATTGAGGTCTTGCAGCCATTGTAACCATTTCGACTTGACACTCAAACTTTTTTGTTGACATTCCAAAAAAGCATGTATGAGAGAAGTGATTGTATTTACAGGAAATATGCAGTGCTGAAGAACCTACTCAACGCCACCCTGTACCAGGGAAGATGGTATAGGCTATTATCAACATTTGAGCAGATGTGTATCTAGGTATTCAAAAGGGGTAGTATCAGAGTACATCAGCTGACATCAGTCATCAGCCTGTGATGTCCATATTTTGACCCCCTCCAAACTATGAGGTTTGATTATTATGCAAATGTATTATGCCAATGTTCGCAGATACAATGAGGGCTCAGAGTTCAAACTGCCCAGACCAGATTAACAAGATTTGGCTATGACGTGTTCCATAATACATTCATATAAAAGGTGAGTGAGTGCACCATTTAGTCAGTGCAAAGAATAATAACACAAGTAAGGTGATCTTGTTCTTGATCTCTTTGCACTTGAGGTTAATCTGTTTAAACACATTCTTTCATTTAAATGGAGTTTTGATGAAAAATTGTCTGTACACATTTGTAGACATTTTTCCTGATCATAGCTATATTATCAGTCAAGTGACATATATGTAATCTTAGCAGTGACTCCTAGCAGAGTCTTTAGCAATGCATGGCATGGACTGTGCAGAAGGTTTATTATTCAGTTTTGCAGGCTGAATGACTGTAATGTTTTGTAATTTACTGATGAATCATTATTGGAGTGTTTATCTAGTAACAAATGTAGTTTATCTAAAATTGTTCCTAGTCAAAAGATAAAGCTACCCTCATACAGAAGTGTCTGCAAGATTGTAAATCTAAATTGTAAACTATTGACAGCACATCTATCATATGAATGACTAAACCTGTGCCTCATTACTCTAGTATTTCCATATTCAATTGTTGTCCTAATTTGAATTTTGAATGTGATGATGGACTCAGACCAAATGTCATGATTATCATTTAGTGTTAAAAATGACATAACGCTACCTTAGAATAATAAGGTTCTATCTGACATTTTTGTCAAAATTGAGTTATTTACATATTTTTTATTCTTTGAAAGTTTTTTTTTTAAGTTCAGATGAGGTGTTTCTTAAAGTTGTGTACATATTTGGACTTTATATCAAAAAGAACTTGTTCCATTTACCATGTAACTCTATGGAATTCTAAAACTTTGAAGCTCAATATCTCAGAACTACTCAAAACGCAGATAGAACCTTATTATTCTAAGGTAGCGATAAGTCAACACAGTAGTCCTTGAGCCAGAGGGGTTGGCTGGTACCACCTGAGGGGAATATGTCTCAGTGATTTTTGGCAAGTTACAGTATGCCATCCTAGAAAATTAGAAAATAAGTAATAGCATTGCATTGACAGCAGCTTTTTGTGTGTTATCACCCTGTATGTTTATAGGGTAAAAATCTAGATATCCCCACAACACTTCCACAACTGATTATTTGCATTATGTCAATAATTATTTGACGTGTTATATGTTATATATACCTGCAATTCTTAAAATGCTGTGTTTTTGAGAATGTCTTCATAAATTTGCTGAAAGTCCATGTCCCAGTCTGGCATATAGAGTACCCTCCAGAATTATAGGCACCTTTGGTAAAGTTGACAACAAACAGGTATAAAAAAAATAATCTTTTGGTGATTTATTGTGCTCTCACAATGAAAACAATTAGAAAAAATCCACCCTTGAAGGGAAGCAAATATATTCTGAGAAAAAGGAAAATCTCATAAAGAAATAAATATTTTTAATGAAAACATTGCTGGCTGTTGGTAGTACTTTGATGTATTCAAAATATTCCAATTCAAAACACCTGCTGTACTATAATAACATTTCACTCTAATATGTCCAAAATGAAAAACAAAAAGAAGAATTTTTAACCCGACTTTATCCAGTGTTTCTGTACTTAAAATGTATGCAAATTATTGTGCATTTCAGTAGACAATGGCTCATTTACATACTTATACATACCATTTAAGTAAAGTTGCAATAAAACATAATAATATTGACTTAAATAATTAAATGTAAATGTGGAAGTTTTGTGGTATATATTAGTTAACATTTTTAGCCTACATTTTTAGGACTACAGGTCATAGTTTGTGAACAGACAACTGCAGTTTATTTTTAAAGAAATAATGAATGCCTGAATGATAATTTGCATAAAAATATACATTTCCACAAGCAACATTGTTACATACAGTTCTGTGTTGATTTTCAAGTAAAGATGTCTAGAGTCCGCCAATCATTTTTGTAATCCTAATCTGCACGATTATGTAGGGAAAGGGCGTACTCTTTTGTTTACTAAAATATGCCAGACCTTTACAGTTCATCCATGAGCATCATATTCAACTGCTGCTGCTGCTAATTTCTTTAAATTGCTTTAGGAGTATTGTTCCACTTTTCAGTATTATTGTATTATTTCCAACGTAGCTCACATTCCCATTTATTGAATTCATTTTTATGTACCTAAAATTGCAAATGGCTTGTGATAAATTTATAGACAGTTAACTCAGTGCTCTTTTTTTTCCCATTTTCAGCTTCACATTCAGTTATCCTGCAAATCTGATATCCTGCAAATCAACAAGCTGAACACTGTTAAAGCCTACTCCAAAGAACATCAGTCTAATTTAAATTAAAACCAAATAAATTTACAGTAGACCACATGGCAAACGCCATCACAGAAGAATTGTCCAGTCTAGATGTCGTTCATCCAGATAAGTTTAAGGGTAGAGTCTTTGATCGGGAGAAAATACATCACATTCAGGCCAACTTCTACAAGGGTGCCCCACCTCAGTGGCTGAACTTCTACTTAGCAGAGAAGAATGGAATGCCATTTGTAAAAAGAGACGGTTATGAAAAGATTAAGAGTCTCATCGAGACATATCAGACAAGAAGGACTGTCACTATGGTTAACCTGCTGCATCAGCCAGGAAGTGGAGGATCTACATTGGCAATGCAGGTTCTATGGGATCTGCAGAAAGATTTCTGGTGCACAAAACTAGCAACTAACGTAGTCCTTGATCCAAACGTCATCGCCAAAGATGTTATAAACCTGGTCACCAAGCAAAATAATACAAAAAACAGAAGAAAGCCTGCACTGCTGTTACTTGATAATGCAGACATGCTGAAAGACAATTTATCAAAAACTCTAAAGAAGGCACTTTTTGATGAGTTGAACGAAATCGACAACAGCCTGCCCATCATCATTTTGAACTGTGTCCGAAAAGCTGAATTTACAGAACGTGATCTGAACAATACAGTGTTCTTGAATGCAAAACTTAACATGGAGAGAGAGATGTGGGAAAAGGAGGAATTTGATCAACATCACAGGAGTGTCATGAAGCAATATGAAAATGAACACGAGAAGTTCCATGGTTTTAATATTATCTATGGCGATATCGACTCAGCAGAATATACAGCAAATGTGTGCAATGTCATAGTGCCCCCTAAAATAAAAAGAAGACCTCGCAAAGATCAACTCTTTGCAATCCTCGCCTTGGTCAATAAGTATGCACCTGGCTCTGACTTTCTTCTTGATCAGTGCGAGAAGTTTCTACAAAAAAGTCCGAGCATTCACAGGCAACCATCATTTGAAGAGCAGATGGGTCAATTCTCGGATCTCTTAATTGCATACACAAATTTTGAGACAAACACAGACTATGTGTGTGTAGCTCATCCAATGATCGCCAATAAATGTGTTCAGTTATTTAGGGATCATGGACTAAGTATGGGTGAGGTCACCTATCTGTTTCTGCAGAATTTTTGTGCAAAGATAGCATCACCAAGTCTGATGCAGACAACAAAGACAATGCTCACCATGCGAGAAGACAGAAATGGGGATAAAGACCAATTTTCAACACTGATTCAGCACATCAGTAAAGGAGAGGGGAAGATAATGTGCACAAGACTGATGAAGGAGGCTTCTACGATCTTTGGAGACCGGCCAACCTTTCCACAAGCTCTCGCACGTTTCTACTACCTCATGGTCGATAAAAGTTTGCCGATAATTGAGAAAGATTACATCAATGCTGAGATTTGGGCAAGAGAGGCAATCAGAAGACACCCCAATAATTCTTTCATTATGGATACCCTAGCACAAGTTCACAAACATCATTTGCTTCACTACATGAGAAGAAAATATTGCCCATCTAAGGCATTGAGATTAGCATTTTTGGCTATCAAGGCTTTTCAGGAGGAAGAAATGGCTGCTGAGAAAGAGGAAGGTAATGAAGAGGTGAAGGATGGTACAGTGAACATTTCTCCGACTTTTAACTTTCTAGGAAAGTTGGGATATCTACAGGTTGCTCTGCAAGGTTTTGTGAGTGATCAAAATGTCAACAATGATTGGTGTGATGTCTCGACTCACAAAAATATTCATGAAGGTTTGGGCTTTCAACTGTCACGCAAAATCCGAAAAATCATGAGGAACTTTGAGGCAGAGGTCAATACGAGGTTTGAGTTTTTTGAAAAATATCTCACCTACACCAAACCTGATCTCAAGAGGGATGACCCAACTTTTATTAGAGAATATGCTGACAAATGTTGTGAGAAATATGTGGGGACACCACCTAGAGTTTTGAAGATGAAGTTTGAGGACAAAGAGATAGAGATGCTGGAGACGGACGTTACAACTCTGACTGATTTACAAGGTTTTTTGTTGAGACAGAAGACCGACCACAGTCCAGAGTTGTACCATCTTCACTTGCTCCAGGCAAATAAGGGCCAGGACCTCAGCAATGTGGTCATGAAGATGAGACAGGCATACAACACCATGTATGAGAAATTCTTCCGCTCTCGCTATCTGGTGCCCCTCTACATGAAGTCTACAAAAGGTTGGCAAACACTGAGTGAACTACTACTTCAGCCTTCGAAGTTAGAGAAAGGAGCATGCAATGATCCAAACGAAACAGAAGGGAGAACAGGTCCTGATCACAGGGACATAGAGGAATGTCTGATGCGAATCCAAGGCCGAATTGAGAGACCTATAGTTTTGGCTTTTCTTGAAGATACAGTGATTGAGGTAGAGCCTCACAACAAGGAGCAGGTCCTGAGAAATGGTGCCATATCCTTCTACTTAGGATTTAACATTAAAGGTCCTGTGGCCTTTAACATCAAATATGAACATTCAGGGTGATGACCGATTAAAATTACTTTTACATTGAGAAACATTTTATATATACGATTTACAGGCCACAGTGTACCCTAAGTTGAATGAAGAACTAGATTTCAGACCTTTCTTGTGATCATTTTCTGTTGTTTGGGCTTAACTTGCAATATAGCCACCTAGTGGACTCTCTCTGTATGTGGATATTCACGATGTATCCACCTAGTGGACTGTTTTTTTTTTGGGGGTGATTTGTTCTTTTTCATGTGAACATTTACAACCAGCCACCTAGTGGAGTGTTTTGGTATGTTTCATGTGGTAGCTCACCATGTCACTCAGGTGTTACCAATTAGCCTACACAAGAGGGGAAATAGACCTCTGAAGTTCGCCTACAAAAAAGATCCAAAACGGCCATATTTGCCCATATAAGGAGATCCGGTTGTTAATTGAAGCTAACTACCTATGGCAAATTGCATTGCAAGTTAGGTCTGGGCTAGCAAAAATCTAAGTGTGCCGCCTTCACTTACCGGAGTCACAGTATTCACTCGAAGGCAGAGGACAAAAGTGTGTTCAGGAAAACGTCTGCATTTCAGACTTTTTCATCCCCACGAGACTTTAACAGGTGCGATTATTCAAAATCCCCACGTTATTTTCCCATAGGAAAAATCGCCAGATACCGGATGTCAAAGATGGCAGCTTTTTGTAGGGGGAACTTCAGAGGTCTATTGTTTGTCTGGGAAGCACACCCTGAAGAAAGCTGTTTGCCCCGCTACACACGGGTTGCTTTTCCCTATATCTTTTTACATTTTCTGTTGTGACATAGCCAGTAAAATAAAGGTTTTTAAAATAATTTTTAAGAAGAGTGCCTTGGATTCCCTTTTGTTTACCTTTATTCATTGTGAGACCTGTACATATATTGCAGTGAGTGTAATCATATCCCTCATTATTTTATATAGCTTTTACATGAAACATTTTGAATTGTCTGAAATGTAATGATATTGCAATGTGTTATGTTTTAACAATACAACCAATACTTTGAACAGCCCGTTATTGTGTACCAAATACTGCATTCTATGAACATAATGATTCTGATGGAAAATAAAATAAATAATAATTCCTTAGTTTCTTAATTCTTTAGTTACAAAATAAAAGAAGAAGTTATATCCAGTTATGTCCCTTTCCTTGACTGAATAGGCTTATTGAGTTTACAATGTAGTACTGCACTTATTTTACAGACTGCTTCTTATGGACATGGTCAACTACAGTACACATCTTACCATATCAAGTTCTTCAATGCAAGGCATGAATAAACATAAATTATTAAGTAAGAGTAAATGTATTTAAACAATGGCAAAAACAATCTGTGTCATATACAGTATTACTAACAACCAACTACTACAAATCACATGAACTGTCCGAAGAGTTTTTGTTTGGGAAAAAAGTCTGATGAAATGGTGAACATAGGCAGAAAATAAGGTTCTGGATTACAGTGTTGTACATTTCCCCGGTAAACATAAATACATTTAGAACATAAGTTGTCAGGGTCTCACATTAAAAAGAACATTAGCTAGGAAATGGCTAAATATCCTTCTACTTAGGATTTAACATTAAAGGTCCAGTGGCATTCAACAGCCATGATTGAGTGCAATATTTGCACCTCATCCATACAATTGGGATGAAAACACAACTTCCTCTTTGTTAAACAGAGTGTGTATGGAAAAAAAGAAACCTTTGAAGAAATATGTATAACTCTCTCATACACATATAATGCAACACACAGAGACACAAAAATAAATCAGAGACAGACTCACATTGGCATATTGAGTGCAATTCCTCCTTCAAAGCGACTCTTGCAATGGTTCTCTGTATCCAAACTAACACGGCCCGGGTCTGGAGTTGCCGTGCATGTGCTTCTCCAGCCCCTTGTGGAGTCGAAAGGCCTTGCCACAATGTGGGCACCTGTACGGCTTCTCGCCCGTGTGCCGCCGGAGGTGGCGCCGCAGGCTCTTGCGCAGGATGAACTTCCTGGGGCACTGCGGGCAGTGGAACGGTGTCTCACCGGAGTGGAAGCGCCGGTGTTTGTGCAGAGACTTGACACAGCGGAAGACCTTGGTGCAGTCCTGGCAGACGAGAAGGGTTTTCTTCTTGAGGGTCAAGCGCGGGGGTAAGCGGTCCAGTTGCACGGAACAAGAGGGCAGCGGTAGGCTGATGAATTGTGTAGATGGACAGCTAGGTAGAAGAGGTACAATTCCTCCTTTTTTTCCTGCTCTCTCTACTTGTTCAGCGCCCACCTTCACTATTGAGCCAGATGATCTTAGTGTTATGTTGGGCTTCGACCCTGACAAGCAGGCCTTCATATCATAGGACCCATCTTCCTCCTCCTTCACCTCCTTTTCATCCTCCTCCTCATCTTTATTCGGCCACCTCTTCACCTCCTCCAGTCCCTTCCTGACATCACTTGCCCCCATTATGACAACCGCAGGCGCTTCATGGTCAGGTGATTTTCCTGACTCTGTAGGGCAGGCGAGATGACCATCTGGGGTGCTGGGCTGAGGTGGAGTGACATCCACAATCTCAGCCTCACTTGCTCCCTCACTTTTATCCAACTGTGCGATGCTGGGTGTGGCTTCCACCTCCATCTTGAGAGGAAAGGCACTTAGAGAGCTCACACTCCCCTCTGTGGGTGGTGTGCTACTGTCAGTTAACCTTGACTCTCCTTCGCTGCCCGAGTGTAAAATGTGTTCCTCTGATGGCGTCTGAGCGGTCAATGGCTTTTCCTCTTCTAGCTCTACTTTACACTCTGTTTGAGCATGCACTGTCAGAGGCGCCTGTGATCCCAATTCAAGCAGCCCATGTTGCACCTCCCTTTCATTCTGACCAGAGGTCAGCGAAGAAAACAAGGTATGGGCATCAGCAAACGTTTCAATGACAACAGGCAGGTCAGTCATTACCTTGGAGTCTGCCACATACACATCATGAGCTGAACTGCACTGAGGAAGGACCTGACGGCTGGCTTGTCTGCTGACACTAGGGGGGGTTGGTGTCCTTATGGCGGTGGAAAGCGGCTTATCACACCCTATAAATGAATGGGAGGGAGGGAGGGAGTGAATGTGTGAGAGAGAGAGAGAGAGGGCAATGATCTGAATGTGTGAGGCCATTTTCAGGTAGGATAATTTTGCAAGTCCTCCAATGTACAGGTTATGGCTGTTTTAGAGGGACATCCCAGGTCAGTTGCCATTAAGGCAAACAAAACATTTAGTAAACTTGTCTGTTATGGAAGGAAATTAAGTCTGTTCAGCAATTGACAAACTTTGCTTTAAATTTGTTTTGTAACATACATGCAGCTCTCTGAGTCTAATCATGACAATTGGATAGTCATGCATGTGAACTGTTTTATATTAACATTACTACTTTCAGGACATCTCTTCCAATGAGATGTTTATTCATCTTTTAATATACGAAATATTATTACTATGTGGCTGTTATGTCCACAGTCTCTTCATGAAAACACTGACCTTTCATTCATTTTGTTTGGGTAGATGTGATTATGAAATGTTGATACATTATGCAATGTGGATGTTTTACCAAACAGTCTGACAGTCATACTAGGTGCTCATTCTTTCACACAAACATACGGGCATTTGTGGACGTTTGAGGGCAGTAACCAGGTATGCAATGCTGTTGAAGGTGCAAACAAACGGTGCATCGCCATCGAGATCATATAGTAAGGAGCTGGCTCAAGGGTTATAAATGTATTTTGTTGTGTTTAGTTGTATTATGAAAGACATCCATAGACATCCATGTGTATTCACTTCTGGCTCCTTGGCTATCAATTTGGTAGCCTAACTATAGACCCTTTCAACAATAAAAACAAAAACAATGCTTGAACGTTCTATTTGGGCCCCAATCTACTTCCTCTGCATTAAGATAACATATGGAATGTTAAAAAGGAAGTCTTGTGGGGCCAACTATGATGCTGATAATGGAACTCTCTTGAAAGGGTCCATAATGGGTATTTGACGTTTTTAGAACAGTGTTTCTCAACCGGGGTGCCGTCCGGCATCCTCAAGAGTGCCACAGAAGTACGTGGCTGACAAAGGCTAATAAAATGAAATTGAAATAAATTAATGCATAATTTTGGAATCTTTCTTCTAGCTTCATCATTACGCAGTTAAGTAAATGGAGGCCACATCAGAGAAAATAGTTCAGATTATTTTATCTAACACTGAAGCTGCAATCATGGTTTGGAACGTAGCCTGTATGAAATCTACACATATTTACAGCGCTTGATTAGTTGTCATAGCCTTGCGTCACAGTGGACAGGTTTTTGAAAAGAAAAGCTCCACAGTCTGATACATTAGGCCTTAACATCATCCTCTTCATCGTGTCATTCAGTGAAGGAGGTAGAGACCTAGCAAGACTAAGAAACGACAGTATGATGATTACCTCACGTTCTGATTAATCTTATAGAGGTGGGGTAGTAACTTGTTACAAGTAGCATAACGCACATGAGTAAAAAAGTATTTTTTTTAGATTATAAGTTTATTATCGGAGGAGAAAGTATCTTGAGGGATAAAAGCGCTCCCCTCCCTCTGTGCACAACGGTGTGGGAGAAAAGAAACAGGGCTTCAGAATGCATTATTACATTGCCCCGCGATTATAAAAGTAATGAATGGCCTGACCATGTTGTAGCAGCCTACTACTACTTTAAATATGAGAGCTGTGGACCAGGAGCTACGTGTGTGTCAGTCATCCATTCCTGCGACAATAGAGCGGTTGTGTGCAGGCCCAAGTCCCAGGCCCAAGTCCCTCACTAAGTCACACTCCTGTGTGTGTGTGTGTGTGTGTGTGTGTGTGTGTGTGTGTGTGTGTGCGTGTGTGTGTGTGCGTGTGTGCGTGCATGAGCTGTAGTATGCTACATGTGTTATGCATTTGTTGGTCTTCAGAGACAGCGTGTATATTGTAATAATAATGTAAATAAAAAAATAAAATAAAAATGTTTGGGGTGCCGTCATGTAAAGGGTGCAGCGATTGAATGTCTAATAAGGGGAGAACTTCCACTCTCGGAAAACTTCCGGTTTCTGAACTGGTTGCAGTTCCTTCTATGGTTCCATGTGAGGGTACTCGTCCACGACTACAGAATGAATGGAGGTCTATGGAGCTGTACCACTCAACCCACTTTTCTCGGGATATAATTTTTTTTGTCTAGTAATTTGAATGTTGCATTCGAAAGGGGAGTCAAAGAAAATACGCACTGTTGAGTATATTTTTAAACGTCACTTAAATGTTCTAAAAAGCCTGTCAAAAGTGTCATTAGCACAATGCTAGCGTGTTATGGACAACAACGACCCAACCTGTAAGAAACCAAAAGGACACAAGTACTCGTTCATTCAACTTTCGACCTATAACCCATGTTGAACTTGTAAAAACTACAATCACATCTGAGATTTCTCAACGACAATCAGGTGAAAGAGACAAATTTAGCCATCTAGCTCTATAGACTCCTATTCATTTTGCACTCATGGCGATCGCCCCCAGTTGAACTCTGGTGGAACTGCAACCAAAATTCGGTAAGCTACAATGTCAGGCTCTCCGTAGACAGGCTCTGCTCTGGTTTGCTCTGGTGTCTCTCAGTTTTTGTTTAGTTGACCCTCCAACGCCAGATATGCTGGTTCACACTTTTGATTCAATTTAAGACTAACATATATTTTTAGTCCTAATCCTAGTAATGATTTTATTTATTTGAATACAGATTAAACCAATAGAATATACTACAGGATTTAATGTGCCTATTAAGCTAAACGATGTTCGGGGGATTCATTTTCAAACTATTTTAATTAACAATCGGTCTCCAGGCTGCGTGTTTTTATGCATCAACTTACCCTTAGCATTCAGAGAAGTTGAGCCATAAGACCATTTATGTCGACCTATCCTATTTTGTTTTTCATTTCAGTCAGGCACACAGAGCGGAAGTTAACTGATGATAGGCTTAGTGCTACAACCTAAACACATTCGGCCCTTTCTTTTACTGTCTATGATTTGGCCCCTGTCCAGCCTTTTGCTAAGTAGGCTAGGCATAGGCTATGCCTATTTCCTCTAAGACCGCTGCCACTATTTTCCTGACTGACTCGAGATGGAGGCAGCGTAGCCGAATAGCATTATGCTCGCAAACGTTTTCATTACCTGGCGATGGACCCGACTGTCGGATACTTTTAAGACTTTTCCTTAGTCTGTGCTGGAGCTCTGCGGGGTCTGTAAAGCCAATGTAACTACCCGCATGAGATCCACCATTTTGCTCCAATGCAAAGCATGTACGAAAAATATCAGTCATTTCCTCAACTAACACGTTAACAACGGCATCTAATATACCCCTGACATGAGTTTGAAGCACCATATCCACTGTGTAAACTTCAGAAGCCATGATCAAGATCCGTCAACGTGCACTACCAGCGCTCGCCGTGCTGCTTTACAAGTTTGCGCGTGGCGGGCTATGTTGACGCATTGCGCATTACGTGCTTTGCGTGATGACATATTAGCTACTTAAAGTGATGGTGGTTCATTCACACAGGTGTGTGCGACTCTTAGAATCATAACTTAAATTTGACAAGCACCGGATAACATCTGATGCGTGAGCCCAAAGTGAAGCCAACACGTTTGTCCTCTGGGAAGAAATTACGGTGAGTGATGTGTAGACTGCACTAGCAAGATAACGTTAGCCCACCTAATAATAGAATTGCTACGCGAGTTGCATAATTGTATAGTCTCCACCTAACTGTACCGTTACAGGCTAAGTAGCAGTACTGAAGTTTTCATATGTTAGCCTACTTAGAAACGATATTGAGCGAATAGGGACATCATCTCAGCTGACTGAGTCATATGATGTCAGTTTGCTTCGCTTTGTCAGCTGTTTCGATAATAGAGCCTCTTCTAACCGCGTGTGTGCAGCGTAGGTTTTCATGGCTATAACGTTAGTCAAAATAGGTAAACATGTCTCTTCTTAGTTAGCTACCTGTTGCTAACTTATGCATAGCTGGTGGTGTACTGAAGCGGCTGACCTGTTATTCTTCATTTCAGATCATAATTATTAACTTATTAACGCATCTACCGTTGTCTATATTTATTTGTAATTAGGACTAGACGGTATCTATAGCGCTGGAAAATATTAAAAACTTTGCTCAACATTGTCAGAGTTAATAGTGTAAATAGTATTGTCATAGTTTCGTTTTTACATTGTCTCAGTCCGTAGGCTAGTGTTGGGCGTAGCTTACAGCGGAAGAGGCCAAAACTAAAGGCAAAGTTACTGTCTATGGCAACATTCTAGAAATGGCTCTTCGAACTGTTTTCTCTGAAAAGCTACCTGCTATTGCATTTGTAACTGAGTGCAGTGGGCTACGTGTGTTATAGTGTAGTGAGTTGGGCCTACATATCAGTGAGAGAAAGTCCGTTTTTGTTAGGTGTAGGGTCAGGTGTCAGGTTCTTCCCTGTCTCTCTCTTTGTGCACATATGAGAACAACAAGGGCATTTCTGGATTTTTCTTAGTATGCTGAGCAATGCACTCATTCTGCCTCTCAGCAATGTGTTAAAATTAAATGGCACTTGTGTATCAATCTCTGAAATCTCTGAAGACTGATGCAGTATTGATGAAGCGTGCCATTTGGGCCATTCTGTGTCAAATCAGACAACATTCAAGAAAATGGTTGCTGCACCATCTACATAATATTTAGGTTCCAAAACTAAGGCCTGTGAAATATTTTTGTTAAATTCCAATGTTTTCATACATTTTGTCACCCTTCATTTTGAATATTGTTTACACTCTCAGAAATGCCTATCTTGGAGGCCATGTTTGGGCATCAATATCTTGAAATGTATTATTCCTAGCTTGGCAAAACTTTGTAGGGTGGAAGTCAGACATGTTCTCGGTATAATTGGAACGTTAAAAGTTTGTAGATGGTATTGTCCATGCCGGATTAGCGATTGTATTTCTGTGCCTGTGTTTTAGGGACATTGGAAATCGGCTTCAATATGGCCTCTTGGCCAGACTGACCTGCAGAGCAAATCCCTAATTTGCTGAAAGATCATATGGGTAATTCCAGGCAAATGGCTGTCAACAAACACCTGAAGATTAGTGCTTTTTTAATTGTAATAAAAAACCTAAGAAATACAATGTACGAGAGTCTTAATGTCTGTGGGCGGCTCTAAGGAGCACTGCTCTGCCACTCTGCTCAGCTTCAAGTCGTTATAAAGAAGTGATTTTAGCTACCACCTTTTTCCTAAAAACGCCAGCCTATGTGCAGTGGCTGCACAAAATAAGGAAGGAAGGATTATCGTGAGCAAATGTTTTGGTACAACTGAAGCACTCCTCTTCAGGTGCTTGTTGACAGTGATGTCAACGAACAGGAAACTTGTTTGCCGACTTCAAGTAAGTTTTTTTGTATCCACATGACACCAATCATTATTTTGTCTGCAAATACGCAGCCAATTTGCAATATGACTAAAATGGTATGTTGGGTATGTAGGAATAGCTCAGTTTATAGTCATTTTGTCTAGAATACATTAATCAGTATGTAATGAAAAAAATTAATGAGAAAGGCGTACAAACTTTAAGGTTTAAGGTTCAGGCATGCTGACACCATATCTGTCTTCCACCCTAAGTTTAGGCTGCCTATGAATAATTATTTTAATTATATTAATGCCCAAACATTGCTTCCCAGATAATGGGATTTTCAGGCTGAAAATAATATGAAGACATAGGATTTGAACAGAAATATTTTACAAGCCTTGGTTTTGGGACCCATTCTTGATAAAGACAAGGTTTGGACAAAGATCTGAGACGGTGCAGCAACAACCTTATCTGATTTGACATGGAATGACTCTTTTATTACACACACACACACACACTTAAAGTTACAAACTCTTTTTACTTTTCATCCAGCATTGGTTTCACAAACACCTGCACCCTCATCTGCCTTTCCCCATCCCTAGATGGCGCTGTGGCAGGAAGACTCTTCCAGTATGCTGGAAGATGAGCTGACATGCCCTGTCTGCTTGGACCTGTTCCGTGACCCCCACCAGCTGCCCTGCGGCCACAACTTCTGCTTGCCGTGCCTGCAGCGCCTTCGTGGGGGTGGTGGCGGAAGTAGCCTAAGAGGCTCCCTCTCTTCATCCTCCACCTCGTTTCTGCGAGCCCGTATCCGCTGCCCCGAGTGCCGCCAGCAGCAACGTGGCTCAGCCGGCATCCAGCGCAACTTCAAGCTGGCCAACATCGCCGACGGCTACCGGCAGAGGAGGGACCAGCACGGGGCGGCCGCCCAGCAGGGCGCGTGTGCAAGCACGAGCGGTGGCGGCGACGGCGGGGCCGTTTTTGACGCTGTCAGCAGGAGCGCACGGCCAGGGCGCGCCAGCACCCCAATGTACTGCGACTTCTGCCCGCAGCCCTCAGATGCCTGCGCCGGTGGCTCCCGGGACGTGTGCCCGTCAGATGGCCCGAGCAGCGTCTTTGTGTCTTCCACCTCCTCCCCACTTTCCTCCTCTTCCTCCTCCCTCTCTCCCTCCTCCTCATCCTCTTGCGCCACAGCTGGGCTAGCGGTCAAGATGTGCCTGAAGTGCGAGGTCTCCATGTGCGTGGAGCACCTGCGACCGCACCTGGAGCTGCCGGCCTTCCGCGGGCACACGCTGGTGGAGCCGCACGGCGACTTGCGCATCCGCCGATGCCCGCAGCACGAGGAGGCCTTCCGCTACTACTGCATGGAGGAGCACGTGTGCTTGTGCAGCTCCTGCATCATCATCGGCGAGCACAGCGGCCACACCATCAAGACCCTCAAGGACGCCATGAAGGACATGAAGGTAAGGCCTGAAAGGCTAGGACAATGGTGGGACAAGGTTAACTACAAGGTCTTGCTGTGTGAGCTACTTCAGGGAGGGTTAGCCATCAGTTATTCTATATAAATGAGTAGCTTAATGCTCTGATATGCAGAGATTTTATTCTTTTTGAGGTATGTTTTTAAACAAAACTAGTTTTGGTATCTTCCAGCTTTTCATATCAAAATTCCTGACTCCGCCTTTAGGCTAATATTGAGTGATGTACAATATAACTACAAATATTGATATGTAGTTTAAAATTACTCACACTTTAACAGTAACAAGGGCTGTGAAGTATTAGTATAACTAATTATTGCTGTGGATTACTCATTCTCTATCTGGTCTGTGTAATGGCAAATGGAAAGCGACAAAATATATAAGTACTAGAAATGATTATGCATGTTTACATATAGACTTACTGAGTGGTCTCCTGGAACTGGGGCATTTTCTGTCCCATGTGTTTTAGATGACAATATGTATATAAGACTGAAGTGAAAGACTCCATTGTATTTAAACTTCTATACTCTGGAGTCTAGAACTGTGGTGGAGCATTCCTCATTGTCAACAATAGTCATGTGATCATTTCAAAACACTGGGAACTGTCATTATTAACCTCTCTCTCTCTCTCTCTCTCTCTCTCTCCCTCTCTCCCTCTCTCCCTCTCTCCCTCTCCCATAGTTCTCGTTACAAAAGCAACTCCAAAGAGTGAGCAGAAAGATTAGTAAAGTTGAAAAAACACTGCAGGACCACAATGATCAAGAACGGAAAAACAAGGTGAAGTGTACTAAATGACGTGTGTACACACACACACACACACACACACACACACACTTACTGTTGGTGTAACATGCTACTGCTTTTGCTTCTCTTTCCTGTTTATTTATTTTCAATTAATAACATGTTATTCATAAGAGAAAGGTCAACCTGCAGTCAAAACCAGTGCTTTAGTGTCTGTGTCATGCTTCTGTAGCTCTTTGCTGCAATCTGAACATAGATATATATACTGACTCTTAGGCTGACTGTCAATATATATATATATATATATATATATATATATATATATATATATATATATATATATATATATATATATCTATGCAATCTGAAGAGAATGGCCTTGGTCTTCCAATAATAATAAATGCAAAATAGCAAAGGTCTAAGGCAGTGGTTCTCAAATGGGGGTACGCGTACCCCTGGGGGTACGTGAAGGCACTCCAGTGGGTACGTGAGATTTTAGACTAACCCTTAGAAGCCGATTGACGCAAAGTGCGTCAAAAACACACCCTTTCTTCTCTGTTACATTGCTCCGCTGTTCATAGCAGCGAGATGAAGCCTTTATTGCCTGACAGAGCAGAAGTGGGGCTTTCCAACGAGACCAAGCACTTGTCTGTACGTTAAAGTATGAAGATTAAAACAAATCATGAAATTAAATCAAATTGCATTATATTTACAGTCTATACTTCTCTGCGTTCACCTGCACACCCATTACTGTCGTTTGAATTAGGCTACTCGCGAACCCGTGAACGTATAGATAGAATGCAAGCATATCAGATGAAAGGAGACACAGGGCTATCCATTGGTACCAAGTATGTCGATCCTTCTGGCTTATGAAAACAGACGAAGTGACTGCAAAATAATAACGTCATGTACAAAAACCAACTGCACACCCATTACTCTCGTTTGAATTACTCGCGGACCTGTGATCGGATAGATATGCCACGCATGTCAGATGAAAGAGGAGACACAGAGCTATCATTTGATACCAAGTATTGATACATCCTTCTGGGTTATAAAACAGATGAAGTGACAGCAAAATAATAACTTCATATAGCTCGACTTACCTCACGCTTTTGTCTGTTTTTGTGGCAAAGCATGTTTATAATCCAACGCTATTGTGTGTTTCTTTATGGCAAAGAATGTTCATAATCCGGTTTTGAGATCCTAGCAAATTCCTTCATGGCATCCAAATCCAGTAAAAAGTTGTAGAGAACCATGAGTGGTAGACACACACAGGCTAACACGTAAACTCGGGTCAAGTCAGATCAGTTCGTGTTACAGATATGGAGCGCAGAAAGGTCATTTTTAATCACTAAATAAAAAAAAATGCCATTTATTTCTGTAAGGCGCACACCACATATGTCTGTAAATTGCTCAGCCCCAGAGAATCCCTCCACCATGGCAATGATATTGCCAGATTCGGTACAGTCTGCCCTACACACACATGAAATGCATGTAGAGCTATGAGCTTGCTGTGGTGAGATACATGTCAAAATATAAGAATTTGTATAATACACTTTTTATATTTTAATTCTTTAAAAATGCTAGTACTAATACTGTACATGAAATGATGGCAGATCTGGATAGCCATCCAATATATAATATATGTGTGGCACTTACTGTACAATGACCAGAATAAATCCTTATGAATAAAGGTAGTGAAAATGCCCTAAAAACAGCTTAGGGTAGCCTACTAAGGGTTAAAATATACATATATTTAAAAAGTAGAATCCATGCAAAAATACTTAAACAATTATTGAATAAGTATTTCAGGAAAGTATAAGTTGTATGTGTATGTGTTTATTAGTTCCAAAGTTTAATAAATTATACACTGATGGCACAGTGCTCTGTTTTAAGTCTTTTTTTCTCAACTACAAATGCTTTGCGCTGGTTAGGGTGTGCTTGGCTGAATAAACCCAGGAGCTTTATGCTGTATGACAGCTTTTACGAGCAGGTCAATAGACTGGTGTCTAAATTGCATTTTACTGCAAGATGTTTCTCAGTGATTAACGGCCTAGTTGCTCACATCATGACAAGATGTTTCCATTTGATTTCAAAATAGTTTCAGTTTGAGGTAGAGGGGCCTAATTACATGAATATGATTCCAGTTACTATACATTGTTGCACCATGGTCAGAGATCTGTGCAACTACATTTTTGTTTTTGTTAATGCAAATTTTCCTGGAATGTCGTGTCTCCATGCAGGCGTTCTTGGACGATACGGACCAACGTGTGGCGATGTTAGGGGACGTGTTGAGCGGGCAGGTGGCGGGGTTCTTGTCAGCTCTACGTGAGTGCACCTCGTCCCACTGCGGCAGCGCTACTACCGGTAGTGCCACCCAGTCTGAAGTGCAGCAGACCCGTGGACGCATCGCTCGCGACCAGGAGTACCTACTGGGCGTCCAGCGTAACCTCCAGGGCCTGATGGACGAGAGTGACTCTTTCACCTTCCTCAAGGTGTGTGAGTGTGTGAGTGTGTACGTATGAGTAAGTAAGAACACTATGTTAACTGTTCTCTCATTTGAGCCTGTTGCAAGGAAAAGGCTTAATGTATTTAATTGTTATAAAAATGCCATCCACCAAATGTGCCTGACATCTCACATGTGTCATAAGCACCATCTCCCAATAAAAAAAGGAAAACTTAAATACAAAGAATATAATACTTAGAATAACTATGGTGAATGTTTTAGGTAAAAAAAAAAAAAACTTTTTTGACGTAATGTTCATATATCCCCTGAAGTTATCATGCACACCAACTACACCAGGCCGGATAGATATGCCACGCATGTCAGATGAATGTAAAAGTGCTATGTGGCTGCAACTTGCAACTCAAAACCTACAGAATTCCACATAGTTCTTTTGCAGTGTGGTCACATTGTGTGTGCACAGAGCAACACATACTCCCTCTGAAACTCAGGAGTTTATGTCTCTCCCTTGGTTAAACCCCGAGGTTGCCCTGTGAGTGCCGCCGCAAAACCTTCACATGATCAGTAACATAACGTGCAATGTAATGAGTTTCAGTTGTACATTTTGAAGGCACAGCGGCCAACATCATCTTGAAAAGTAAAGTGCATCAAATCCTCTCAGACCCTCTCTTTCTCTTAAACAGAAAGTCAATATTTAAGAGGTCATTTTTTCACAATTGTCTTTGGAAGGGGCATGCCCCCAGATGCCCCACACTTAGCTGGGTTACCAACTTTCTGCATCTAACAGCACCACTGGTGGAAACGTTTCTAGGGGGAACACCTGTTAATATTTGCACTGGTGGTGAAATGTTGTTTTCCTATTTATTTTACTTTATTTTGCAATGCTTCAGATTAAAGTCAACAAATAATCTTAAATATGCTAAAATGACATGAGATACTAGTCTGTGAGGATGTAAAATATTGTCTTACTATCGTTATCAATGAAATCCTAGACAAATATCTGGGTATTTTCTTTTCATTATTGCACACCCCCAGTGTCCACAGGTGAGACATGCTGATCTTTTGATGAATAATAAGATGATTATATTCACTATAGTTGTTTGTTTGTTTTTTTACCTCTAGGAGTATCACACAACTGGGAAAAGGTAAGCATCTCACCTGGCCACTCTCCTGTCCATGTTGTGCTGTCCAGTAATGTTATTTTATCCTACATGTATGTGTTGTATGTAGAGCATAGATGCTTTAGCACAGGTCGCATCCTATTAATTTTGGTAGCCCAGTTAATGACTTTGGCTTTAGCTTTAGTTCAAAATTCTGAAAGACTCTGATTGGCAGAGGTTTCAGTTGTGTAGACTTATTCAAATGTCCATTGTTGGCTCACTAGTAATGCTAACCTATACATCATTGACAAGATTTGGGAAAGATTCTTGAAAGATTGTCTTTTGACTAATGCAGCCCATTCAAGCTTTACTCAAAACTACAATCTTTCAAGAATCTTTCCCTAATGTTGTCAAAGTGTTTTGGTGTAAAGATGGCTTTAGGTGGACACATAGTAGGACCTTTACTTCTGGAGACGGATATTTCTACCTCTGCTCTGAATTACCTCACCCAGCTTCATCGCTTCCATGCGCTCCTGGCTTTACCCCAGAACAGTTCTGCCTGTTCTGTTTTACATGTAATATTTTCATATTTTATTTAAATGTTTATAATATTATTATAATATTTATATTGTCGTATCCACTGCAGGATGCGGCGTCTCTTGAGGAGGCCGCTGTACACCCCGGACTTCTGCGGTGTGGACACAGAAGCACTCGCCATGAGCATGGAGAACAAGATGGAGGACTTTCTGGTGTCCCTGCGGCAACACGGCAGTAACTTCATCGACACCGTCTGTGAGTATATATTTGCCTATTGGTTGTTGTGTTGTCGTACTGTATTAGGAGGTAAACAAATTGGCACAAGTTTATAAACGTAAGCCCTTCCCCCACTATGCTGTTTGTTGGAGGTTGTTTGTTGGAGGATTGTTTCCTTACAAAATTTTCTGAGGAGAAATGTCTGAGGCCTTTTGAATTATTGGCTTTTCTTGTAATTGTTGAGATTTATGGGAGTACAAATAGGTATTTTTGTATTATCTTTTATAAAGAGACTGGAACAATGTTGCAACCGCATGTGATTGATTGTTATGCTAAAGAATAAGCTGTGAAATAAATAAATAAAAACATACAGTATATGTTATGATTGGAAATATTAGGCAGGGACATTCATGCTTTTATTTGTGGTTTACTGTAATGGAATCTTCATTGGCTTTCGTATGCACTGAGATTTCTTACAAAAAATAAATGAACTGACCAGTCCCTTCACTGGCTCCCAGTGACTTACAGATTTGTTTTTAAGTTATTGCTACTTGTTCATAAATCACTAAATGGGTTAGGATCAAAGTACCTATCAGACATGTTCCAACAATACATACTTTTCAGACCTCTCAGATCACTGGAGAAACATTTGCTGATACAACCCATTGTAAGAACCCAACACTGTAAAGCTTTAGCTGCTATGCACTGCAGCTCTGGAACCAACCTCCACATGACCTGAAGAATGTTCAATGTTTTAAATCAAGATTTAAACCAAAATTATTTTCAGTTGCTCTCCTAATCTGACCTTTAGGGTTTTATGACTGTTCTGTATTTGTAATTCTTTTTTTTCCCCCCTTTTGCCCCTTAAGCTTTTTGTTTTTATTTTATGTCCTATTCTCTGTTTTGTGTCTGTAAAGGACATTGAATTGCCTTGGTGTATGAAATGTGCTATGCAGTATACTGTAGTATAGTATATAAAATTGCCCTGCCTTGTCTTGAATTTGTGATTTTCCCCAGGTACAATGCATGAAGAGGAACAGGGGGAAGACTACCACAGTGAGAATGACAATGAAGACGAAGACAGTGAGGATGATCATGAAGAGCAGAACATCAGCGATGAGGAAGATGATGAGTCCAGTACAGAGGAAGAGGAGGAGGAGGAAGATGATGGAAACCACAGTGGATCAATTGATGGCTCCTACAGCCCAGAGGAAGAGGAAGAAGAAGAGGAGGAGGATAACGTCGATGAGGAAGAGGCAGGTGACGATTCTTCATCTGATTAACCTGGCCATATGTGTAAACCTATCTTCATGTCTGTTTACATACAGAACATGTGATTACTATGATACACAATTGATGGCCATATTCTGTGTATTGAAGGGGAAAATTAGCATTTAACAGGGTTCCTAAGTTTACTTTGAAATCTGTTTAAAACGTTCATTGGTTAATGATTGTTAGGTATTGATCCATAAGAAATGTATCAGTAAATGTATGTTAAATGAGACTAATGAAGTTGCAGACTATTGGCCATGTTATTCATATGCATAATATGCATTTTGCTCATTTCATATATTTGTCTTAAGGCTAAAAGTGGTAAACATTGAATTTTTTTTTTTTTTTTTGATAAATATTGCAATACCGCATTTTTGAAAATCTGGGGATAATTTTTTATATTAATCTTTTACAATTATATTTTTTGTGATTGCTGCTCTATTGTTCTATTATCTATTGTAATATGATGGCACTTTTGTTAAAACACAGTAATAAAGCATATATTGTTTATTAGTTTGAATTTGTGTTCATGGATACAGTGATGTAGTGTGTATTTGCAGGTGGTGACCTACAGTAGTCTCATTCATCACTCTATGCTAAAAAAAGAAAAATCTTGAACACAAGGATTTTTCTGTACCTTCCTGGTAAAAAAACTGGGGGGGGGGAATACTGCAATGACCAGCAGCAACTACACAATCTAGCATGGTCACACATTAGTATTCATAGTTAAAAAAATAAGTTCCATTATCTATTATTCTGTTATGTATCCCATGGAATATTTTGTAGTCAATTGTGTTGATTTGTGTGATTTGATTTGCCTTTATTTTATTTTTATTTTTTTATCACCCATTCAAATACATTTACATATTTTTCAACAGATGTGCAAGTAAGTAAAAAAAACTGCAGAGAAGCAGTCTTACACTCAATGATAATCATTGTGCATTGAGAAGGCTTACTGTGTTTCTATCAGTCCTGGTTAAGTTAGTTAGGCATCTTCTAGTACAGACACTTCAAAAGTCATTTCAAAAGCACAACCTGCTTATCTCCAGTTGATTAACCTGTCCAGCAGAGTAACTCAAGACTGGTAATGTCTAACCTGTTAGCAATAGTCCATGCAATAGTCACTCACGATTCTGAACCAAGTAGGCGGAATATTTCTTGAGCCTTAGCCCCCTTCCTTTCCGAGAATCTGCAGCAGAGACACGTTTGTCTTGGTGTCAGTGGATCAAACTAGATTTTGTTCAAATCTACACACCTATGGCTACTGAAAAATGTAAGATTAATTTATCAAATGTTATTTTGAAGTATTAAAAAACATTGTTGTTTCAGAATTTTCAAACAAAATGGTTGGTAATTAGTCTTGGTGTCAGTGGATCACCCCTCTCCATTTCCAACTAGCATTACTGTGCTCTCATTTTGAGAAATGAGATTGTAACTGCAAATATACAGCATGTAATGTGATGCTGAGTTTGCAGGGATATTTGTCTTGTCAGCTCTTTTTTCACGTGGTAAATGAAACGAAACCTGAAGAAAAAATACAGACGACATGACCTTGGTGTGTCCTAAATGGGCATGCATGCAGTAAACAACTTTTAGAACTAGTGTTAGAGTTAGTAAAATAAGTAAAGTATAGAGTAAGACTAGGAATCCCATCTTAAAAAGCATCTTTATTCTCACATTAACAGTGAGTAATCATCATTTTATAGCTTGAACAATGTTGTCAGATGACCACAGTTTAAAATATTGTGAATATGAAATGTTTCGTTTAAAGATCTCTTCCATTTCATGATCTTTTGTTCTCTAGATCATGTTTTACAGGGTTTTTCAGACTTTCAACAAGGTGAGGATCCACCTCCTTGAGGATGTCATAGAATGTCTGTTGAGCAGTAATCCCTTTTTTCCACAGCATCCTGAGTAAAGTGCGATTCTTTTCATATTCTGTGCGTCTACTATCAATGTCTTGCCTCTCTTCATCATGCAGAACTCTTGTTTTCTCCAGTTTGCTGAGAATGGGCCCCAGGATAGGCAGTCGATGCTCCAGAGCTTCCTTGTGATGCCGAAAAAACTCAGTACAGTGGACTATGGGAAGGACAAAAAAACTTTGATCTGGTAAGACGTTGCTCAAAACAAAGCAAATGCAAAGCCCTTTACTTACTGTACATACTGGTGCATACATAAACATACATGATTATGTATACATCTTTACATTTTCCGATTGCACTGTATGATGTTTAGATGCAAAAACCCTCTAAACATCACCTCCGTCAAAACTAATAAATATAAGTGTATATATACTCTTTTGATCCCGTGATGGGAATTTGGTCTTATCCCAATCCGTGAATTAGTGAAACACACTCAATCAATCAATCAATCAGATTTATTTATATAGCACGTTTAAACATGAATACACAGTGAGGTGAAGCACACACTAATCCCGGCGCAGTGAGCTGCATGCAACAACAGCGGCGCTCGGGGAGCAGTGAGGGGTCAGGCTCAAGGGCACTTCAGCCGTGCCTACTGGTCGGGGTTCAAACCGGCAACCTTCTGGTAACAAGTCCAAAGTGCTAACCAGTAGGCCACGGCTGTCACCCCTATGGTGGTGAGTGAAAGCTCTCAACACATACAGTACTATTGCATATAATATCTGAAACCTCAGCAAATGAACTGAATAGTGAAATAGGTGAACACGGCTATTGTGCTGATAAGGTGAATTCATAATGTAGAAAACCAGAATAATACTCACGTTTCCCGATTGCCTCTATTCTTGCATCTACCTCATCTTTGTCTATTGGGGAGAGATTTTGTTGTTAAACTTAAATCACAAAAAAATACATCAATTTCAACTTGTTTTCAATGAGATGTCATTTAACTTACGTTTTTCCAGTGGTTCACGGTAACAACACAGCACATAGCAGATGTTGTTAGATATTTCAATCAAACCTTCAGAGATGTAATGCAACATTAATGCAAAGTCCTCAAAATAAGAAAACGTTTCGCTGATTTGTTATCATTTTCCCAAAATATATCTACCTAAAGCAATTCCAACTAAACATGTTATTGTAAATGCATGGCTCATCTTATTAAAAGGTATTTACAACATTATGGAGTTATTACTGGCCATGACCCTCAGATAGGCATAATAAACAAATAAAACATTTCAGAAATTAAACAAAATAGTAAAGTTACCCA
Organism: Alosa alosa; assembly: GCF_017589495.1. Lineage (NCBI taxonomy): Eukaryota > Metazoa > Chordata > Actinopteri > Clupeiformes > Clupeidae > Alosa > Alosa alosa. The sequence goes on from NC_063212.1 coordinate 16,212,749, forward strand.
GTTCCTGAACTGGATCTGGCCTGATTTTCTTCAGCAACTTCTTTATCAGTTTCAATCCAGATTCCAATGTGTGGCCCAGGTTTCTCCAGGTATCATGGTTTTCAGTTTGATCAGTGAAGGTGTCTTTCATGTCTTCTCCCAGTTCCGACAGGTGTGCAATCACCGCTCGTATGTCCTTCACAGTCTCATTACTGAACAGGCACAGTCACAAAGTCATTATTCATGTGGTTAAGGTTGTGACACATTATAATTATATCAAATAATTGTCCAGTTATTTTTTTGGAATGTAGTTTCTATCAATATGAGTCATGTTTAGACTACTGGAGATAGCTCTAGATGATCAAACATCACCTCCCATCCTCCAGGTTACTGGTGAAATGGTCAAGGTCTTTGAGTCCATCTGTATATTTCTGCAGGAGAACAGTCAGCGTTTCAGCATTGTACTCCTTTTTGCCCCCTAAAAGAGATAGAGATCTTTATTAGATAATGATGGATGTCAGTGGAAGCAATAAGAAGGGAATACAACAACTGGTCTTATTCTGTCCTCTGATTATGATTGTTGCCTGCGATTTTCTGTAAGATTTGGCCACTGCCTGGTGTAGTTCATACCTTAGGCTCATACTGCTGTTATGCCGACAGACAGACCGGCAGACCGGCAGACCGACTGACCGACCTCCTTCCTTCCTTCCTTCCTTCCTTGACATTATAAGCAAACATTCCCTAGACTTTTACCATATACCATAACTCAATCGTTAACCCCCAAGTCTCTCCAGAGGTCGAGTCAGATTTATTTTTTGGATTTTTTTTCGCATGAGCAATTTTTCGTCAAGGATTCCCGGGACACTGAAAGACTGGGGTGCACGAAACTTGGTGGGCATGTAGCCCCACAAGAATAGCATGGAACCATTGTTTTTCGTTTTGATCTGTCGCCCCCGCTGGACTGGACCCCCCGAAAGAAGGGTAGGGCGGACACAGTTTTCTGTGAATATCTCAAGAACCGTAGGGTTTAGGAGGACCACCTTTTTTTTGGGCCATTGGGCCATGGGCCTTAAGGGGCCATGTCAACCCATTCCATAACCTCATTCTCATTTCATGTATAGTGCCACCTAGTTAAAAATGAAAAAGTAAAAAATTAGGTGTTGTAAGTAAGGGATAATGCCCGACGAGGTGTCCATTATCAGAAATAAATGGACGACGCGGAGGTGTCGGACGGTTGCTTCCGTGAAGTCCATTTATTACTGATAATGGACGCATCGAAGGGCATTATCCCGTTTATACCATGGTCACTTACGAAATAAATAAATATTAAATCAATTATTAATACTAAATGAGTTTTAGAGCTAAAATCGCTAGTTTTTTCAGCTATTTACAGTTGATTCCATTGTTACGAAGCCTGCCTCCAGGCTCAACCGTCGTCCTACTATCGTTGTTATAGTTACCATTCATAAGCATTGATATGGAACGGCGATTAAACATTTTTTACCACATCTACTTCATAGGTGTAGTATATCACTTTTTAAACGACACCCTTTTCAACCTAGACCATGGTATAATCGCAGGTATCTGTGACCTGACATGGTCAAAACCAAAGATTCTAGAACAGAGCTCTAGAATCTTTGGTCAAAACTGCACAAAATTGGAAGTGTAGGATCATTATGACACCCTCTGAATGCACGCCAAGTTTCGTGGACTTTCGTTAATGGGGGGGCCATACAATAAATTAGTTGATGTGTACATTTAGTGACTGTACACCAACAGAGTTTTCTGTGCATATCTTGAGAACCGTAGGGCCTAGAATGACCAATTGTTTGTGTATGTTTGCCTCCAGGAGCCATGTTAACCCATTCCATATGCCCACATGTGCATAAACAGATACACACCCACACACATACATTCACAGTAGACATACGTACGCACACATACACACACAGTAGACATGTACGCATGCATGCACATGCAGACACACAGGGGGCACACACAAGCATATGCACACACACACTACAGGGGCGGACTGGGACCAAAAATCAGCCCTGGCATATTTGGCCCAAGCGGCCCTCAAATCGGTTGGGCACACCTGATTAAATACAAAATCTTTGCATTACCCTTAAATATATATATTCTCTACTGCACTGAAAGTGATGTAGGCCTCATTGGCTATCACTCTGACTGATCAGAGGTAGCCATGGAGCACATGATCTCCATATTCAAGTAGGCTATACAAGCAATTATTAAAGAGTTTCTGCTTGAATTCAAAGTATCATTTCAAATTTCAATAGGCTACATTTAAACTATAAAATGCTCAACTGACAGCAGCACCAAACAGTTACTGAAGCCTATGTGTGAGGAGCTAAATTTCTTGATTGTCGTAGACATTAATCACTGTAGGACAACTGAAATAAACAGGGCTGTTGCTGGAAATATTTTATTCCTGTAGGCCATACTACCTACCTACATTGCTGGTACATTTTGGAACAGTATAGCTTAATTATCTTTAATGTCTTCCAGTAGCCTATCGTATAGGTCACTGTATATATAGCTTAGTTGGCTTGTGCATGAATATGACTTGATGTTTTGTAGCCTACATTTCCGTCAGTCTACAGTCTTTTAGCCCATCTTTACCATGATAATTACCCTTCCAAGATAGAACCCTTTCGACGCTCTACTTAGAGTGACCAACCACCACTCATGCCATAGATGTTGAATTTTGGGCGTCTGACGGAAACTGATCAATCTGACCAACAATTAATATCGATTTGACACTCTTTTGCTGTCCGGGTTTGCATATCGTTCATTTAGAACATTTAAGTTACGCTATTTGTTATTATAATCACAGCACGGCCTTACTATGTTGTCATTAACATATCGTTATACATTATCGCAATTAATAATCATCATAATCATCATCGTCAGCATGGCACTTAGCCTACCTGCTCCACCACTGAGTTCTTATCATGTAGCCTCAACTAGGCTCCACCACCTGCTTACTGTCCCTTTTCTCTGGATGCTTGCTTACATCCTCGTTTAAACTCAAAGAACTTCAACATGTTGCTGACATATGCTAGCCTACTTGCAATATTGCATTTTTTAAGCTTCTACATTGGTGTTACTTTTGCACTATTGTCACTACCGGCACCCGCCGCAATTTCATGTAAGCAACTTCGATTAACTTTTGATGCGCTCTAGTCCAAGAGCATTAGCTCAAAATTAAGTCAAACCCGGAAGGCCCGAACAAATTAGTAACAAGCTTAATTTTTCAGAATAGGTTCAGAATACCTTTAGGAATAACATAGCCTACTAAAAGTCCCCGTGAATCCCCCTTGTGCTTTCTGAGATATTCAAGATGGCGTCCAAAATTGCCGCTATTTGGAGATTTTTCCATATCTCAGGCTTAAAACATAATACAAATGCAATAAAAATGTTTAAAAATGTTTAAGTTTTCTCATACAAGGAATCAAAATTCACCATTGATACACTGCTAAAATTAAAGTTAACCAAGATTACAAGGTCATTAATGTGACACGAAATTCACATAGTGTACCCATTAAGCCCACCATTTAAACCCATTTATAACTTTGAAGTCATTTTTTAGAAAAAGAGGGGCCTGTCTAATGCTATTCATTATTTTGTCTCATCACACAATGTCTTTATTATATGTTAGTTTTTATTTGGCACCAATCACATTTGTCAATATTGAATAAGGCTCACTTACATCTGTGCAGTCTCAAGGAGGCTCAGATAAAGTAGCTTCAAAACTTTGCTGTTTTCGAACCCCTGAAGATAGAGCCTCTTTTCAATTATTTTCAGCCACTGACTTAGTATGTAGATCAGTGCTTGAATTACGTGGGAGCCAGAGGGAGCCGAGCTCCCATAGAGTGAGGACTGGCTCCCATGAAAGCAACAAAGTCAAAAATCTGAGGGGGTCTCTGATATCTGAAGGTGTCTGGCATTGTAATTTAATCTTAAACAACCGCTCATTATCTATCCCTGTGCGATCTCTTACCATTACAGACATTAAATTAAAATATAGGCTACTACGGGACGTAGACCTACCCTACGCTCTTGAACGCAGCATGATGACACTTCACCACCACACCACTAGACCAGGGGCGTCACTAGACCTTATTCACTGGGGCACGTGCCTTAGTAAGTCTCCAGTGCCCCAGTAAAATTCTAGCGCGGCTGTAGCTGGAAACGGCATTCATGAGCGCATCTCCGTGCCTGCTTTAATCATGGCTCGAGCCTGTCACTTACCAGCCAATAAAAAAAAAACAAGGAATAAAGAAAGGGGCCATAATAGCCAATCAGGAAATAGCACCTATGTACATGGGCGGATTATGAATTTTCGGGCCCCTGGGCCCAGATGTATTAAGGGCCCCCCACTAATTGCCGTATATGTGGGTGGGGGGTTTGGGGGTCCTCCCCCAGAAAATGTTTAAATTGTTTGATGTGATTTCCTGTATTCTGGTGCATTTTGGGGATGGACAATACTAAAGTCAATCAGATTCATAGCCTACATCCTGACTTGTTGATATTGAGGCAATGATTCCATGCAAAGGCTTGGGCTTCAGGGCCCCCTGACCCCTTGGGCCCCTGGGCCTGGGCCCTGTAGGCCCGTTCAGTAATCCATCCCTGCCTATGTAGCTGGCTAAGATTGAACGCAACAACCAATGAAAATCGTTCACATGATTCTTCCGAGTGTTTCGTTGTACTGCACACACATACACTGTGGAATCCACTGGAGCTCGTTACATCACTTTGAGCATAGAGTAAGTCGTCCCCTGTTTAATGTTACAACAAATTCACAACTTGTTTGACAGAAAAAATGACAAGTTGATCGCTGTTAGAGAGTGTTACCCACATAACTAGCATCTGTTTTTCAATGCTTAGCGTCATTGTAGCCTAAATTTAGCAACAGTTTACCAGCTTGTGCTCTCTCCCTCACACACACACTCACACCATGCGTAGGTTGCATGCACACATGCGGACAATTAATAAGGATTTATATGTATACTGTAGAGAGAGTCCTTTAAAAATAGCCTATACTGTTTGTGAAGCTGTCCTACTGTCCTACATAGCCTTCTGATAAACTATTCAGAGATGGACATCAGAAAATTCTTCCTGAACAGAGGCAGAGGGAGAGGAACAGTGAGGAGGATGAGGGAGGTATGATCATTTTGCCCACATTAATGGTAACATTAAGATTTATGCTGGTAATAGCCAGTGCTGTGATTTGATCAATGGTTTAATGGCAAACTTAAATAAGTTTGCTGCATTTGCCAATGTAGCCTATAATAATATACACAGAATCAGAGTAGCCATCTGTGTAGATTATTATAGGCTACATTTGCAAATTATCACCAAAAGTCAGTATGAAGGCTTTAGTAGGCTATTTAAGATACAAAGAACTGCAGTATTGCCAGGATGTCTATAGGAGGGAAGTATATCTTGGGATGGGAGGGAAGTATATCTCAATTCTGACTAAAAATAAGCTTCCCTTGTGTTAGTAGGAAAGCCTATTAAATTCATGCAGTGAGTATAGGCCTACTTATGCCTATGTGTTTGGATGTTGCTGGATAGTGGCTGCTACAATTGAGGGAGTGAGTGCTGGAGGAGAAGGAGAAGAGAGGGGAGAAAGAGCACAGGCTGGGCAGTCCAGTACCAGGCAGGAGGAGGAGGAGGAGGAGGAGGAGAGAGACAGGCAAGAAACGGATGAGGACATACTGGGGGCTAGACGTAAAACTATTCAGAGTATGGAGGAGGATGTCTGTGACCTAGGGGAGATATGTGATGGTCCAAATCAGGCTAGCCATTTATTTCATATTGCGCGCACAGTATTTTTTTATTTTTTTTTATTTTTATGTATTGGGTGTTGGGTGCCTGTGCCCCAGCAAAGCTCTAGGTCTAGAATCGCCCCTGCTAGACTATATAAGCAAACCGCACACGGTCGATTTGACAGCACTCGCAAGTCTGAAGAAGTTACCCTGCTTTGATGAGAATGTTTTGTGTATTTACATAGGCGTTCATTGGGCTATCCTACATGGGTTGATACGTGCGGAAAAGTCCTGTTTGCTGTTGAACTTGCGCCTTACCTCTTCTATGTTGATTAACAAAGCCATAAATTATGGCCCATAATGCATCTTACTTCAATGATTCTGTGAACTGATCTGTAGCTATCCTCTGTCATTCAGAGCTCCGGAAAGTTCCCAGATATTTTGAAACACCTGTTAGCAATCTCTGATGGCAGAATAGCCTATTCAATGGCTACCCGACAACATCTCAGTGCAAATTCCAAAATTGTTCGTCTATTTATTCCCACGGTTCAACACACGAGACGACTGAACGCCCAGGTGTTGCTACTATGTGCACATTAGCCTATAATACTAGAACATAGTTTGGCTGCAATGGCTTTATTATTTTCTGCCGGTTAGTGCATTTTCCCTGTGTATAAGTTATACTACATGCATTATTGTGTTTGACACTGAGGATAGCCTATCTGAGATGGTGGTCTGCTTCAAATGAGTTAGCCTACGTTGTGAAATTGAGAATGGCACTCAGAGTAAATCCTTTAGTCTATCTTTGTATAAATATGGAATATTACAATCAATAATATGTTGAAATTAATTAAAAGGAATCAATTTCTATGAAAAATCTCTGTCTATTGTGTGCGTGTGTCTAGGCCTATCGTGCGCATATAGGCTACTGCGCCACTCGCGCCTAGGCTATTTAATTGTATCGCCTTGTTAGGCGATGCGCGGGGTGTGCCAACTTTTTATGAGATAGAGAGACCCCCTTAAAGACAAAAAGATAATTCGGGCCCTGATGTAGATTCATATTATGTAAATTGGGAGATTATTGTTTATTGTTTTGTGTGTATAAACAGGTAGCCTAGTTCATTGTCATTTTTTACCATTTGGCTTTATGTAGAAAGAGGAGTTATGCTAGTTAGCGCAGTGAGCAAACCATCGTCAATAGTCAATACATGTAGCCCTACTGATAGATATGTAACGGGAGTATTTTGCTCTCCATAAATGTCCTCTGCGTTGTGTTGTTAAAAGAAAAGTTGAAATAATGCAACGTTCGAACAGGGTCTTACTGAATTTGTTTATTTTCGTACACAGGCTATCACATTCAGGTGCTCCTGTTGCGTGAAATCGACAAGCCTGCCTGGGGTAGTGGGACACTTAGTTAAAAGTTAATTTTCGCGGAGCATAGCCCCACGTCACACCTACACCACACCCCCTTACCACTAGATTCCCGTGGAAAAATGAAGAAAATTCAAAAACTCCAAAAAGAAAAGCAACTCATGTGGGGAAATTCAGGGAAACAACATTAACCCTGCTACAGATACACTGCTTAAGGATAAAAAATGTTGAGTATACAAACTATATGTTGTCTAAAGCTAACTTAAAATAAGAATCTCTTGTTAATTCAGAGAGTTTGGCAAAAGAGGAATAACTATGATGGCAAGTTTTAAAGCTTATTTAGGCTACAGGCATTTCTGTATACATTTGATCATGTTTATAAGAAGGTTTTTTAGAAGGTTCAAATATCTCATGTCGTGAGCGACTTGCGCGACAAAAATGACAGATTTATTATCAGCTGCATTTTAACAGTGATTTTACAGTGATTTTGCAACTTTGGTAGCTCTTGGTCTGAACGCATAGTTAGACAACAATCAGACAGCAATTTTCCCTCTATAACCTTTATAATGTAATAGCACATAATATTATATATAATAATGACTTCATATTATGCAGCACCAATGCCAGCTTTACTAGATGATGAGGGAGAAACTGAAGAATCAACACCAATTTCTGATGATGATGAGGATGTGATTTATTATTATGAAATGTCTCCATTCAAGAAACTAATGATGAATATCTCAGAGAGCACAAGGGGGATTCACGGGGACTTTTAGTATGTCATTCCTAAAGGTATTCTGAACATATCCTGAAAAATATGTTCAGGGGTGGGGCCTTGACGTGAGCTGTCATTGGATCAGTCGAGTGTCAATATGGAAATGCAACCAATGGGCCGCTGATTGTCCTTCCTTTGGGCCGATCGTTGGCCAAAATTATTTAATTATATACTATCGGCCCAAAAGGTGCGTCGGCCCACCGGGAAAATGCCCGGTATGCCAGATGGCCAGTCCACCCATGCACACACACACATAAACATAAACACGTAAACATGCACACAATTCAGGAATTTCTCAGAAATCTCAGGCAAGATGGGGGTGAGGTTGTATACAATGTATGGTAGGTTGTATAAAATGTATTTTACATGTGAAATCTATGAACTAATCATATTTTGTAATTGTTGTCTAGCAGATACCAGTGAGAATTGAGTGTACATAATGCAATTCAGTGAGACAGTTAGAATATATGCCTTTCACCTTTTGTTTTTAGCCAGCAACCAGATCAGCAGATACCCTGACTTTACTGAATTACTGAAGCTAAGCAGGCTTAGTTAGTACTTGGATAGACCTCCTTGGAAGAGTATGTTGGTGGAGTGTGAAGTGGTGTTGGTGGCTGGCCAGTAGGTGGCACTCTTCCCTGTGGCCAAAACCCACCAAACAATGTCATGTCTCGATGGCCGTGTATGTCCTGGCTAACATTCTCCTGAGCAACTGCTGGAGCACTTTGTAGTGCTAATGTATGATAGGACAAGTGACATCACAGAGGTGAATGAGGCCAGAAAATACCTGTTCACACAGAAATCTAGAGCTTTAGAGAACATCCCACCCACAAAGGCTGCGGGCCACTTATCAAGCCAGTGTCTGGTACCAAGCTTTAGTGCTTGATCCTGAGCTACCAAATTCTTCTGATTCGGGCTGGGTTACTGAATAAAAACAAGCATTACATTTTAACTGTCACAATAAAAAAGAGAAAGTTTGCGTGAAATATCACGTTTTGCCTTCTAATGTGTAGCTTTGTTGTCAATGGGCTTATTGCCAACGGGCTGTTAATAAGACTGGCAGTGTGTCTGACGTGTATGGCATTTCTCTGAAATCATCGGACTTGTTGCAAGAACTGTCAGTGACGTGACAAACATGTTTGTAGCTGACAGGAGACAACGACCATGCATGTAAGTTTGGGGGTGGAAGCCATAGCAGTAATGGAATAAAATAAAAATAAGCTGCCTGGTCCTGTCAATTGTGCCACAAGACAGGTAGGAAGATAAGTTTTGTTCAGTTTCTGCCACTTTGTTTATTGTTAAAACAGATATGCCAGCATGCCATGTATACATACATTTTGTGAGCCAATATAAACATCATTGCCTTGAACATTGAGCCATGTCATAAAAGAAAATCGTCTGTGAAAAATTAAAACATTTTACATCTTGAAACTTCAAATAAAATTGAACAAAAGCTGCCTGATCTTGAAACTTAAAATCTTAATGAAAACTAGAAGATAAACTTACTAGAAGCATGGTCTTCAGACATCCTAATCCAACAACGGATATCTTCACATTAAGTTCCAGAATAAATTAGATTTGCCGCCTGTAAGGCTCTCAAAATGACAAGACGAGGAACTATACAGCTTCAAGTAGACTTTTGACAAGGGAGTGGCCAAGATAAGACTGACCTATTGGAGTGCTGCTAAACAGTGGTTGAGAGAGAGCTAAAGTGGTCAGCATAAAGAAAAGATGCAGCTGACACCAATTGTAACACATATTGACCACACTGCCATACAGAATGGCAGTCCCGATGGGCCCCCATGTTCCTCAAAAAATAAAATATATTCCCTCTATATCAGGGCCCCTATAATCAGTAGTGGTTTTTTACAACCAGTCCGACACCCCTGCACACATGCGCACACATGCGCACACACACACACACACACACACACACACAGATTTGTACACATTTCACAATCTACAGTATGAGTGGAAAACAAGAATACATGAGTCATTAGATTAGCAATGGCAAATGGCATAATTTCAGTTTAGTCTCTTTTTTATTCATTTGATCACAAGTATGTTCAACATACAGACATTACATATCATGATTCTCTTTTGTAGCTGAAAAATAAATTCTTTACATGTCCAGTCTTGATAAAAAAAAAAGAAAAAAAGCTTAGTAAAATCTAAAAGCCTTAGCCTATTGTGGGATGTGTCTTGGTAATATGACTTGTACATGTGAAATCTCATGCAATACATTAAAATACAAAATACTCATTCAAAAGACATAGATTTAATTCATTAATTCTTCTGAGTCTCCAGTAGCCTGGCGGGCCATCCTATATCATTGAAATGTATAGTCTGGAATCGAACCATTTACCTCGCTTAATCCAAGGGGCGGGCAGAGAATTGTCTTTCAAACTGCCTAGGCATGCAATAGGCCAGCTTCACGACCATATCCGTGATCCGGTCGGCAAAGCGGCAAATACATCCTTCTTCGAAAGTAATGACGTGAAAGTGCATTGTGTTGCTCAACTTTCAAAGAAAAGCACAAGTCCAACTCCTCCAAAGTTGACGCCAACGCCGATTCAAACAACCGCTCTTCGTTCGCCATAGCCACCTTCCTTGTTGTTCACAGTCGCAGGACTGTCGTTATCCTGTTAAGCCGCCTTTAAGACTCTCTAACAAAAAATAGAGCTGTGATTGGATGAAGTCCACGGCGTCAGCCAATAGAAATCCCTATGGTTTGATACTAGACGTACAGGCTGAGCAAATTAATTTGCCGCCGCTAGGGTGCGTCTAGATTTCTAGGCTAAGTCTCCAGCAGATCCTGAAACAGGTGAGGGTCTGATGACTTAAGTGCATGATAAAAGCTTTTTTGGGCTTGTTTGCCTTTATTTTCCACCTTGGTAAGAAGAACTTGTTTCTTCTCAATTGGTGTAGGTTTGCTGTTGATTTCATCCCTTTCAATATCATCCAAAACCGTCTCCTTCTGTAGATAAATCAGAAGAGACGGCAAGTTCCCTATGCGAGTTTGTAGTGTGACCTTGTGTTTTCTAAAAAATGTTGTCTCTTCAGATTCTCTAGATGTTTCCTGCAAATCCACTGGAAGAGGGAAGTTTTACAATTTCAACATCACCGAAACCTCATTTTATTTGTAAAACTTACTTCCAATTCAACCATGCTTAGTTTAATTCACAATATTAAGTGGCACATGTTCTCGAGTATTAGTGTATATATGATAATGTAAATAATGAGAGTTTATATTATTCTACATTCTATGGACTCATTTTCTAACCTCCAATGATGACAGTACTCTCCCACACTTGATTGGTTCCTTCCTTGAGGATTAGTTTCACCTTTTGCCCTTTACTGCAAAGTACTGTAAACACTGAAGTAGTTTTCATCATCCACAACATACCTCTGAGGGCTCTGTTTAGACGACATAACAACAAATGTATGCTGATTTAGAAAACTCAGTTAGCAATGCAGTATGAGACACTCATGTTACTGTTTTTAAACACATCCTGAAATCTAACTATTATAAATTAGTCAAAACCTCTCAAAGCACTTATCGAGTTAACAAGGCCAGTTAGAGCCTACAGTATATCAGTTGACAAATTAAAAAAAAACTTTTGTCAAGACACGTTTGTGTCAATTCTGTTGACTCACATTAGGTGTCACTTCTAGTTCAGGCTGGCCAGTGCAAAGTTTGTAATATTTCTGTGTGTTGATAATACAGTAAGGGTTTCTCTCAATGAGGATGTCTCCTTCTCTCTTTTTCTTCACCTAAAGAAGCAATTAATACAAGAGCAAGTTACTGTAAACAGATAAAACTGGTGCATAAATATTACTGTTATGACAACAAAGCTAACAGTTAACAAACTATGTTCTCTTTCAGTTGAGTTCATGTGACATTAACCAATGGGAAGTTCATCCCCAATGAGGTCATCGATCTGAACCAATCTCCAATCACCCATCAAGGGGAATACTTTTTTGCATGCCTTACACTGTAAGACATAAGGTAGTGTCTACAAAATATGTGTTCTCTTTTTATTCTTCAGTGCCTTGAGCTATCGAATCAGCAAAAAATGAAAGCTTCCTCCAACCTGCTTGCAACTACAACCCTCACAACACACTGGACAAGAGTCCCTCCCAGAGCTTTGCAGCGGCAAACCACCCATCACACTTAATAAGCTTAACGAATAGCCTTTTGAAAGCTGGCAAACACATTAAATTCAACAAAGATGGCGTCGCATATGCTGTTACCATGTCCACTCTTCTCGTGACAGACTGTGGCGTGCATGCCCATGGGGAGGGTGAGCCGCAGACGTGTCATCCTCAGATGCCTCTCTCCACGGCTGGGGCGTCTAGCAGCCAGCAGTGTGTGGACGAGCACACATAAGCACCTCCACATCAAATGTACTGGAGCTATACACAGGGTGTGTTCGAAACGGGTAAAGTTGCTGCCTTTTAAGATATCTAACTGGGGAGCAAGGCAGCAAGTGCGGTTCGAAACCGAAAAAACTAATTTTGCTGCCTTTTAAGATATCTTAGAATTCCTAAATAACGGTCATTTTTGAAGGCAGCATCGATGCACACTTCATGCTCCCTCCTACCCATAATCCCTTGCGGCAACGTCTGAAACAGCTGTTAAAGGTAAACAAACATGGCGGATGACATCGGTAATGGCTGCTGAATCTGTTTAAAATGTCATTTGTGTGACCTTATTTTGCTTAGATTTGTAGATTACAGATTAGAAATGAACAATTTACTATCTGATTATGCCATTGTTGTAACCATTAATAGCGTCTGGTCTGATATATCTGCCGACCACAAAAAACTAATTTATTTAGGGTTGGGGTTAGCCTGCTATCGAACAGCGATGGCAGGAGCTGGATGATCCGGGAAGTCCTGAGGGAAAACACACACACAACACAATTGAAAGCAGTACAGTAATTTGGGAAGAGGGACGGAAGGCAGGTTTAACGGGTCAGGCCTTTCACAGCAAAAAAGAGTAACGTTTTCCAAAACAGGCAGGTAACCTGGTTGCAGACTGTGATCTCGACAAGTGTTAACCAAAGAGGCTTTCTAGGGAGTGCAGCTGGGTCATCAATTTTTAAAAGATGCATTTAATCCAAAGTCATGTCTAGTGAGACAGCTCTCTATGTAGGGAGGGAGGCAGTAGTTTCCCGTTTCGAACACACCCATTGTGTTCCTCACATTGTAACACTTTTATCACAAACTATCTGATCGTCATGTCCTTCTCCAGACTGACAACACCGTAACAGTGATATTGTCACAGCCAGGCCAGGTTCCCAAACGAGCAATCAGTCCAACTTAACCACACCAGCCCGTTCACTCTCCCCTGCTTATTAGTTACTCACCCCAACCAATCAGTCTCCACTGCTCATTCTCTTCCCTCCTGATTGGTGATCACTTTCACCTGCACTTCATTGAACCACAGACTACTTAATCTCCATTCACCCAGCACTCTGTCTCTGGCCTCATCATCGGATGCTACAGAACTCCAGGTCACTCTGTTCCTTGAAATCTGTTCTGAACTGCTATTGAAGCTGAATGTCCTGAGTTTGGCTTTTGGATCTCCTGTGTTCTCAGCGTGTGGTATGACACTTCTGAACTTTTGCCAGTAGGCCATGTTTTCGTGAAAACCCTGGATTTTGCCTGTGATGTTCTGATGCCTATGATGCCTGTAAATAAATCTCACTCTGCTTGACTTCTTGTCTTGTCTGTCTCTCTGGGTCCTGACCGATATCAACCGCTATGGTGGCCTTCGGTCACAGCATCTCACCCACCTAGCAAGGAAACTGCTCTTGTTGGCACACAAACATCTGCTTTCACTACATGCAATATATTTTTCCTGATGTCCAGAACAGGGATGCGTCCCCACTCTTCAGAGGCCGGCCGCAGCCCATAGAGTGGCACCTAAACCCAGTTGGGACTAACATTTGGAAACAATTCAATGCCATCCAGGTCGCATCACAGGGGATAGTCCACTGCAAGATGTGGTTTTCAATTCAGAACGACAACCCACCATTGGGAACAGAGGTGTTTGTACACACATTGCTGAAAGCATTTGCCCCTCCAGCACTCATCACGGCTCTCCTGGACAGAGTACAGATGAACAAGCACTCGATCATTCTGGTAGCCCTCCACTGGCCGAATCAGCCATGGATAGCAGACCTCACATCGATGTTGTGCGCACAACCATGGCTACTGCCAACACAAAGACCTCCAATGGTTAACATCTTGTGTTCTCCATCAAAGAACCAAGGTCATATACTGTACATAACCATACGATCCCCATAATTGTGTGACATACCTTCTCTAGTTCAGTATTCTTTGACAACAGCAAGACATGAAGTTCTGGAATAGAACTTTTTTGAAGAAACAGCAGCACCAGAGCTTCAATGTTCCTTCCCAATGTCCAAATGAGTCCAAACGGAGATAAACCAGTAATGTCCATGACAACATGGGATTCCGTTATCTCTTTGGGAGTAATTATCTCCAGACCATCAGTGATGTGTGCAACATGCAGATGCTCAAGCTTCCCTTCTGTGTAACAGAGTGAGAAAGAAATCACTATATCATTACCACAAAAATTAAATTGAGTGGTTTTAAAATACACCTATGGATTACCAGCCAGATAAAACATAAACAGTACTGTGTTTCTCACCTGAAACAATCTCACAGTGTGGAAAATGTATCTGTACCAGAGTCCCATGTAAGCAGTTGATGTTATAAAGTGGTCCTGCCGGTTCATAGTTAAGTTTTTCCAGCTTATCTCCCCATGGTACTGAGTGATACTCCAACTCACCCACTGTCTCCATTTTAAACATCAGGCCTGTTAGCTTGCACTTATGAAGGCCAGCTGACTGAAGCTTCAACCTATCGATAATGACATTAGTACAAGTAATGCAACTGCACCGATAAGGTGGATATTTGGAAATATTTAGTTGAAAATATTCAGCTTGTAGCTATGCAACAACACAGATATTGTCATGTATTCTTAGCATTTTTTATTAATTTCCAGGATTACTTCATTTATTCTTGCTAACAGAAGTAATTAATTAAATATTATCTAATGCATTCATTTGTATTCATGATTCATTCTTTTTAATAATTTGATAAGAAACATTTTTAAGAATGTGTATTTCAAATCTCCATTTTCCTCTTCCTGTAATAGTGGCTCAAAACATTCAGAGGATGTAGAGTGCTGAATTCAAAGGAAATTGCATTAAACCATGCACATAATTACCCTGGAAATCCAGAGTTGGAATTGTCTCTGCGAGACAGTGGAGACAATGGAATTGTCTCTGCCAGACAGTCTGGCAAAGAACAATGATGCACGTTACTTTTACCCCAACATTCCGGGGAACCAGCTAAACCAGAGAGGGTTAAAGCGGAGCTAGTAATCAAGGATCTTTGGCTAAACTGATGAAGACAGCGCTGAAACATTGGAGGACAGTACACATTGGTCGTAGTGTTATAAGATTGCGTTGAAGTCCGAAATCATTCAGAGTAAACATGGTTTAGTGTTATCCAATTGCGTGCAGTGAGATTTTTAAATGCATGCTTGTTGCCGCCCCTCGAGTTGGGCCATTACATTGCTCTTTGCCAGACCCTTAATCTTTCTAGATTATCAGGGTCTGGATTTTCCAGGCTAGCACATAATACCTTTAATACCGATACAAATAGACGTTTACATACATACTTTCTACAAACTGCACATCTGATCATAATCGTCAACAGGCGCGCCTGCAGGTGTACGCCCGACTGTGCGTACCATCAGGCTACTCAACAACAAGAGGAAATGTCCCCTGTGTGTGTGTGTATTCACACCAAATTGGCCTACCATGACTTCCCAACTCTGCACAGTATCCCATTCGGATAGATGACAGCAACTTGTAACCGATTAGCCTAATAGCCCAATTCTCAGTTGTGCAATAAAAGCGGTATCATCATAGTAGTATTGTCATATCATCGATAATCGTTCACATTTTACTATAGACTAATAACAACCACTGCCCCTCAGTTGGAGTTAGAAAGATAGATAGATAGATAGATAGATACTTTATTGATCCCCAGGGGAAATTCAAGAAAATTCAAGTTGCAGAGGAGTCTCATACAGGGAGACAGAACGCAAATGACTTATGAATATCACACTTTTTGAAAAGGGGAAAAAGATGAAGACAACGAGTAAAAGGCGAGGCTAGAGTTTCAGCATTAAACTGCATTAAGACGTCACGTATGCAGCCTCATTTTTGTCAGCAGAAGTTCGTATAAGCAAATGCGGTTTGGTAAACGGGGAGACAGAAGTGAAATAGGTTAACCTGGTCTGTTTGAACATTGCTGGTAATCTTAAGTGATAGCTATCATACAAACCTTGCGAAGGCTTGGTAGCTTACATGTTTCGGACATATCACGTTGCGCATGATATTAATTGAATCTCATGTCGCGCAATATGGCTAAATGTGGTTATCCAACAGATTCATAACTTCAGTAATTGTCATTAGACTTTATTACAGTAATGGTGAACAACCACTGCCTCTGGGAAATAAACGAACAGCAGATACATTGAAAGCACAATTTGAAGCCATCCCGAGTTGGAGTCTCCGATGCACAGGAGGACATTATGCTTAACTCAGGCACTTTACAGTAGGCTACAATCAATCAATCATACCAAACGAGAATAAAATGTTATTAGATTCGGCTACATTTCAAATCCATCCCTCCACACATGTTGCATTGATTGAGAATGAACATCTCAGAGTAGCCTGGGCGCTGGTGTTTTGCTCATCGGTTTTGACCCATGGGCAGAAAGCTTAAGGTTTTGCAACAGTGACGCTGCAAATAGCTGTAAGCTATTAGATGCGGGCTACTACCGCTATAATGGTTAACACCTCTCTCCGTTTTTTGCGAGGAGGTTTTTTTTGTTTCTTCGTGGATGATTTTGTTTATTAAAATATATTTTGAGCCCAAAGTGCAGGGGCCATTGGCCCCCTGGCCACTGTGCTTCCGGCGCCTATGCCATTAATGCCATGGCAGTAGGCTACAATTTTCTGTAAAGTTTGTAGACAAGTTCTCAAAATCAACTTAATGCAGAAATATGTACGTGCACACCTTATGTTTGAGCAGGAGAGAGAATACGCACGCACCACGCAACAATTACAGAATTTCTAGGCTAGGCTACTTGTTGTTCTCTTTTACTATCTAGTTGCTGGTCATCAGCACACCATGGTAAGCTAATTCACTAACTCAAGACTCATCAGGAATGATGGAGGCAGCAAAGCTAGAGGAGTTATTTCAGATGGGCAAGCCAGAAGAACAAAATTGGTGTGCTTGTCAAAACGTTTGGCTAGCATTACATCTGTTTAAAGCCATACGTGAACGGTATGCTAGATAAAAACCAAAGATATACTTTAGCCTTTATAGGGCTGTATAAAGTTGTCCAAATGAATAGGTTGTTGGTAGGCGTTGTTGTAAGATATTGCATGTGGTTGTTAGTACCATAGCATTAATTCCTGCAGGCGCCCCTGATCATCAGAACTGAGTAAAAGTAAACTCTTTATTTGAACATTTAATGTTTAATACACCATTTAATTATTGTTTATTTTTCTTAATTCAAATTCAAAATTAATATAGTAATGTATTTTGAAGATAGACTATTACCCCATGTCGGCATGGGTTGGAAAACAAGCACTGGGACCTGGAGTCAGATATAGAAATGAAATTACGATCAATAAAAACCCAATCCTGAGACAGAATTTGAATGGAGTATTTGAACATAATAACCTGACTCCCTGTCAGGTTGATCAAGATGTCCTAATGATTTGGAATACCATTGCACTTTATTCTTTCCTAAAGAAAAACAGTCAAAATAGTTATTCCTAGTGTGCTCACATTCTCTTGGAGGGTTGGGATTTCCAAGCTTTCATATGTTTTTAAGCCAATTAAAGGTGCCATGTGTAAGAATTGAGGTATTAGCATGCTAAATTACTAGCCACAGCCCGACAGGTGTCATAATACCAGTTTCTGCCATGGGAGGCGGTATGCGGGCAACATAACCGCCAGCCAAACTGCAATATACCTAATAACTCGCCGCGGCTTGTGGGCATTATTTGAACCAAAGAGTATACACCTGTCGGGCTGTGGCTAGTAATTTAGCATGCTAATTCAGGTTGATATCTCTGCAGCACTATACCTTGTCATTCTTTTAATTACATCATCATACATCGCCCTTATTTCTTCTCATTGTTTTGATGCGTGTAGCTCATTTTTTGGATATTTTTACCTCAATTCTTACACATGGCACCTTTAAGGGAATACCATGGACAACACAACAAAGATTAAAATATGCACAATAAAAACTGACTGTATTTGCTCCAGAGTATGTTATGAGGGTCTTCTAAGAGCAGAATATCGCTCCTACTTTCCAACTTTAGGAGACGTTCACATGGATTGTCCCACTCGACTTGCAAATGTTATCACTGTGGAATTTGTACTCACGGTTCTCTGACAAGAACTGGTCCAGTACACATTTTGCACAGCTATTACGGTAATTGATTGCTTTGTTTTGATCATGATTGATGCATTAACACTTTTCTCTTACATAAATCCAACTATACAGCGGGGAAAATAAGTATTGAACATGTCAACTGTTGGTTGCTTTTAATCTCATTGTACTGGCAGACTTCATAGAGTTGAAGGAATGATGAATGGAGCTATTTTTTTCTGAGAAAATCTTGCCATCTAACAGGATGATGAGAACGAAATGTGAGTAGAACTTCAAGCAGGACAATGATCCAAAGCATACAGTAAAGGAAAGTCTTGATTGGTTTCAGAGAAAGAAAATCAAGGCCCTGACTTAAATCCAATGGAACATTTGTGGAAGAAACTAAAGATCAGGAGTCACAAAAGGCCCCCCTAAAATGTTCAAGATTTAAAGACTAACTGTTTAGAAGAATGGGCCACATCTGACACTGTGCCTAATTAGTTTCGTCATACAGGAAATGTCTTGAAGCTGTCATTACAAACAAAGGCTTTTCCACAAAGTATTTAAGAAGTTCCAGTAGATGCAATCAATACTTATCCCTGTCTCATTTCACTTTATTATGGACTTTAATGTTTGGATTTTGTTATATGTGTAGATCTCCTGAGTTAATACTAATTGCTGGTGAAAATTGCATGTGAATAGTCTCATTGGAAATATATTTACTGAAAAAATGTTGATGCATTCAATACTTCTGTCCCCAGCTGTATACCCAGAGCCATATAGAATAAGCATTATTGAAACAGCCAATGTGGTTTCATACTGTTGTAAGAGAGATGGAAGATTTGATCACTCACACCTCTTGAGTTGTCTCCTTTCTTCTGCTGACAGCCTCACTAGGTGAGATTGGCTGAAAGCTTCTGCTAAAAAAATAATATATATACTTTAATATAATAATAATAATAATAATATATACTTTTTTTCTAAAGTTGGGTCTTTGTTCACATTTAATTCACAATTAATTTAGCACTTATTAACCCCCATGTGTTCCCTTAACTAAAGTTACCTCCTATTTACACTTTTTAAGTGTATTACAGCGCACACAAGAAGCAGACAGCCAAGTTAGCACAAATACAAAAATCGATTTTAGACCCAACTTTAGAATAGGGAACATATTCTGCATTACAAAGACTTAATTATGAGTTATTTGTGCACTATTAGCACGTGTGGTTTAGTGTCTAGTTCCATTTGAAAAGAGCATCTTTGATAAGTATTATTAGGAGTGAATAACTGTTCTTGTGGTACTACCACCTTACAAGCCCCACACTGAGCCATGCATATTTAGGTCATAATTCATATGCAACAACTTATTTAATAACTATGAATAAGGGGTAATTAGGAGCTTACATAGGGGAAATTCTTAATTAAGGGTCTAGTAAAGGTAGAATAAGGTCTTGCAGAATAAGGTATTAATTAGTGACTTACAGTATGGTGGTGAATGGTGAATATGTGTGTCTTAATATAAAGTGTTACCATATATATATATATATATATATAAACATTTCAGTCAGTAGTCATTCGGTCTTTGTTAATTTGTTAATGATTTGTTAATCATTTCATGATATGTCTTGCAGTGTTGTAATACTCGGACTCGAGTCTGAGTCATGAGCTAAATTTAGAGACTCATGACTTAATTTGGATTTAAGCACTGAATGACTCGAACTTGGACTCGGACTTGTACATTCAGGCCATGCAGACTCTGACTTTTTTTTGTGATGTCATTAGGCTATAATTGTAATATGTCATTATAATATTATTTTGTATATGGTAAGGGTACATGAATTATCATGAAGTCATGCATTAATTAATTCATGATTTATGTATTAAAATCATGAATCATGACCGCAGAGACACTGCACAAAATCGCCTCATTTTTAGCTGTCTGTTGCAAAATACTTCAACAGCGATCTTCTGCTTCTTCTGTGTATTCAATGAAATGCCAGTGGTTTGCTTGTAATTGGCAAGACCATAGACATAATCTACATAGACGCCGCATCGACCGCTGCTCCCTACTAGCGCTGACGAGATTTGGAGCCGCCATCTTGGACCGGTCATCCACTCCACTCAGTGTAATCTGTTTGGCCGGTGCAATGAGCTGTCAGCACACTTAATTAATCATATCTCACTGAATACCGAACAGATTTTCACACGTTTTTTTTTGCTGCAAAGGTCATACATGTAGCTATGATACAGGCCACATTGTTCGAAAATACAAAATACAACCAATAGTACGGTAATGTTAAATCTTACTTGTGAAAAGTAAATCCCCCCGAGTATGGTCCGCCGATTTGAGCAGGAACATGCTGCACAGTGCTGTCATCTTGTGTTTTCTGCTGCAACGCAATGAGGAGTATGACAGGTCCAAGATGGCGGCCGCATTTCTTGTTTCCAGCAGCCAATGCGGCGTCTATGTATATTATGTCTATGGGCAAGACGGTGTAAGGTGCATTATCGCCACCAACTGGGCTGGAGTGTCTATTATTCAAGCTCTCAACGGAAGAATGTACGGGTCTGAGGCGTTTGGACAAATACCTCCACAGTTTTACAACGCATGGTAAACACCTGTTGGAAAGAATCTTTTGCAGCGATTTTTGTGTGAGCATATCAGTGAACACCCCTGACCACTCGGTGAGTTTCACGTCTTTGTAAACGAAAGTTTAATGCATTTTAGGAAGGATTGTTCCAGTGCACCTATGCAGCGTTCTGGAGGAGGGGGGGCGCTACCACAGAAACCGAAAATTCTCAGGACAGCAGCATGTGTCCAAATTTCAATCTTAAACGTTCTATTTAATCTGAAAACAGGGCTTTAAGTGTAAAAACCGAACTTGTCCTTTAATATCTCATGAATCATCAGAAATTTACATGAGTTCATATTCTGTCATTTGTGACCTCATACATGAACAACACATCAACTAAAGCATTAAGTATGGTCGGTACATCATTACATGATCGGTACATGATTTATGATTTATTAAGAATGATCATGATTTCTTTTTCTGCCAAAAATGTGGTCATGTGCAGTTCTCTAAACACATGCACTTGTCAACACTTTAGTTGAGAGGCCACAAACATGATGAACTCATGAGCAATTAACCTTACATTCATGTTATCATGATGATCATGCTTAATAAATCATAAATCATAATGATGTACCCATCATACCTAATGCTTTAGTTGATGTGTTGTTCATGCATGAGATCATGAATGAGAGACTATGAACTCATGTCAATTCATGATGATTCATTAGAT
Organism: Alosa alosa; assembly: GCF_017589495.1. Taxonomy (NCBI): domain Eukaryota; kingdom Metazoa; phylum Chordata; class Actinopteri; order Clupeiformes; family Clupeidae; genus Alosa; species Alosa alosa. The sequence continues at coordinate 16,234,473 of NC_063212.1, forward strand.
ATAAAAATGAAGTAATACATAAATCAGGAATTAATTCATGCATGAATTCATGATTATTCATGTATCCTTACCGTAAAGTGTTACCAGATTTTAATATCTAAAATATTTTAAGTATTAATATTAGTGCAATGGAGTGTTACTGCTTCATGTTATACATCACACATCACGCCATGTTCCTACAATTTCGGACATTAAACTTTAACGGCGCCAAATGCCTGGAGACATGAATGCCCCGAAGGTTGGCAGTTTTGCATTTAACAGTGACGCATTATTAATAATAATGTGACGGGCTAATATCAGTTTTTTGCTGAAATGCAGAAGTTATAAGTGTCCATGTTTTGTGACCTTGTGCTGTCTGAGGAGGTCCAGCTGAACTGCGAGACATCCTTGAGGCTCTGTTTGTATTCCTGCAGAAGACTGATAAGATTTTCTGCACTGCAAGTCGCTTCACTCATGTCTTCAACTGCTACAATGAGAATATGACAGAGATATGAAAATGAGACAATATCAGTTACAGAGGTTACGTGGGGCATGTTGTCACACTTGTCAGTTTAACTGACAATAACTGTAAATGCCGATGTGTTTAACTGACAATGACTGACATGCTGACATGCAAATTAAAAATATCTTGTGCATGTGTTTTGTGTTTTGCATACAGTTAACTATTTCAGTGTAAAAGTGTAGGAAGTCAAATTTAAGTTTCACAGGGTATCGTATGGTCTGTTGTTAGTCCAGGCATGGTGTTGCATTCTGTTGCAGGTTCTGGGTAAGTTATCACAATTTTTATGAGGCAAATATTGATTTAGGAGTACTCCTAGTGATAAGATGAAATAAGGATGTTAGCACTTGTATTTTATGGACCAGGGACCTTGAACTGCCAGTGACCCTGGCTATAAATTACTTTGTTGTCCAAATATAGAAATATATGTGTTCTGAGCTGACTCTGTAGAGAAGGAAAATAGTTTTTTTTGTCCAAAACGGTGGTAAAATGAGAGAAGTCATTGTCAGTATCATTCTGGCTGCAACTCAATGTGCCACTAAGTAGTCTTCTTGGAGAGGAACAATCAATGTTTTATCACAATAACTCAATTTAATGTCTATCAAAAACTGAAACTGACAAAAAACAGATCCTGTTTAGACTGCATACGGTTGCTAATCCACTTACATGTAGGCTACAATCTTAAGTTTCTCTTGTACTGTTGTCGTTGCCTTGATGTGTGGGCATGAACTGTCTTTTATATTTTGATATTGTGTACTCCCCTATTGTTGTGTCTGTGCTTTCCTTCTCAGAGCAGCCACAAACAACATTCTCAAGCCCTCAAAACAGGGGCGGAGCTAAGTGGCGCCCAGGGGGGGCCACGGCCACCACTGGTCAAAGCTTGGCCACCCTGCTGGCCCCCCCAGCTCCATTCAGTGAAAAGTAAAAAAAAAAATTGCTGCCGTTTTCGACGGCACTTTGCCAACACTTTGCAAAGCAAGGACTGAACCTTTGACTGAACAATTACTGCACTCTATCTACGACTACGACCATTGGCCCAGTGAGGAAGTGTAGCCTACGGTTCTGATCAAATCGTGAGTAGGCCTAGTGCAACAGCAGCAGCGGGACAATTCAAGTCATCTGTTAAAAACACTTGACAGTAGAATACTACTTAACCTCAGTAACAACAGGTGAGTTGATGATGAGTTGCTTCTGGGCTATAAAAACAGACAACGTGACTGCAAAATAACATCATGTACAAAAAACCAACGCTGCACACCCATTACTCTCGTTTGAATTACAGTAGGCCGTACTCACGAACCCGTGATCGGATAGATGTGCCACGCATGTCAGATGAAAGAGGAGACACAGAGCTATAATTTGATACCACATACATCCTCCGGACCTAGGTTATAAAACAGACGAAATGACATAAAAATAATAACTCATATAGCTCAACTTACCCCACGTTTTTGTGTGTTGTGATGGCAAAGCATGTTCATAATCCAACGCTATCATGTGTTTCTCTATGGCAAAGCATGTTCATAATCAGGTTCTGAGATCCTAGCAAATTCCTGCATGGCATCCAATTCAAAACTCACATTGCATCCCAATTGATCTGACAAAGAAACACCTTTTTGCCTTCACTTTGTTCATGACAATGCAGTAAAAAGTTGTTCTAGAATCATCATGAGTGTACACACAGAACACACAAACTCAGGTTCAGTCAGGTCAGATCAGTTCGTGTCACAGAGCGCAGAAAGGTAATTTTTCATTACTAAATTAAAAAAATGGAATTTATTTCTGTAAGGCGCACACCACGTGTCTGTAAATTGCTCAGCCCCAAAGCCCCCCTCCACCATGATTCTTATATTGCCAGATTCAGGACAGTCTGCCCTACACATACATGAAAGTCATGTCCAGCTGACAGAGATACATTTCAAAATAAGAATGGTATAATACGCTTTTTGTTTGTTTTGTTTGTATTATTTAAAAATCAAAATCAAATCAATGGAAGTATTAATATGAATTGGTGGCAGATCTGGGTAGCCTAGACTGTTCTGAAAAAATATAGCATGTGTAAATGGCACTTACAATGGCCAGGATAAATGCTTATAACTAAAGGTAGTGAAAAAGCCCTTAAAACAGTCTAGGGTTCTAAGGGTTAATTTCTTAATTCAGAGCCATGTTACTTACAGCCAAGTACTTGGAGTGGATATCAGAAAGAAATATAGTTTGGCCATCAGTATAAGATTAAATATCTGCATACAATATTTGTAGTATTTATTATTGTTCTTTGAGTTAACATAATTTGAATAAGACTGATTAAGTAAGGTGCATTATCATAATGTACTTTTTATAGCATTGGCCTATTTATGGAAAATGTGTTGGAGTGGACAACAAACTGACCTGTGTATCAGTGTTGGCTTTACACAATTTATTGCCATTATTAAAATAGGCTATCCTAATCTTCAAAACTTTTTGAGTAGTTTTCAAATAGACGTTTTGATTCCCAAGTGCCACCACAATAAAAAGTCTGGACCCAGCTGGCCCCCCCTATAAAATAATCCTGGCTACGCCCCTGCCTCAAAAGATAGAAATGTGCCCTCAGTATAGTACTGTAGATGAACACAGAAATGTTGCTTGATTCAGCCCCAAATGCAAAACTGCTGTTTTAAAGAGCTGGAGAGGACACAGACTGACCGTGACACTTCCCGGCAAACAGGTTCAACTGCATCGGCAGCTCCTTATCCTTTCATGCAGGCGATGTAAAAGTGAAATTGCAAAGAAGAGAAAGATCTGAGGTTCAACAATTGCTGTATTATGGGCTTCCCAAAGTAACTACTGCAAGAAATAGTAAATGATTGTCTAAAACTGTTGTAGCATTGCAATCAGTTTTACCCCAGTGTAACCCCAAATAATTAATTTGACACTTCACTTTAACACTTTTGTCAATTCAACTCAAGTGCTATGTATAGTACGTTTATAATATATATATATATTATAGTATGTTTCTGCTGGCATAGGTTGTTTGTTTTATTTTGTTTTGTCATTGTTTGTTTTGTAAGACTAGCCTTTTGCATTCCTGAAACAGATGGTTGTAGAATGCCCTTTGAAAAAAAGTCTGAATAGTTTTTAGAATTTATTAACAAATATTAGTTCATATAAATCTGATGATATCCACCTGCCCAAATTGCCTATCGGGTCTAGCGCCACCAGCTGACCAAACAGGCATTGACAACACATTGGTTAATTGGTTGGAAACTTTCAAAAATATTGTATATTATTTTTATTATTATTCAGATGCCTAATTAATGTGTGTGGTATAGCACCACCAACTGGCAATAGAAGTATTTTTTCCATTTGTTTTGGATATTGATATTAGATCTTAATTCAGTTTAGGTGTCCTGACTTCACACATCTACACTGGAACACACACACACACACACACACACACACACACATGCACACACACACACGCACACACACATAGAATCTGACACACAAAAAATACATTGTAATTAACATGACCAGTCAAAAAACACACTATTCTCACTACACACAACACACACGCTCTCTCCCTCTGTGCCACACAACACACACGCCACACATGCTCAGGCCCTTCTTAGCCGCTTGAAGGGCCTGATAGGCCTTATAGGGCCTTATCATTTTCTATCTTTTGTGATCACGTAAACAATGTTCAAACCAAAACAATTGCACCATAGACTAAGCAATTGTAACTATATGAGTCCGTTGTTGTGCCTTTGCTCACCCCATGCCACTGTCTATGCAAGTAAGATGTACATGATCACATGGAACTATGGTATAGTCACACAAAGGTATACCCAGAAAGCACGCAGATGTTGCACAACCAAGTTTTGAATATTTGCTTCTTTGACCACAATGGACATATTTTCTAAACCAATGCACAGATTTATGTTTATATGATTATAGTTATGGTTATAATTTCCCAATAAACTCCCAATTGCATTAGACATAATGGCAAAATGGTATTAAAGGAGAATTTCGGTGTGATATTGACCTCCATGCATTTCCACAGAATTATTTTTGGAATCTGATCCCTTATCATACCTGTTCATTCGTACTTTAATAAATTCAAGATGGCGGCGAACGGTAAACTTCCTGAAGGTATCTGTATAAATTGTCTTGTAAATAAACTACCAGTGCTTTTTCAAACTTCTCAATGTCTCGTTTTAAGACACGTGGGGTACGTGAAGGCACTCCAGGGGGTACGTGAGATTTTAAAAGATACATATATTTAAAAAGTAGAATCCATGCAAAAATGCAACAACAAAAAAACACAATTATTTAATACATATTTCAGGAACATATAAGTTCTTAAAATGAATTTTATATTTCAGTATGCTATTCAATTTCATTATCCTAAAAACCCAGAGTCACCCCCATACCAGGATGGTTCGACCCAACCTGTCACATGCCACCCACCATAACCTGTCAATCACTGTCAAAACTCAAACGATGGAGTCGTGGTTGAAGTGTAGCGGTAATTCTTGTGCGCTGGTTAGGGTGTACTTGGCTGAAAAAAAATATTTCACAGGGGGTACATCACTGAAAAAAGGTTGAGAACCACTGCATTAGCGCATTCAAAGAATTTCGGCTCTGAGCCAATGTGGGAGGGTTGGGGCCTGATGAGAGCTGTTACAGCTGTTAGTGTACCATGAGGGATCGTCAGGTGTGCCATGGAAAACTATCCGATTTCACTTCATTGGTCCAAAAAGATAATCATCCTTCAAATAATTGTTTAATCTTTCACGAGTCAGGCCTGCACAGGGATTTGAAACCGGGTCTTTGGAATGAAAGGCGGAGATTAATCCCTTGTAACACCACCTGTTAAATGAAGGGACCAAAATGCAGATGAGTCAGATGCAGGGTTCTCTTTACAGAGTCACAAAAAACAGGCAGGCAGTTCTTGTAGATTGGAGCAAAGTATCACAGGCACAGGCAATGACCATCAAGTCAAAAAATAAGCAAAAGAAAAACACCTCAGAGAGAATTGGGTAACAAAAGTCGGACATCTAGTGGCAAAAAGTAGTAGCTGCAACCAAAAAGTCCCTGGGGCTTGACATAATCGTACTGCTCTCATTGAGCGTATAACTGTGCTGTTGATAATATGCTGTCAATGTAATGAAATCAGTCTTGAATGAAACTCCTGGTAAGTAGCACAACTAGTAAGCCTACCCCATTGTTGATTTACAGAGAAAAAATAGCTCAAACACAAGACAACACACAACTACAGGGCCACCTTTTAATTTATGTCATGAACATTAAATAGGACAACTGTAAGCAACTTAACCCATTGTTATTTTGTATTATATTCAAAACATTTCCTGACATAATTTTTCATGAGTTTATTTTACTGAAAGGGTCTTGCATGTGTCTGTTGGAGTTTTGAATATTATAATAACGTTTATGGTACATTTTATTTTTGCAACATTTGGGTTTGCCATGGGATTTTTTCAGTGTCAAAAATGAGCCATGGCACAGAAAAGGTTGAAAATACTGTTCTTAAGGACAAGGCTGCTATGTATTTTTCATTTTATACTTTATCCTTTTTGAGATATTAACAAAAAACAAGCTTTTCCCCCCTCAGAGACTTTGTATTGGGCTTTTTGTATTGGGCTTTAATTGGCTCATAAAGAAAACTAAGTTGCACCTGTTCCATCTGCCATCTGCTCAACTAGACCCCCTTTCTCTTTATGTCTCTCTCCATTCAAGAAGACTACAAGGCACCTTCCATCACACTTTCTCCCATCCACCCACTTCAAACTATTCATTCAACTATTAAACTATCTGTCTATAAACTTCCATTAAAATATCTACCTATACACACATCCATAAAACTATCTGTATATCATCATCCATTAAATGATCGGCATATCAACATCCATTAAACTATCTACCTATTAAAGGTTGTATCAGCGATTTCAGGCCCAAAAAAGGCCCAAACATAAATGATCACATTCATCTAATCTTTCCTAACGATCCGCTAGCTGTCTGCCCCATAAGCTAGCCGTCAAAAAAACGTGTCTCTGTAGGCAGCCTTGGCTCCGAGATCTGTACACAAAAACAATTGCTGCCATCAAGGGTTGGCAAAATAATGTGTTTCAACCAATAACCGACGAGATGCGAGAGTTTAAAGCAACCACTTTATATAGCATATTAACCACTATGATTACCCTAGCAACCAAAATAAACCTGGCAACAACTTAGCAACCACTACCACAATGTCACCTTCCAACCACTTTATTTAGCAATGCAACCGTCATATCTACCATAGCAACACCTTAGCAACCATCTCAATTACCCTAGCTACAACTTAGCAACCACCAACGTAATGTCAACTTAGCAACAAACATGATCTCTCTGGCAACCACCATAGCAACCGCTTTATTTAGCATAGCAACCAACATATCTACTCTAGAAACAACCTACCAGGCATCTAGATTACCCTAGCAACAACTTAACAACCATCACAATAATGTCTACCTAGCAACCATCATAGCAACCAACATGATAACCCTAACAACCACCATAGCAACCACTTATAATAACCCATTTATAATATTGCTACATGAGGACCATTTGGTGGGAGTTGGGTTATGTATTATTGTCACATGGAGATTATGGTCTCTTGTCTTGAATCCTCAGCAAGTGAAAGCCACACTGTAAATGGAGTTCAATGAAAAAGTTTAGTGCAATCTGTGTTGCCTCTTGGAAATGTGGTCTTGCTCAAATGTATATGCTTATTTCTATCTTGGTTATACAAAAATAAATAAAATGTAAATATACATACAAATCAAGGCATAGACTATGTATTTGCTGCAATTTTATTAGTTTGACAGCATAGTGGACCCTAAAGCAACGGTCTCAACTGTAATCTATGATAAATATACCATACACAGTAATTCATATACAGTAGTTCGATTACAGAATTCATATTAAACTTCTTAATAAAACCTAATGGCTAAACCTCAAAATCGACAGTGAAAATGCAATAATGTTCAATGTTTGTGTCTATGAAATATAATGTTAGTCTCTGTGACGGTTTGAAAATGACAAAGGTGTAAGATAGCTAAAGGACAGACAAAGATACAGAGAGATAAAGAAAGGCAGTGAGTGACTGTGAGAGAGAAAGAGAGGTAGGGAGTCAGCTACTGTAAGAGATACTGAAAAAGTGATTGAGACGTCGAGAAAAAAGAGGATGCAGACAGGAAGACAGAAAAATGGGAGGAAGTGATGACAGAGAGAAAGAGGCCAATTAAGGTGAGAGATTGTGTGTGTGTTTGTGTGTGTGTGTGTGTTTGTGTGTGTGTGTGTTCGTGTGTGTATGTGTGTGTGTGTGCGTCTGTATGTGTGTGTGCGTCTGTGTGTGTGTGTGCGTCTGTGTGTGTGTGTGTGCGTGCGTGTTTGTGTGTGTATGTGTATGTATAGAGTTTCTCAGTTCCCTGGTGGTGTTATGAGGTTGTACTCGGTCTGCAGCAGTAGCAGGCTGTTCTGACGGATCCTGCGCACCTGCACTAGCTCCCCCCCTCCCCCTCCTCCTCCTCCCCCTCCTCCTCTGCCGCCGTCGTACTCCTGTACGTGGATGACGTTGTGGTCGCCCTCCCATTGCCGGCTGCGCTCGCTCAGACGCAGCTCGTTGTGCTTGCGGCAGCACCGCCTGTGCAGGCACCGCAGCCCCAGCGTCAGCACCACGCCCAGGCCGGCCGAGCAGCCCAGCAGCATGCCCAGCTCCGGGGCCCTGTGCCTGGGCGTGGCGTCGCGCGGACGCCCCCCTTCCGCGGCCGGAGGTCTGGAGATCGCGGGAGGGGGCGGCGGAGCGGAGTGGTTGGGGTGACGGTAGGGGGGCAGAGGTGTGGGTTGGGGAGGGGTCAAGGGGTCAGGGAAGGAGACCCGAGGGGCAGGGGAGGGGTCCATGAGGGGGGAGATAGATGGAAGGAGAGGGGCGTGAGGCTGGGTGTTAGCAGCGGTGGGATATCTGACGTTGCGATGTGTGTTTTGAAGGAATGGCGGCGGGGTGTAAGGATGCTTGGTGTGTGTGCGCTCCGTTAGAGTGTATTCAGTGGTTTGCGAGCTTGTGTGTGACACTGAAAGGACATCTTGTGTTGTTATAAAGGAAGAGTAGTCATGTGTTCTGTGCATAGGTGTTGGTTCAGTTTGAGTAAGTGTTTTGTACACTTTACTAAAAAGCTGGATTGCATGTAAATTAACATTTGCTGTTGATCGCATGTTGCTGCTGCTTGCTGGCAAGCTGTGTGTTTCAATCAGCTGATGTGTGCTTGAGGTTGATACGTGAAGTGATTTATTGTGTGTGGTGTTGAGCTCTTGGGACATGGTGTGTGTGAAGAGGTCTGTATATGTGTCGTCCAGTGCGCTATATGTGGTCAGTGTAGTTGGTGTGGTGTGTGCCTCAGTTGCTGGCAGGTCCGTCACTGTGGAACAGATTATAACAGATTATACTGTGGAACTATTATAAAACATCTGTTACACGCATGACAAAAACAAGTCTCTCACACGGTCTCCCCTCACTCACAAACTCTCTTATCTCTCACTTTCTCTCATACTGTACAAACACAAACACACACACACACCCTCTTCTCTTTCACTCTCCCTTTTTCTGTCTCTATCTCACACACATACACACTCACACACACACACACACACACACTCTCACACTCTCATACCAGTTCAGACTTACTTAAGCTAAATGTGCTTAGGCTGGTAGTCCGGAGTTTGTTCTGGCTATTTCTGCTCACGCCTGGTGTGCTATTCATCATCCTCAGTAAGCTACGAGTCCCATCTTGCACCACAGCTGACTGGATTTGTGACCAATACACAAAGTAGGACTGAACCACTGTTATGCTGTAAAGCAAGCAGACAAGAGCAGAAAGGACATTTGTTTATACCATATAGAGTCACATAGTTTGTTTTTTTTCCGCATGTTTTGCATACAATATTATAATCTACATACACACACGTACATGCAAAGATTTCACACGTACATTTTACATAATTGCTGATAGCACAAAAAGACACACACTCACACACACAAAGTATGTGTGATGTATCATACATTGAACGCTGTCACACTCACACACACACATAGTATCATACTGTACACTCAACGCTGGCACACTCACACACACAGAGCATCATACTGTAAACTCAACGCTGGCTCCACACACTCACTAGAAGCGCACGTCTCCGCAGGGCTGGTCCGGGGCTCTCCAGGTGAAGGACATGTTCCTCTTGAGCTGCTTGTCGGCGTGAGTGAGCGTGTCCCCCTCCCGGAGGCAGCGCATGCGCTGGGTGCCCGGCGGCGGCCGCAGAAACTTGCCCACGACGGTGTCGTCCCGCAGGGCCCGAGCCTGCAGCATAAAGCCCATGAAGGGTCGTGCGCTGCGCAGAGACACTGATGACGCGAAGGATGGAGACAACAGGGACAAGGGACGTTAGTGTGTGTGTGTGTGTGTGTGTAAATGGGGGATATGTGTTGTGTAGATTTGTTTGTGTGAGTATATTTGCACGTGTTTTTTTATGTGAGAACGAGAGAGAGAGATGCATGCATTTGTGTGTGTGTGTGTGTGTGTGTGTGTGTGTGTGTACAGTATGTATGCATATGCCTTACAGTATGTACAGTGCTAAATATACTGTGAGTGTGTATCTAATTGTGTATACTGGAGTGTTTGCATGTAGTCAGCAGCCAGAGAAGCCTGGTGTCGTATGGCTACCTGTGAGGGTCTGTTGTGGTAAATATTCTGTCCGGCTGGGCTGCAGGGTGAAGGCCGGGTGTGTGTGAGTGTGGTGTGTGTGCTGAGCGCCGACGTGCCCCGGCTTCAGATCCCGACAGGACGAAGACGTGGCTCCGTGAGAGAAGCCTGCGGCACCACCAGAGAGCACACACACACACAGACACACACTCCACAACACACACTCACACCATGTCCTCCTAAAGGGTCGCAGGGTCATCATCTGCAACACAAACACAGATGTACTGATGATGTGATATGTACACGCCAATTCATCTGTGACATATATGCTACAAACATATGCACTCTCACACTCTCACACACACACACACACACACACACACACACACACACACACACACACACACACACACACACACACAGATAGAGAGTGAGAGAGATAGATTCTGTCATTCAGGGATTACAAAATATGCGTCTCTAAACACACACACAACACACACACAAACACACACACAAACACACACACAAACACACATACATACCAATACTACCAAATATTGAAAGAATTATATAACTTCATTGAGAAGACTTACAGAAAAATAAACATTATCTTGAAAGACAAGAGGTTATGTTTTGATTTGTAAATCTTACCTGTCCGATGTTAGAGGACACTAAACTGCTCTCTTTCCTCAACGTCCTTTTGCTAATGCCTGTCTTTTCCTCTTATCTCTCTTTTTCTCCCTCCTTTTTTCACATCACCCCACCCCTCAGATTCTCTCTTTCTCTGTCACACACCATTACCAAACGAGTTTACCCCTCCTTGGCTCATTATTTGTCCTCTGCATCCTCTGTTTCTCTTTTTTCCACCATGTTTTTTGTCCTCTTGTCTGTCTTTTGAAGTGTAACAGCTGCAGCTCCAGGAACTTCAAGGAAGTTACATCCTCTTCAGCTAATCCTACACACACACACACACACACACACACACACACACAAACACACACATACACACAGACAGACAAGCACATACACACACACATTCACATGCATACATTCACACATGTTACCCATATTTTTTATTTCATTCACAGACCTTTTTTAGACTTTTCTTGAAGATTTGTTGATTTTAGTGCAGTTCTTGGGCTTTATACACAACGTCTGCTCCTCTGTCTTTCTAATGTGTCATTTGTATTATATATCATGTGTATTTGTCTGTAAAGTATTTTCATTGCTTTCTGTGTTGCACACATATGTATGTGCCCAGGTGCCTGTGTGTGTTTTGGTCTATGTCAATCCTTTTGGGCCATTACTGAACAAGACACACACACACACACACACACACACGCACACACCTGCTACTCCCACAGGCTTACCGGACCATTGGTACCCAAATAACCTTTTCAGTCTTCTGAAGTCTTGTTGTTCATCACAAATGCCGGGTCGAGCGTCTTAGAAAGCAGAGAAGACGTGCCACTGCAGGTAAGGCAGTCTTTACGATGTCCAATCCAGTGATAGCATTATTAATGCAATGATGATAGCCTACAGATCTACAGATCAGATATATTTTTCTACAGAGTATTGATATACAGGATGTTTTATATTTTGCTGATATACAATGTATATTTGTAAATATTTATTCACTATTGGGATGGTGGACGATGTATGTATCAATGTATCGTGAACCCCGGTACATGCGTGTCAGGTGAGCTATGACCTATTTAAAATGGTGATGGTCTTTTGTCTGTACAAGTCTGATGAAGAGCCGAAGGGCTCGAAACGTCATGTGTGTTGGGGATTGAAGTCAAATAAAATTAAAAAACGGAGAGCAAGTGTGCAGGCCTTCTCTGTTACGTTGGATGATGATAGCCTATTCACATTATCTTGATTCATTTCATAATTAAGTATGTGTGTATTGTCAAGTGCAGGGGTGTTATGCAAGAAACAATTTCGGGAGGGCTAAATTAGAATGGAAGGTGATACTAAAGCAAAAAAGACAAAATAACACAATTATCATATGTGTCATGGTTAAAGACTTTGAGGCGATTGCTTTAGTGTGGGTGTCCACATGCCCACACAACCTCAGTGGGCCATTTTCCTTGACAGCGGCTGGTTATACAAAATTATCAGACGTCCAAACGTTGTGAAGGCTCATCAAGTGAATGGAGCATTCTAAGAGCCGTGTAATAATAACTATCAAAAATATACAGCGAGAAGGGCAGGGGCCGACTGACAATCTGTGTGTTCTGGAAAAGTCCAGAACGGCCGTCCATCCAATGGCCGTCGACTGCACTGATCTATAAAGAACTTCTTCTTTATAGATCAGTGGTCGACTGCCTCATCAGCCAAGTAGGGCTTTAGGAGAGCTGTAGCCTTTCTGGATTCTGCTATCAAGCATAGGCTACACTACTAGGTTTACATGTCTCACAATAGCCCCCTTTCAAATTAAAAGTCCCCATAAAGAATATAGCCCAACACGTAACCAGATAATGTACATGTTTTATTGCAGTGAGCTACCCCTGCCTTTCCTAAAGACTAGAGGTAAAACATAAGCCTGACAGTGTTGCTTTGTTTAGGCTATAAGATATTTCCCTAGCCTACTCTCAGTAAATGTCATGTTAAAGTGAATTTAACAGGTTTACCTTGATGTAGTAGCCTATATGATGAGATCAAACTCCAGACTTAAAATGAGTTGAATAGCCTGTAACAACCTGTGTAGGTTTGTATAGACTTTATTATGCTTTCAATCCATGTAATATATTCTAAGTCAATTTAGCCATTAGTTTCCACAAAACTCACCAGAAATCATCATTTAAGGGATTATTTTTCAAAATGTTCATCATGGGGGAGCATGCCCTGAACCCCCCTAGCATTTGGGATGCCCAAAAGTATTTTATGTTTTGGGGCCCAAATTCTACAGCAGCAAATTATTTGCATTTTTGTAAATTGTGACCACCTATTTTATTTTTGAATGGCAAAGTATGTGAGACAGCAAGGGACAAGAGTGTGTGTGTGTGTGTGTACTATGTATGGTAGTGGGCCTATTTGGAAGTCCAGGGCCTTTTTTTTAGTCCCAGTCCGTCCCTGGAGAAGGGCTGAGGCTCCAGGGGTGTCTTAACTCAGCTGTTCTTTGTTACTTTCTGTAGCTGATACAATATATATTTATGGTTTTAATTTTTTTTTTTTTTCAAAGTCTTATATATTTTAATGTTTAGAATTACCCCCATAGGGTTGCTTTCCTTGCTGCTGCTAAATACTGCAGAAGCAGGTGCTGACTCATTTTCACAAAATGTTTGAATGTTTTGTCGATGAGAACAAATGCAATGGGAATTCAAAAGTACCTATTAAAAATCATTAGGAGGCTCCATAGTTATCTGATGCCGGGATGTCTGTTTCTCTAAATAACAGGACTAACATGCTCAACGCCGCATTTTATATTATGAAAGGGTATATTATTGTATACCACAACACAGAGGAACATGACGAACCCAACAATAATTAAAAGTATTTTCTTTATGTTTCAGCTCCCCAATCCGTCAGTTCCTTGCACATATACCACCTCGTGCTTGAGCCCAAAACCTGGACTGAGGCCCAGCGCCACTGCAGAGAAAAGTACACGGACCTGGCCACCATCACTGACACAGAGGACGCCGCCGCTCTGAATAGCCTCAGTGCTGGTGATGGTGGTGCTGGGGACTATGAAAATGCCTGGATCGGGCTCCGAAGGGTCAGCGCTTTTAAGTGGCACTGGTCCTTTCTGGGCAGCACCGGAGCACACACAGCAGCGGAGCCGGAGACTAGCTACACCAACTGGGACAGTTACGACAAAGATTATATAGTTAACTTTATCAACCGTCTCTGGTTACGAGCCAGGGGCCATGTCCGCCAATGAGAGGTGCGTGGTGATGCGACGCACCTGCTGATGTGACCGGGGAGAAGTGGAATGACGCGCCATGTGGCTTTCAGCAGCCTTTCATCTGCTACAGTGGTAAGCAATGTGAAGTGTGTTTGTATGTGTCTGTCTGTGTGTGTGTGGATGTAGACTGTGGAGTCGGTGGGTATGGTGGTCTACAGAGTTAGCTAAACATGTAACTTATGTCATTAGCGTTGTGAGGAATAATTGGTTTAGGTAACTGAAACTAATAGCCTGATATGTCTTTGGCACAACATGGGTTCGCAATCAGAAATTCATGGTATACTACTTAACACAGTAATTTACTTAAATCAAGATTTGAAGTTCACTATCAATATTTTAAATATGACATAGAATAAATAAAATAAGTACTTTGCCTTGTTCTCTGATGTTAACATAGAAGGTATGGAACTTTGGTCTGTCAAAAAAGTATGCCAAGATGCTATCTCATAACCCCATTTGCAAGCCAATAATTTGGCTGAGGAATAAAATAGTGAGAAAGGAGAAATCTAGCGCCCTTCATGCTTATCTGGCACCTACAGGAATAATAAAGTCCGCTGTACGCTAATTGGCTGTCTTGCAAGGATGGTTTGCGTCACAGGATGGTTTGCGACACTTCTATGTCACCCTCTATTTTTGTTCCAATTGGCACATTTTTTAGTGGTAATTTTATTTAATTAATAAAGTCCAAGACTTTGAAGGCATTAGAAAGAGTCTGGTTCACAGCTTTGTGGCCATGCACCTTGCACCTTGTTCAATACAGCCAAGGTAAAAACAGTTTTCCATTCTATGTCTGCTTTGAGTGACCAACTCAGTTAACTCAGTTAAGGGCTTTGTTACTGTGTAAGTTGTATATGTATGAGATGTTTAAAACTTCCAGACCCTCCAACGTTATTACTGGCAGGTTCTGTGCTGACTTTTTCCTTTCCGGTCAGGGGGTTCTGGTGACCAGTATGTCCTAGTCACTGAAGCTAAAGTCTGGAGCGGCGTTTAGAAGCACTGCAGGGACCACTTCACAGACCTGGCCAGTGCGCGGAACCCAGAGGAGAACAGAAGAGTGGCAGAACGGGTCGCGGGTGGAACAGAACCCTGGACCGGAATGTTTCGAGACACCTGGGTGTGGTCTGACCTGAGTGGCAGCTCGTTTAGGCAATGGGTGACCGACGTGCCCGATTATGTGGGCGGGAGTGAGAGCTGTGTGGCCAATCCGCTTGTGGGAGAAAGGAAGTGGCAGGACAGGAACTGTGAGGAAAGGATGCCGTTCTTTTGCATGGGGGGTAAGATGTTTACAGATGCTTTATTATATATATAAAAAAAAATCTGTGTTTATGTGTGTTTGTGTATTTTTACATTTCAGCACCTAAATTAACAAGACTAGTGGTGAAAATAAAAATCCACTCAGTTTCTGGAAACATTGATACCATTTCCAAAGCCCATCTTCTCCAACAGGTGAGTAAAAAAATGCCACTCTGATAATTACCTAATTGATGATGATGATGATGATAATAATAATAATAATAATAATAATAATAATAATAATAATAATAATAATAATAAAAATACATACTCATATGTTTAATTTCAGCTCCATGCTGCTTTGGCTGAAAAGGGCATAACAGATTTCAAACTGTCCTGGAGGCCCCAACCTGATGGACAGATGTTCCACAGAGTTGGACAAAATGCAGACAGATGAGGAGGAAGGTGAGAGTGATAGAGATTAATTATTAAACTCTGCAGCGCTGATGGTCATGCTATTTAAGTGCTTAATGAGGGCACTGCTACCACAACTGAATATACTTCAGGGCCAAATTCAGGGCCAAATTCAGGGCCAAATGCCAATGCTTCAGTGTAGCAAATCATACAGTCATATTTCAAGACCTTGAGCATACCTAACATACCTTCTCAGAGACTGAACATATTGCATGGTTCTACCTGTAGAGGGCAAAGCCGCCCATATCTATCGATCTGCATAACAGGATTTCACTATTATATTAAGGACTTGTTGATGGACAAAAGTCTCTCCATAGCATGTCAAAATCAACCATGTTTCATTGTGTAGATAAAGAGTTGAGAGCTGCCAACAATTTTCAATGCTTACAGTGAAGGTCTGAAATTACTTGATATGTTGATATGTAAACGTGCTTGAATATGTGTGCAATGGCGGAGTGATAATCGGAAGAGTCGAGAGAATTCCCGCAGTGTGCTGGTTACTTTTGGGGCCTGGCTGATTATTGTAAGCATAAAAAAGCACATGACATTGCTGTCTGAATATTTTATTCGCTGTGCCCTCCGATAGCTTGCACTGTGCAATGGAAGCCCTTCACTTTCACTCGACACGGCCCTGGAAATGACATGATGACCTGACATGTAGGATCTTCCTCCTAGACACGCACTACCCATGTTACATGTGGACCCGCAAATGAATCAAGGCTCCTTGCCTCTCCCTTGCATCAAGTTAGCGAGTCTTTTTATTGTTGATGAGAAGATGGAACGGAACTATGCCTGAATCCCCGTCTCAATCTGTTAATGTCTATTTCGATCCAATTTGACCACAGTTTTATGTTTGCTATGTTGCCCACCCAATATTTCTACCAGCCAACCTTAATGTAATTTGCTAAAACCAACACCTACTGCTGTGATCACTATAACAAATAACGCAACATAAGTTTGCTAAATGAATGATTTTCTAACCCAGACAGCAAAGCTGTGTCAAATGAAATGATGTGCTCCATGGCCCCCTCTGATCACCAGTGAGTCAGATAGCTAGTAAGTGAGTATGTCTTAATTAAAAAATATGCTGAATTTTCCAGCCACCCCTGTGTTTGAGTGACAGGTTTCAAAAATTGTGTGACAAATCTACAATTTGGCGTGTAAGCAGTTGAAGAAGAAAAAACTGTAACTGGACATCTCCATTCAGACCTTTGGGAAATAATGCAGGGTCACTCAATACCTAATAAACTAATTAACTAATATATATATACTTTTGGAGTTTATTTTGAGAAAACAAACAAACCAGGACCATTTCAATAGCACAACACAACTGAAACAACAATTAGTTTAAACACTTCAACACAAAATATCACCAAAATGCTGTGGGTAGTGAATACTGTCAAACTGAATAAATGACTCTACCTACCCCTTTATATTCAGCTGATTATCAGTGCTAGAGGAAGCAGAATAGGCCGAGTATCGCCTAGTTATTGCCATGCATCCGTTTAGACAGGGTGCACTTTCGTGGGCTTCATTCTTCCTCATCCAAACATGCTGTTCTATAAGCAAGAACAAAACAGAATACCAGAATACTGAACCAAAACCGTATAAATGAGTGACACTAGGTTTGGCAGTTAATTCTATGGTTTTGATTCAGTATTCTGGTAAGTAGTGTCAATCAAATATTTGGAAATCCTTGGAGAAAACATAATATTGCCCATAGAAACCAATACAAATGTAAAGTGAGTAAACTTGAGTCTATTGTCCATTAGAAATGGACTGATATTTCTCAGGAATGCTAGCACAGCTGACGTCTGACTACCCATAACCTTAACACTGGATTTTAACAATGAAAAGTGTGCTTTTATCAGTGCAAAATACACTTTTTGTGAAGGTTACCAAGACTTTTGACCATGTCAGTTTGACAGTATTCATTTCCCACAGCATTTTGGTGATATTTTGTGTTGAATTTGGGGAAACCAATTGTTGTTTCAGTTGTGTTGAGCTACTGAAATGGTCCTGGTTTGTTTTCTTGAAAAAAAAAAAATGTATTTGTGTATTTGACTTAAAAAACAACATTTCTAAAGGGGTACCAATACCTTTGTCAGTGGTTGTATATAGATCTAAGATGTGTATTTACTACATATGGTCACTGGAGGGCAGTAGTGTTCCAGCTGGTTTATCATTGTTGATCATTGTTATCTCCTATTTAATGCGAGAAACGCGAGGAAATGCGAGGAAGACATGAAGGCAATAAAGACTATAGGAGATTATGGTCCTTTCCTTCTCCCACTACTGACCATTTATAAACTGTAGAGGGCACTAACATAGGCTGCACTCACTGTGATTAGGAAAATGGAGTGGTCCATTAAAAAGTTGACTCTTGTACTTTTTACTCAGTTCAGAGCTACAAACAACACACATTGCATTTCCCAAAATGCCACAGTAGTAGTCTTAACGTGTCGTCGCATATTCATTTGGTCTGAAATTTCAATCTTAAAAAATACAATATGCAAAGTTTTGAATGCATAAACACACACACACATAACAGAAACAGGAAGACATGACTCAGTTCATTAGGTTAGCAAATATATTTTAATATATAATATTTATATTCATTTTAGCACAATGACAAATGGCATCATTTCATTTTAGTCTCTTTTTTTATTCATGATATAAGCCACATCTGTAGGTATATTTAATATACAGATATTTAATACCGTGATTCTCTTCTGTTGCTGTCATTGTAAAATAAATTCTTTAAATTTTCTTCTGTATTGAAAAAAAGCCTAATAAAATCTAACAGCCTTTAGCCCATAGCGGGATGTCATTTTGGGTAGTGTTAATAGTGTACGGTATGATCAGGAAGATCACAGACATTGAAACAGTGTTTTCTATGCTTCCATGCAGTCTCCTGAAGTGGGAGGGAGGAGGCTTTTTGATTGGCTAACAGAGAATAACAAGCAGTTGAATGAAAAAGACGTTGACCAGTGAGAAGTGGGATGTAAAGATTTAGAACAAAAGGAAAGACAATATGGCCAAGATGGCAACTTCATTGAGGTTCAGTCCAGAACACCTACTGACTGCACACACCAAGCAAAACTACCTCCTTCTTCCATTTGAACAAAGTAACAATAATGATAATCCACTTCAATCATAGCAGTAAACATAGAAGTAAAATAAAAATGGATTAAAACATCAAACAAAAAAAATCAACAACAGCATAGTCCTGTCAGGTTTGCTGAGTTCACTTTTGAGGCATGATGCTAGTCTGAAATGATTCCATGGGCGAGCGAAACAGAGCAAAAAGGATCATTAAAAGAAGCGAACATGAATGAACAGGGAAAGAATAGAAAAGGCATCTGCTCCCACTATAGCCCCTAGTTATGGTTTTGTGTTAGAACTGCTCAAAACTGCTAGATAGCAAATCCTACTATACTGTAGCCTACTCTAACATTTGGAATTCACGCAGACACCTTTGCCACCCTGTACGCACACCAAGTGCATTCCTTTTCAGAATTGCGGTGGCAAAAAAAAAACAACAAAAAAAACAAACAAACAGGGATTTCCTCACTGTACTGCACATTCAACTCCACTTCACGGTAAACAAACCACAGCATCCCAAGGAAAAAGGAAAAGAAAAGAAAAACTACAACACCCAGCACCTCAGAAAAAGATATAGCACAATCACTATGCCACCATGGGGCCTACCGCAAATGAACTACACACCAATAGAACGCTACAGCTGTCTCGGCCCTTGTCCTACCTTGCTCAAGGAAAAACTGATTGTTCATCATAGTCTGTAATGGCATGCACACTTTTTGTCAGTCTATAGCGCATCTAGGCGATTTAGATTTCAAGTCTTGTCTTCCTCAGCAAATTGGCGAAAAAGAAATAGGGTTGGCACTTTGAAATGACAGCTTCCTTTTAGTGCATAATGTAAACATTAAACTTCTTACGGAATAAATACTCTTTTACTCTTTTTTCATTTAGTTTTCTATCTATAAGTCGCCATTAAAATGTAATGCGCTGTCACTTGTCTAGTCCATGTATTTATACCACTAAGATCAAAGCTTGTGCACAATGGTTGTAAAACTCTCTCTCTTTCTCTCTCTCTTTTGCTCTCTCTCTCCATCTTTCTTTCTCTTTATTCACCCAGCTATGTCATTCTTACATACCCACAACACCCACAAATCGACTCACACGTGTTAAAATGTCAATCGGTCACCCAAATTCACAGCTTCTCAGAGACCTGTCTGGACACATTCAAGACCCACCTGGTATTTCCCTCTGTGCTGTCACAGCAACACTCCACACACACACAGACACAGACACACACACACACACACACACAAAGGGTATACCTCATCCAAACCTGCAGCATCTGCTAGTTTTGGTATGCATTCGGAAGTGGGGCAAAATACAGTAAAGTGGTAATAATTGGTCTGTCTGATTCAATATTTGAACCAGTTTGTATTATGTTTACCTTATACTGATGACCTCATTCTCTCATTTTATATTTTTGATTATATTTTGTCTAAGGTCAACACTTTAAACTGAGTGTTTCCATGTTCTCCCACTATTATCCTCACAATCACCCTAGGGTCAAAGGTGAAAATGTCACATGTTGACCCCCCGAAGCCCAATTTTCACCACACTCTAAAGTCCATGGACAAGGCAGCAGCAAGCCACATGCACCTAACTACCATGATCTCAGAAGCTCATTCAAGCCAAGCTGCAGCAGACCTCTATTCCTGCAATATGTGTCAAGTCAGATGCAGGCATTTATAACATTGAGCATGAGTCTGCTAGTATGTACCCCTGGTATCTACTGTAAAAGGTCAGTCACTAGCTATTTGTAAATGAGCTGAATAAAACACAGATAAATGGTAAAACATAAAATGACAGCTGGTGTAAAATGGCAGAGTAAATGCGTTTTTTTTTTTTTTAAAGGTTTCTTGCTTTTATACCCAGTGGCTTCATAAGATCACATTGTCACGACTTAACAAAAGCATTCTATCAAAAAAAACAGTCACTAGAATCATATGCAAAGAACATAACACAAAACCAGCAAGCCGGGAGAGAGGATTTCTCAAGCAACACAAGGGTTACTGTATACTACGAATTACTTCAAATGAAACTAGTTCTGAACGAAAAAAGAGAAATGCGATAATAATGGATCTTAACTCATAAAGACATATACATTTCCCCCCAAGTCATCAATGAAACTGGTACCCCAAAACAAGAACCTCCACTGACAGAACAAAAACATATCTGTTGAAATAATAGCAATAATACCTTTTTTTTCACATTAGTAAATAAACATTTTTGTCCCACTAGTTGTATCCAGTTAGTAGACACATTTGAATACATAGAATAAAAACAATGAAAATACATGTGCATTAAATAAATTAATCAATAATAATAAAACACATTGATATAAATTCACAATATATTTACAACTCAATTTAAAGGAGACACATAAGTTAAAACCCCCCCAAAAATAACAAGCTGATCTGTGAATAGATCTAGGTCAGAAGTTTTATGAATCTGCCCCGGATCTTGCCTGGAAGTGGCTCGAAAGCGCCAGATTCCAGAGTCTAGCTGCTATTTGGGTATTTTATCTTCTGTGTATGGATGAATTATCTGGTAATGTCTTCATATGACTATTGTATAGTATGAGTTTTGGTTCAGTGTTTAATGGAAAAAATGTTTCAAGTTAAGCCTCTTTAGTCTCACCTAAAGAAGAGATATCTAAAGTTTTTTGTATGATTTTTTGCAGCATTATCTATGTCGATATGTACTTGATACACTGACATCCAGATTTTATCATTTGTGATGACGCATGTTAATGTGTACTAGACGTTTCACAAAATTGTTTATTTTTGTATATTTTTATAATGTATTTTTATTTTATTTGCCAGATGTACAATTCAACATTTTGTGGCATTTTGTTTTGACTTTTGCATGTTGCCTGATGGATTGTTCTACAGGCCTTTGTACACAGTGTAGATTCCCTGTCTCCTCACTGCATAGACTCTGGGTGGGACATGTGTGAGTCAGGGCTCAACGTTAACTTTAAAAAGTGGTTAAAAGTGGTTACCAGCTTGGCAACCAGGCATGAGGTTTTGGTTGCCAAAGCTAACCAAATCTGGTTGCCACTTGTAACAATTTGGTAGCCAAGGGCAAACAGGCAACCATAAATGGTGAGCCCTGGTGTGAGTTAGAGATGCCGATGCCGATGCAAAATCACGTGAGATGGTGGAAGGACTAGCTGGAACAGATTGGGGGCCACATCAACAAAAACCCCTTCCATGAACACCCAATGGTAAATTGTACTTCAGCCAGGGAAGCAAGAGACCCAAATCTGACATAGGTATGACACTGGTCAGGCTTTCCATGCCAAATTTAATCTGGACTGTACCAAGGTGAGTTGTAATTTGGGTTCTTGATGAAATCCACCATCGCAGTGATATTCTCACTTAAAGGAGAATTCCGGTGTGATATTGACCTAAAGTAATTTAGGTCCAAAAATAATTCCATGGAAATGCATGGATTCCAGTTGCTGCTACTGGAAGAAACTGGAATCCATGCATTTCCACTGAATTATTTTTGGAATCTGATCCCTTATCATACCTGTTCATTCTTACTGTAATTTCGACTTATCGTGACTAAGTTCAAGATGGCTGCAAACGCTAAACTTCGTGAAGATACTGTCTGCATAAATCGTCTTGTAAGTAAACTACCAGTGCTTTTTCAAAGTTCTCAATGTCTCGTTTTAAATGTCAGGGCCCTCGGAAGTCTACCAATGAAGTGTGGAGATGAGTGCAGGGGACAAGCCGAGATGGGCTATGAGACATACGTTCACACTCGGTATCATGTTTCAACACACTTTAGGTCAATATCACACTGGAATTCTCCTTTAACATGGCCAAAAGGTCTAAATCACCTGTTAAAAGGTTTCCACTCAACGAATAAAGTGAGAACTGACTGATGGCATGGATCTAACACCACTGTCCCCGACTGTTTAAGATCAAAAGCTTGACGTGGACTGAGCCCTTTTTGAGTCTGGCTTTTGTAAGCAACTTCATAAAAAATCACAAAAAGCACAGTGCTAACTTGCTGACAGCCCTATCAGAAAGAAACCTGTTAGTTTGGAGACTTCTGGGCACCTATCCAAAAAGTTACACACAATACACAAATACTGCAGCAAGACAATTCACCAGCAGGGGGCAGTGTGAACAACAGAGAAACATGCTAGTCGAGCCTCGCTGCAGATAGCTAGGTCCAACCCAGGAACGAAATTGACTGGATTTGAGAATAGCATAGTAGACTGCACATTTTGTAAAGGTCTGTTATTCTTGACAAAGCAGGCAGCATATATGCTATGCAGGTAACGGCAGCCATAGGAGCATTGCAGAAACACAAAACAATCTTCACCTTAATGGTATTTTTTCCAATAAATAAATAAAATGAATTATCTTTGAATACAATTGCTGTTCTTGCTTGTGATCTATAATAATGTGTATAAATATATTGAGTTTGTGACTAAGGTTTGTCTTACTGTATCTCTTTTAATGATCACTTATGACGAAAATGACAGTCACCTCCAAACAGAGTATTAACAGACTGGCATATAGCAGACACTTAGAGACACTTAGTCTCAAACTTACTTCACAGGCAATATTTGAATACACTTGGGGGACGAATGGAATAACCAACTGACTAAAACCCTCTGAACATCCAGAAAAGGATTCACCACATAAAACTTTAAATGGTAAGCTAACTTTCCACTTTAGGGCCAATCCCCTGAGGAATAAAACGCTAAAAACACCATGAACCTTGTAATACACAACACATACGTTGCCTGACATAAAAAAGCCTCATACAATTGAAACCACTGGTACTGACCCATAGGTCATAACAGTTGAACCCAAAGATCCCCTTATTCTCCTCTTCACTAAGCACACATCAACACTAGCTTCAACACTGCCATCTGTCAAAAAAAACCTGAGAGCTGTTAAAAACCAGAGGCAGCTTTTTTTGTTATGAGCAGTTCTTTGTGTTTCTGTCTTCAGCTCACTTGGCAGCTTTGGCCCTTACCCAAGTGTTGAGGAAAAGGTTACTGTGGGAACTGCTTCACTTAAACAGGGCCAAATCAAGTCCAATTTCCCCTCTGCTCTTTTAAGGTTTTTTTTTTTTTTTTTTTTTTTTTTTAGAGCACTGATTTTTTTTCTTTTTAAAATTGTCACTTAACATATTCTAACTGATGATTATAAAAGAGTACTCAATCTGAATCTATGAAAGCATGACTAAGGCTAACCAACCAAAATGCATAGGATGCAGGCCCACGTGATGCTAACACAGCAAGCGCTAAACTAACAAACAAATCACAGGACGTCTGACCTAAAGAGCGTCTTGGTCATTGGCACTGGACCATGAGTTAGGGTCAAGGTACAACAGAGGAAAAAAAGAAGAAAGGACGAGAGAGAGAAAGAGAAAGTTACACCATAGATGGGGAGATATTGGAGGGCCTCAAAATATTATTTTGACTGTTAAAGAGTGAGATTGTTTAGTTTTTTCTACTAAGGTGCCAAGAGTAAGGAATTTAATTGTGTCTTCTAGTGTTTTTTTTCCTAACAGTCTGCTCTCATCAGTATGGCACTATCGCAGAGGAGGGCAAGAAAATGTTTCCTCTTTACACACTCCAAGGCTCTCTCTCTCTCTCTCTCTCTCTCTCTCTCTCTCTCTCTCTCTCTCTCACACACACACACACACACACACACACACACACACACACACACACACACATACACACAGATTAGCATGGCAAAAGCAACAGTCTCTTTAGGCTGGGATATAAAACACAGTGTAAATTTTGTCTTCTATCAACAGTCTTACTGTGGCTTTTATGCATGAATGTATGGTGGCCTGTTGTATTGGGTACACTTGCAGGCCTTCTCTAGTTCATCTATTTATCATGCAGTCATTGGGCATACCTTACACTATCCAAGATACTGTATATCTCTGCAGGATATATTTGCAATTACTTCACTTGTTTTTTTACAGTAATATAATGTTATTTTGTATAATGCATCTGTCATGTGAACATTCATCTACAGTATGTATTATAAAGAATAAGTTACTTTTAATGCTTCCAAACTTTTAAATGATTATGTTATATCATTTGCATTCACCTGAAGCCTCCTAATATTTTTCTAGGAATTATTATTTTCATACATGATCTTGTGCCAAGTCTGTGGGGGCACCATAGAATTTCAAAAAATAAAAAATAAAAACAAAGTGGTCCTTCAGCGAAACAAAGGAATGGACTAAGCCACTGAGAATTGAATGATATTTGCCGACATTTGGTCACTTTTCATTGTTTTTTTTTTTTTTTTTTTTTTTTTTTTTTTTTTCTGAGGAAACTACTTTTTTTTCTCGCTGAGATCAGAGAGCAGAGAGCATCTGCAATGTGTGAGGAGCATTATGGGAGATGTAGTTTATGGGAGTAGAGGGATTTGTTTATGGTGGGATCATGAATGCTTCCCTTGACTTTCCATTATGGCCACTGGTCCTCTTAATTTTCAAACAAAAGGGGGATGTCACAAGTGAATATTCATTATTACCAATAACATCATAAAATTACAATTTTCTGGATATCATAGTGTATGAAAAAAAGAAAATAATACAATTTAAACAATAATTACGAAAAATAACAACAATACAAATAATAGTAAAAGGATAGAGAAACAACACAATAGATGCAAAAGAAAAGCTGTTCAGTGCCTTAAGCAAATTCAAAGCAAAAGGCAAATATAGGCGTTTCTGCTGTCATATAGAACCCTCTGTTTAGTTTTCTTCTTCGCATTTCTAGTTTTATCTTCTCACATTCGGTTGTTGGCTTTTATAAATTCCAGCATCTGATACTGGGTAATGTGTTGGAGACACAGGGGAATGAGGTGCCAGCAGAGGATGGCCGATGCTCTGTGTTTAACTAAACCATTGAAGCAGCCTGCAACGTAGCAGCTTGACCTCCCAGCATGCTTTGCTGTGTTGTCGATCTGACATCTCCTTAACGTTTTTCAGCAGAGGTGTGTCCACGTGTCCTGTGACATGGAAGCTGTGGATGTCTGTGCTGTTCTCATCAAAACTGCTGTGGCCACACACACACAGACACACACACACACACACACACACACACACACACACACACACACACACACACACACACACACACACACACACGGCTATACATGCACACTCATTCACAAATACTTTTCTTATCGATGAATGTCAAGTTGCATCCACACAACCTTGGCTTTGGGCTGTGGTTCCTCTCTTTCTTTCTGTCTCTCCCTCCCTTCATCTCTCTTTCTCCTATGTGCGTGCACTTCATTTCTTTCTTCCACATCAAGGGAAAAGATGAGTAATGTAATAAAGCGTTGTGGCAAACTGATTGGTTGACTGCTGCTTGTTTGTTGTGGCTGTTGTGGCAAACTGATTGGTTGACTGCTGCTTGTTTGTTGTGGCTGTTGTGGCAAACTGATTGGTTGACTGCTGCTTGTTTGTTGTGGCTGTTGTGGGGGGAGGGGGGTCTGTAAGATGGACATGGCATGGTCAGATGAATCAGATGAAAGGTGTGGGGGTGGGGGCTATAGATGATTGGGTGAAGTGGCGTGCCAAGGGTGAAGTTCAAAGGTCATGGCCTTTGACCTCATGCTTTCTTTGGGGGAGGGGCCAGCTTGATGATCTCATCCTCAGACGGCTGGCGGATGATATCTGGAATGGTGGAAAAGTGGGAAAAAGACAGTTAGACAAAAGGAAGGAAGGAATCATTCTATGTTTAGTCAGAGGCAAGCCATGTTTATTTAAATTGCACATATTAAACACAGTGGCAGTTCAGCTCAGCTGTGCTGAAGTTTACATACTGTACATAAAGGCAACAAGAGAGAGAAAAAAATCCATTAAATATCATTAAAAGCATCATTATAAGCTTACAGGGACCTTTGAAGGACTGAGCTCTGACTGAGAGCAGGAATGATGAAATAACCTTTTACAGGACAGATTTGCAATCAGCACACCTATAATAACATGCTCGACTAGGGGCAGATAGGGAGTTGGAAATCAGCAATAGTTGAACACTCTCTGTGAAACACATCAGTGTCAGACTCTGCATTGGAAACTACTTTAAATTGCATTGTCCTTCAAAATAAATTTTAATCAAATAAAATTTAAATAATAATACAAATGTTGACAAGATAAGTAAGTAAGTATAAGTATAAGTATATATACTCTTTTGATCCTGTGAGGGAAATTTGGTCTCTGCATTTATCCCAATCCGTGAATTAGTGAAACACACTCAGCACACAATTGATACAATTACTATACAATTACAATTGGACAGAAGGGAAACAAAGAAAGAGAGAGACCCAGAGAAAGAAAGGGAGAGAGACAGATAGTGAGGGGAGATGGAATTAAAAAGAGAGACAGATAGGAGGAGAATTAGAAAGAGAGAAGCTATGGTCAGGATGGAGCCATACCCTTGTATTTCTTGGCAGAAGGGATGCGTGTGAGTTTGGTGTCGATCTCGTCATCCTCAGAGATCTTGAGGACAGTCGTGCGGTACTCGATGACACGGGTCAAAAGGTCTGGTCGCCGGGAGATCTCAAAGATGTGCTCTATGTAGGACAGGTTATCTGTGGGCACAAGCCAGAAAAACATCACATTTGCACTTATTCATTTAGCATTCATGACGCTTTTATCCAAAGAGACTTACATGTGTCAATATACTACAATGGCCATTCTCCTCAGAACAACTTGGGGTTAAGCGCAGCTCCTTAGCTCATTGAGTGCCAAAAACGTAATATTACGTTTTTCCTTCCCATGCATTGAGTGCCAAAAACGTAATTTTACGTTTTTAGCTTTTTTTTTTTAAATTACGAAACTAGACACTCTAACACACCTTATATGTGATTTTGGGAACTCTGTGATTAATGGAAATTAAATATATGACGATCGAAAACTCATAAAACGCACAATCTGGACATTTTATCATAACTCAGTTGCTCAGTTGCCGCTTTGGGTCGAATCAGTGACGATGCCCGCCAGGTCAAAACCAGGCCATTTTCATTGGGTCTATCACTAGGTGGCAGTCTCGCCAGGTCTCGCTGATCACTTCCCGGAAAGTTTACACAAGTAAGTAACAGGCAACACTTTTGATGAAAACTAGCAACTGGTTAGCTTGGGATTTCTCAGGAACAGAGGCGTGTAGAAATACACGGTTTGCACCCACCGAGAGCTTAAAGTCTCACCTTTTAAACGAGCCATTGTATGTGTTCATAGCTATAACACAGAATATGCTGTGGCATCATCAATGGTCTAGATTGCTGGCACTCTAGGACAAAGCTCCAGAAAACAGCTTGGCATTCAATGAGTTAGACACTATGTTACCACTGCCCTGAGAAACTTTGATATGCTTGTTTATTGGGGTAGATTTGTTTTTATTTGGTATTGCAATTACATGACTGAAACCGTGATTGAAAAGTTTTAATAAATCTGTTAGGTTCTCTTTATTTTTTGCTTATTAGGGAGATATGGTAGCTTAGAAATCTTGACGCACCCTAGCGGCACCCTAGTCTAGCAACTCTCCGTTGGCTTGCGAGCTGGCCAATAACATCGAGTCGGTAGGCGGGCTTAACATAGGCCTAATGATGGCAGTGTTGCGTCTCAGCATGAATTCCCTGCTACTTGAAAACAATTAAAGAAGATGGATGCTGCTGCTGGGGAACAGCGTGACACGAGTTAAGCTTTGTTTAAGTTGGCAAAAGTTTGAACAGCTAGCCAACTAGCTCTGCTGGTGGGAAAACAGGACTCATGAGTTGTAGCGCTATCCTATTGCGTGCAGAGGGAATTTGAAAGACAACCATTATCCCGCCCCACGGACATCTTGATGTGGGTCTGGCTCATCAGGCTAGAGATATGGCCCAAAATAACTAAATTTCACAGTCTTACCTCTGTGATCATTAATCAGAGTTGAAAAAAAAAATACCACTTTAATAATTAATGAATAGCATATATTCTTTAAAACGTATCTGCTTATCTGAAAAGACATGCACAATTCAATTTTAATGTAACTTCATAATCTAACACACATGTGTGTGTGTGTGTGTGTGTGTGTGTGTGTGTGTGTGTGTGTGTGTGTGTGTGTGTGTGTGTGTGTGTGTGTGTGGACATCTGTCTCTCTCTCTCTCCCCCTCTGTCATCGTACCCTGTGCCAGTTTGTCATTCTTCTCCAGGTAGCTAAACCATTCTTTGGAGGAGGTGATGGTGTTGCTCTGCTCCTCTGGGATGTCCTCTTTGCACGCGGACTTCAACTGCTCCAGGTCCTCATTGGTGATGTTCTCAGAGAGATCGCTCAGCAGGGAACTGTACTCTGACATGGTCTGTGCGAGTGAAGACAGGAATAAAGAGGGATAGAGACAGAGAGAGCAAAAGAAGGTGAAGAGCCGGAAGAGGGAGAGAGGGACAGAAGTACGATTTTGTTTTAAAAAAATCAATGTCATCAAAAGTGTCATCAAAATCAATCAAGGTTGAATTCACACAACCATGCAACACCACTACACAACAAAATTGACTGAGGATGTTGCTATTTTTCATGTAATCTTCCATAACATCCTTACAGGAACTGAAAACACCAAAGCTTTGTTCAAAACCTGAAGTGGAATAGTGACAGGTACTGTATCTAAATGATTCCAAACCAGAGGTCTTTGGCGGCCCTGTTGGCCCATTATGGCATTGCTGGTGATTCTGAACCGTACATTTATGTTTTCTCGATTTTCTGTTCATTGGTGGTCCTTAGGTTGCTTGCTTAGTCAGGTGGTGATCCCAGGGTCACAATCAGTTGA